>NC_140212.1:28400560-28415560 GCF_951802725.1 Rutilus rutilus | reverse complement strand
CTTAGTGAAGGGGCTGAGCAGTCGGATGATGTTTAAAAAACATTCTATCCTTTAAAAGTATATAATGAAATGCATATCTTACTAAAAGAATAAAAATCATCTTACAATTTTTAGAGAGAGTTGAATAAACTCTTAACACATCAATGTCCATACCATTGATGGCCACGCGTCTATGGTTGTGTGTGTGTGTGTGTGTGTCACGGGATTCCCTCTCCCAGCCTTCACATTTGAACTCTGACATTTGAAACGTGCTGTTCAGACACTGTGATTAAACAATGTCATACAAAAAAAATAAATAAATAAATAAATTCTATCCTTTAAAATAATTATCGTGCTAATTAAACTAAAGTTGAAAACATACTGTTCTTTAAAAGTATAAATGATATGGTTATAAAATAATATCTTGCTAATTTAACTAAAGTTGAAAAACATTCTGTTCTTTAAAAGTATATAAATTATATAATATAAAATCACAGAGTGGTTCTCTCTCTCTCTCTCTCTCTCTCTCTCTCTCTCTCTCTCTCTCTCTCTCTCTCTCTCTCTCTCTCTCTCTCTCTCTCATTTAAAACCATAACCTTAAAAGTTTAAATTAGATCTTTTAAAATTAAAAGACTGTTTAAATTAAATCTTTAACCCTTTATGGGGCAAGTGACTATATTTAGTCACTTCCGCACTCATTCAAAATGCCCCCCCCCTGCCTCCGTTTGGAGTGCTAGAGTCATGTAGTTTGCTCTCAGCCAATCAGGGGAGATCAAGCTATCTGACAGATATTGACATCAAGGCATCTGACCAATCAGCAGTGGCCTGGGGCACCTCAAACACAGCCATCTTGCAGAAATCAAAAATATTGCTTTTTTGAACCTGGCTTCTCCCACAGTTATAGTTATAACATCATAACTAAACATGGTAAGTTGATGTAACTCACAAATTATTTGGTTGAATAGTTGTGTTAAAGATTAGGATTGCTGTTATTTGCATAGCATTTGTAAAAATTAGTTTAATATTTGGCTGAAAACTAAATGCACCATATTTGATCATATGCCCCGTTTACCTAAGTCGAGGAAGTGTCCATTTTTAGACATATGCCTTATGAACGTTTTTTTTTTTTTTTTTATAGTTAAATGGCATACACGGGTGCTTATTGTTTGTGTGAGGCCTAGTACTGTGTGAATTGATTGTAATTACTGAATATTGGTTTGTGATAAAACGTAATTATGAGCAAATATAAGCTCATGGCCATAGGTGAGAGTAGGAACGGAAAATAGACCGGAAAATCGAGAGCTTTCCCTGGCAGCTCCTTCTTCACCACGACAGACCGGTACATAAACTGCATTACTGCAGAAGCTGCACCAATCCGTCTTCAATCTCCCGTTCAGGCCTTCCCTCACTCGTGAACAAGACCCCAAGATACTTGAACTCCTCCACTTGAGGCAGGAGCTCTCCACCAACCTGAAGTGAGCAAGCCACCCTTTTCCGACTGAGGACCATGGCCTCGGATTTGGAGGTGCTAATTCTCATCCCAGCCGGTTCACACTCGGCTTCAAACCATCCCAGTGCATGCTGAAGGTCCTGGCCTGATGAGGCCAGCACGACAACATCATCCGCAAAGAGCAGAGATGAAATTGTATGGTCCCCAAACCTGAAACCCTCCGGCCCCTGGCTGTGCCTAGAAATTCTGTCCATAAAAATTATTAACAGAACCGGCGACAAAGGGCAGCCCTGTTGGAGTCCAACATGCACCGGGAACAAGTCTGACTTACTGCCGGCAATGCGAACCAAGCTTCTGCTCCTACAGGGACCGGATAGCCCTTAGGAAAGGGCCCCGGACCCCATACTCCCGGAGCACCCTCCACAAGATGCCCGTATCAGTACCTAAAGACAGAGATGTCTCTAAAGTGAGAATGGGGTTTCCTAAATATCACACTAACTAACGTTGAAAAACATACTCAATATAAAATGATATTAAGACAGCTATTTCAGTCAAAAATAAAAAAAATCATAGGATGATGACTTCATAGGATGAACGCTGTGCTCTCACAGTTTGTATGCTGACTTGGCGTTCATACAAGTCACTTGTATACAAGTCAACAGTCATTTGTTTAAAAACACTGATGCTGGTAATTTTTGCGGGCCGTCTGACAGGTTAAAATATATTATTGCGCTTTGGTTAGTCTATGTCCATCCTGCTTTGCACTTTCTATGCTGACTTAGCGGTCTGTATTCGCTGATATAAACGTCTTTGTAACTATCATTATCTGTTACACAGCGGTCGTATTTTCTGTGTTAATGACTTAGTGAAGGGGCTGAGCAGTCGGATGATGTTTAAAAAACATTCTATCCTTTAAAAGTATATAATGAAATGCATATCTTACTAAAAGAATAAAAATCATCTTACAATTTTTAGAGAGAGTTGAATAAACTCTTAACACATCAATGTCCATACCATTGATGGCCACGCGTCTATGGTTGTGTGTGTGTGTGTGTGTGTCACGGGATTCCCTCTCCCAGCCTTCACATTTGAACTCTGACATTTGAAACGTGCTGTTCAGACACTGTGATTAAACAATGTCATACAAAAAAAATAAATAAATAAATAAATTCTATCCTTTAAAATAATTATCGTGCTAATTAAACTAAAGTTGAAAACATACTGTTCTTTAAAAGTATAAATGATATGGTTATAAAATAATATCTTGCTAATTTAACTAAAGTTGAAAAACATTCTGTTCTTTAAAAGTATATAAATTATATAATATAAAATCACAGAGTGGTTCTCTCTCTCTCTCTCTCTCTCTCTCTCTCTCTCTCTCTCTCTCTCTCTCTCTCTCTCTCTCTCTCTCTCTCTCTCTCATTTAAAACCATAACCTTAAAAGTTTAAATTAGATCTTTTAAAATTAAAAGACTGTTTAAATTAAATCTTTAAAGTATTATTAAAATCATATCTTCTATTTATCTTCTAAGAAGACTTGTGTATTATAAAAAAAATAAAATAATAATAATTAAAGCAAAAAGTATGCTTGGTCGTCTTAGATCTTTTGTCCATACAACATTTTGTCAAAGTTTTGTTGTTGTGTTGTTTTAAGAAATCCGAGGACTCCACATTGCTCTTATTTAGACTAAGTTGTATCATTTGGAAAATCACCACACAATTTCAGATAAGTAAAGTTTGTCTTGAGCGAATATTTAATTTTACTCGTCTTAATTCAAAGTATAAGTATAAGATCGTATAAGATAATTTTTACTTGTATCTCCCGAACTATCCTTAATCAGTGTGGAAACACACAGGGTAAAACCCTTTACATGTTACCCTTTAAATATATGTAGAAGTTTCAAATGTTAGCATTAGCCTATGGTGACCGCATGAACAGACTTTGGGGAGAGCTATATAGCAGGAAGCATCCCCTTTGACCTCCTCGATTTTGGAGGCTTTTTTTGTTAAAGACCCTACAAGTTAGTCCTCCCAAAAGAATTTCTCCCATCTAGTGGTTCTCCCATCTACTCGCTTTTTCAAATGCGTGTTGCAACTGCGGTAGCCGTAATGTGTCAAGAATCTATGACGACATGTCTTCCGATAGCGCTTCATCGAGTTTAATTGTACATGTTCTACCGTTATGCTGCTTATATAATGATTTACACAACCAAGCAATGGAAAAAGCTTGTCATTTAGACCGTAATTTTGACTTAACCGTCGAGAAGAAAGCAGGCACCTACACCTCTTTCTCCTTCATTAGCTCTTTCCACCTGGGAAAAGCTATCCCGATATTTATTTACATACCGATAAATTAAATTTTAGCTTTTTGGCGACGAGGATTCCTTTTCCTGTGGCTCGGCATAAGTATGATCCTGCATTATAATGTACTGTGCAGCCTTTCAAATGTGCTGGGGGAGTATTATTGCCTCCCATATGGTCTAGTGGCTAGGATTCCTTGTTTTCATCCACGCTGCCCGGGGTTCAACTCCCGGTATGGAAAGTCAAAAAATTTGTTACATTGTCAACAAAATTCAAGTTATTCAATAATCATTTTTAGTTATTCATAGTCTTAGGGCCTACACGAACTGCAGAAACAAGCAGAAGATATGTAAAAACTCATAAATGCTGTTTCAGTACTGAATCATTTTCACAAATACAATTATATTGAATTCAGAAAATTTCACTATGGAATATTTACTTTATCTATCATAATTTCAATTTAGTACATCATCATTTAAACTTTTCATCTCATAATTATGACGCATAGTCAATTTTTATTTCAACTTTTTGTTATTATTACTTAATTCAGAATTTCAATTTGTGTCAATTACGCCTTTTTAATGTAACACTATTTTGATGGTCCTTTTGAATGTGCTGTTGAGTAGTGTTGATGATGAAACGTGTTGAGTTAGGCTAGCGCTTTTTGTCCCTCTCTGCTATTATAGTGTTTCAAGATGGCGGAACGACACGGAAGCCTCCTTGGACTTACCCGCCCCATGTAAATAAAGATAAGAAATGTTTCGCTTACGAGGATAAGTCAGATCATTGGCAGAGGTCATTTTACACCCATGAGGACATATTTTATGAATACAGACAATGATTTTAGCTATTAAAATACCATTTTTTCACCGAGCGAATCTACACATGAGAGGCCTTCAGAAGTCATAACTTCAGGGGTCAACGGCTTAGGCCTGTTGGTTTAGGTATTTGTAAAAATCAAATACTGTATTACACTTTTCAAAGTTACAATAAAAAGACCTGTTGTGTTCTGACACAAGGTCATTAACTTGTTTTTATAAATGTATTTTGCTCATTTCTACAAATATCAACCTGAAAAATGAAAATCTGAAAAAACAAAACAAAAAAAACTGTGTTTTAAAATACAACTAAACCATGATAATGTTTAGTTTAGATGTTGATGACTAAGCTTCTGGCATATAGTCCAACCACGCAACAAGAAATCTAATATTGGTGTAATCTTTGAGAGGTCTCACTCACGACACACAACTTTGTAAATAAAATAAAATAAAATAAAATATTATGGAAGTCATTGTACTGTAATTTAACCATATTTTATTGATTAATATTATGGCTTCATGTTGATTTAAAGTTTTTAATTGTTGTTAACTAATACCTTTATCTTTTAACATCCGGCACAAAATGAAAGAGATGTATTATTAAAAAAAAAAAAAGAAAAAAAAGAAAAAAGAAAAAAAAGAAAAATGGAATGTTCACAATCACTATGTGTCAAAAACAGTATGCGTGTAAATAGTTGTGCAAAGTTCCACACCCTATGGACTAACTTTAAAAAACTTAACAAAAATACACATACATAAATATATATAACATACACAAATCATTTCTTAACTAAGCAACTGTCTCTTAAATTATCAGACACTCACCGCACCGATGTTAACATCACCATATATTGTGTTTTCTACCATGATTGTAGTAACTATTGTCCCACCATTCTTCTGGGCAATTGTTAAGTTAAGCTGATTAGGGTTCTGAATTAATGGCTGTCCGAATGATGTAGAAATATTATGCTGGCGTCGTTGTGGAAGGTTGTTAGGCTGTTGAACGTCACCATCTGTTAAAAAATTAGCAATTAAATACACAACCAAAACCATGTAAACATTATAGTAAAGCTTATTGAAGATTGAGAAACATATTGACTACTAACAAAGTAAATTATACATCTTTCCTACGTTTGATATTCTTTTTTTTTATTTTTTTCACTATGGACTTGATCCTTTTTAATGCTGTTTTCTCTCCATATTTATTCTGTAGTTCCTCTACTGTGTCTTCCAACCTCCCTGTTGTTCTTCTCCAGCTGTGTTAACCAAAGACAAACAGTTAGAAGAATAAAATGTATGTACAATAGCAAAAATAAAGTTGGTCATTAGTTGTTAGGGTTAGATACACCTGTAGACACATTCATACACCCGTTCGCCTGTTTTCATTTAGCATACACCAGAGTTCAAACATTCACTTTTTCAAAGGCCGAAAGATTGCGCGGTCAAAATTTCTCTTTTTAACATAGGAGTTAAAAAATGTACATGAGTCACGACGCATTGCATTATGCACCTGACCTGCCGGCTGATGAAGTATTTATTACATCAAGAAAAATGGATGAATACATTTATTAGATTTATTTAATAATATTGCCAGTTCCATATTATCTTTATTAAAAAATAAGACAATAAATGATTTTATTTTTTAAATTTGACTGCATTCTTTACTTTTTAAATTAATGAATTATAACAGACTGATGGGAAAAACATTATTTTGCTGTTACTTTTTTAAAATTTGTTTTATTATTCAACTATTTCTTTCTTTTTGTTAGTTTTTATTAGTTGTAATTTTATATAAACATTTAACTTTTAAAATAAAGGTTTTACAACAACATCACCATCTTCTGTTATATTTGGGCCTCCATGCTCATCTACTGTACAGTATATGATATTGGTGAAGGGGGCCCGCATGAATATATTTTTTAGGGTGCCCCCGAATTCTCTAGCTACGGCCCTGTTCACATCTCATCGTAAGCGCATAATATCACCTGCTCAAGTATGTCTTGACGAGTTTCTTCTGTATTAAACAGCGAATCTTCTCAGTCAGATCGTCGCAAGATCTCAGGAATCCTCTCACACTGCTCGTGTTCACGCGCTCCATCGCTAACGATTCAAACTTCCATAAAGCGCGCCAAAACAGCAGCGCGGAGATGTGACGTCACGTGTCGAGCGGGCGCTCGTAAAAAGCACATCTTTGCATTTCTTCTGAAACAACAATTTTTAACATCACTAGCGCAACACTTATCATATTGCCGGGTGTGATTGTAATGTTTTGTATGGCGTTTTCTTTACACTCTCCCCGGATATCTGTTTCCTACAGTTAGCTGTAATGTTAGTGAACTCTAGGTCTTCTCTTTGTTCATATACGACAGTATTCGCATGAATTGGCTTGATTTGATAAAATTATGTTTTAAACCATCATCTTCACTTGAGACATTTACATTATATTATATACCGTCCTATATACCGTTATACCGTCCTAGTTTTTAAATAGCGCTAAAATGTATATTTTAACCCTTTATGCGGATATGCCGCACAAGGTTCTCTGTTCTCTGGTTCTATGTTTTTAAAAATAAAGACAAGGATGCCTCTTTCTATAAGCGACCCTCAAAATCTGTGCATACAACAAAACACGTGTAGGTGTACGATGATTTATCAGAAAATTACTTTTGTTTGAAGAAAAACTTAAATCAGCTGGTGCTTGATAACTATTGAAGTTATATTGAAGTTATGAATTCGGTAATGATGCGATATTTATCACGTTTTAATTTTAACTCAATACTCAAAACATCTTGTTGGTCAAATTAACTTAAAGCCTGCGCAAAATTATTCTTAACTTAAAGCATACGCATCCTAGCTACTTTCTAAATGTTTGTTACAGAACTTATGGTGAACAATTCACCATGTTTAATCAGATTTTGTTACTGGATTGAGTGAAAATAATAAACTTCTCCTTTGTTTTTATTCATCAAGTTAAATCCAAATGATAGGAAAACTTTATGATAGGAAAGTACGGACGGCGCCTTTGACCAATCCTCTACATATGGGGCACTTGCTCAGAGAAGGGGCACATTCTTTGCACACAACTAGGTGACCACAGGGGATGAAGACAATGTTCACTTCCTTATCCATGCAAACTTTGCATGTGCGCTCCTCTTGAAGTCTTCTTAACTGTTCCTCCATAGACAAGTCTGAAAGATCTTGACTCGGGGATGCTGCTTCATTTGTCTGGGCCGTCAGGCCACACTCAAATTCCATCTCTAAAGCAGACTTCACCACAGGATTGTTCTCTTGTTCTCTCACAAATTCTCTTGAGTCTCCATTAGTCAATAGCTGTTCAAATAGTCTTGGAAATCTTGCTTGAATCTGATGAACAAACTCTTGGCCCTTTTCTTGCAAGAGGTATTCACATCTTGGAAACCACTTAGCATGTTCTACCCATGGATCATCACCAGACTCCCAACATCCGAGTCCACCATCGCAACAAAAGCACTTCACGTCATCATTACGACCAACATAGTAAAAACCAGCCATAGCCAATTGGTCTGGTCGAACAGTTATTCTTGAGGGCCAGTAGACAAATGTGAGCAACCTTTCTTCACACTGTTGCATTGCCGATACATTGGAAAGGCTAGATAAAGGTACATTATCTGCACGGTCACCTCGAACGAAGCGGCAGTTGGGGTAATGCCTCTGGTGTTCTGATACTGCACGATCTCCCGGTTCCCAGTTGCTAAGCTGGCCTCCACAACTGAAGCAAGCCACTCTGTCGCCCTGGCCAAGGTAGTAGAAACCAGCTTTGGCAAGCTCGGCTGGAGCTACTGGTGCAAGAGTCCAATTCTGAAAGGTGTCAAGGCGTTCCTGTTCCCGACGCATGCCAAGATTGTGACAAGCCGGAGGGCGCTGGTGAGACATATCCTCAACTCCACGGGAGGAAATGGGGCTGGAAAGGGTCAGGTTGCTGAATGCCATGTTTAAGTAACCCACCCGCTCCTCCGTTTGGCCTGAAACAGATGCCGTGGTGGTCGATGTTACGGCTGTCACAGGGGCGGAAAGAGGATGGCTACGTTGCAAAGCGGGGGAAAAGGCACTTTTGATGAAGGCTCTGGATGAAGACATAAAAATGTGACCACTCAAGCCCTTCTCTCTGTCAGACATCCCATGACTAGTGTCTAGTCGTCCTCTCACATAATCTTATTAAACTTATTAAATACCCTCTATGATTCAGGACCCGATGCTAAGAACAAAATCGAATTTTGTTCAACACCACAAAATGTCCTTTTTTATGTTCTGTACACAGCGGGCAAATTAATTGTATCATTTGAAAAATCACCACACAATTTCAGGTATTCACATCTTGGAAATGGTTGCCGCTTCGGGAATACAGTAATTAAAATGCAGAAAACAAATATTTAAATATTTAATCTCTTAAATCATGTATACTATTTTTATGAGCTCAGACATTTTTTTTAACCAGAAATTTTTATTTCAACATTATAATTTCATACATTGAAGTAGTGAAGAAAATGATAGACCGGCATTACGTACATAAAGTAAAACAACATTTACAGATGGTCTAACCAGAATAGAAAATCTCTGCAGGTGATCATGTCTTTCTCTAGGCTATAGTTGACCAGAATTTCAACTATTTCACCAACGTCTGTTTTTGCATTTTTTGACACCAGTGACACACAGAGATCCGTTACAAATGTCCATATAGCGAGTATCTCTGTGACTCCGAATTCGTCACTACATGCACTCAACACATCCAGAACTTTTCTGAGGATCACGCCGATCGGCTCTTTGCCGTTAAAAAACATCGGCGTTACATCGGTCCATGACTTTATCAAGCCTCTTACGACATCCATTTCATTTTTGAGATTTGTCACACGTTTGCTATCCTGCGCACAATCGTTTTTCATACCACACGCAGCGTCGATAATCCTGTGCATCAAGCCAACCATCTGGCCTCTAAAATGATCTTTAAACATACTGTCTAGCATGTCTCTTAAACGACAGTCTTTGCCCGTGGCGCACTCACACGCCGGATGATACTTGTGCCCCACATCGCCAGAACTGGACGGGGAGTCGCTCTCCATCAGGTTTTGCGTTTTCTAATTTTTTCAAATTTTCCTGGAATGTTCCTGGAATCTCCTGAGTCCTTGCTGCACAATTATCCAAGCCTTGTGTTTTTGGGTCGGAAGTTTGCGTCAGGTTCAGGCAAACAGGACTTTCAACTTTTGTTGCAGTAGCACAGCAGTCCGCGGCTAGTAGAGCTAGAGTAGAGCTAGAGCGTGCGATGTCCTGAAATATTTATCAGGACAACAACTCACCCCACCCTGTTGTGTAGGATGCACGGGGGCTGTCATCAGGAGAGCTGTAAAAAACTATGTAAATTAAAGCCACATTGCATCAGAAGAAGCGTCATGGAAAAGTTATGCATATGCCGCCAGAGAGAAGTTTATTATTTTCACTCAATCCAGTAACAAAATCTGATTAAACATGGTGAATTGTTCACCATAAGTTCTGTAACAAACATTTAGAAAGTAGCTAGGATGCGCGCATGCTTTAAGTTAAGAATAATTTTGCGCAGGCTTTAAGTTAATTTGACCAACAAGATGTTTTGAGTATTGAGTTAAAATTAAAACGTGATAAATATCGCATCATTACCGAATTCATAACTTCAATATAACTTCAATAGTTATCAAGCACCAGCTGATTTAAGTTTTTCTTCAAACAAAAGTAATTTTCTGATAAATCATCGTACACCTACACGTGTTTTGTTGTATGCACAGATTTTGAGGGTCGCTTATAGAAAGAGGCATCCTTGTCTTTATTTTTAAAAACATAGAACCAGAGAACAGAGAACCTTGTGCGGCATATCCGCATAAAGGGTTAAAATATACATTTTAGCGCTATTTAAAAACTAGGACGGTATAACGGTATATAGGACGGTATATAATATAATGTAAATGTCTCAAGTGAAGATGATGGTTTAAAACATAATTTTATCAAATCAAGCCAATTCATGCGAATACTGTCGTATATGAACAAAGAGAAGACCTAGAGTTCACTAACATTACAGCTAACTGTAGGAAACAGATATCCGGGGAGAGTGTAAAGAAAACGCCATACAAAACATTACAATCACACCCGGCAATATGATAAGTGTTGCGCTAGTGATGTTAAAAATTGTTGTTTCAGAAGAAATGCAAAGATGTGCTTTTTACGAGCGCCCGCTCGACACGTGACGTCACATCTCCGCGCTGCTGTTTTGGCGCGCTTTATGGAAGTTTGAATCGTTAGCGATGGAGCGCGTGAACACGAGCAGTGTGAGAGGATTCCTGAGATCTTGCGACGATCTGACTGAGAAGATTCGCTGTTTAATACAGAAGAAACTCGTCAAGACATACTTGAGCAGGTGATATTATGCGCTTACGATGAGATGTGAACAGGGCCGTAGCTAGAGAATTCGGGGGCACCCTAAAAAATATATTCATGCGGGCCCCCTTCACCAATATCATATACTGTACAGTAGATGAGCATGGAGGCCCAAATATAACAGAAGATGGTGATGTTGTTGTAAAACCTTTATTTTAAAAGTTAAATGTTTATATAAAATTACAACTAATAAAAACTAACAAAAAGAAAGAAATAGTTGAATAATAAAACAAATTTTAAAAAAGTAACAGCAAAATAATGTTTTTCCCATCAGTCTGTTATAATTCATTAATTTAAAAAGTAAAGAATGCAGTCAAATTTAAAAAATAAAATCATTTATTGTCTTATTTTTTAATAAAGATAATATGGAACTGGCAATATTATTAAATAAATCTAATAAATGTATTCATCCATTTTTCTTGATGTAATAAATACTTCATCAGCCGGCAGGTCAGGTGCATAATGCAATGCGTCGTGACTCATGTACATTTTTTAACTCCTATGTTAAAAAGAGAAATTTTGACCGCGCAATCTTTCGGCCTTTGAAAAAGTGAATGTTTGAACTCTGGTGTATGCTAAATGAAAACAGGCGAACGGGTGTATGAATGTGTCTACAGGTGTATCTAACCCTAACAACTAATGACCAACTTTATTTTTGCTATTGTACATACATTTTATTCTTCTAACTGTTTGTCTTTGGTTAACACAGCTGGAGAAGAACAACAGGGAGGTTGGAAGACACAGTAGAGGAACTACAGAATAAATATGGAGAGAAAACAGCATTAAAAAGGATCAAGTCCATAGTGAAAAAAATAAAAAAAAAGAATATCAAACGTAGGAAAGATGTATAATTTACTTTGTTAGTAGTCAATATGTTTCTCAATCTTCAATAAGCTTTACTATAATGTTTACATGGTTTTGGTTGTGTATTTAATTGCTAATTTTTTAACAGATGGTGACGTTCAACAGCCTAACAACCTTCCACAACGACGCCAGCATAATATTTCTACATCATTCGGACAGCCATTAATTCAGAACCCTAATCAGCTTAACTTAACAATTGCCCAGAAGAATGGTGGGACAATAGTTACTACAATCATGGTAGAAAACACAATATATGGTGATGTTAACATCGGTGCGGTGAGTGTCTGATAATTTAAGAGACAGTTGCTTAGTTAAGAAATGATTTGTGTATGTTATATATATTTATGTATGTGTATTTTTGTTAAGTTTTTTAAAGTTAGTCCATAGGGTGTGGAACTTTGCACAACTATTTACACGCATACTGTTTTTGACACATAGTGATTGTGAACATTCCATTTTTCTTTTTTTTCTTTTTTCTTTTTTTTCTTTTTTTTTTTTTAATAATACATCTCTTTCATTTTGTGCCGGATGTTAAAAGATAAAGGTATTAGTTAACAACAATTAAAAACTTTAAATCAACATGAAGCCATAATATTAATCAATAAAATATGGTTAAATTACAGTACAATGACTTCCATAATATTTTATTTTATTTTATTTTATTTACAAAGTTGTGTGTCGTGAGTGAGACCTCTCAAAGATTACACCAATATTAGATTTCTTGTTGCGTGGTTGGACTATATGCCAGAAGCTTAGTCATCAACATCTAAACTAAACATTATCATGGTTTAGTTGTATTTTAAAACACAGTTTTTTTTGTTTTGTTTTTTCAGATTTTCATTTTTCAGGTTGATATTTGTAGAAATGAGCAAAATACATTTATAAAAACAAGTTAATGACCTTGTGTCAGAACACAACAGGTCTTTTTATTGTAACTTTGAAAAGTGTAATACAGTATTTGATTTTTACAAATACCTAAACCAACAGGCCTAAGCCGTTGACCCCTGAAGTTATGACTTCTGAAGGCCTCTCATGTGTAGATTCGCTCGGTGAAAAAATGGTATTTTAATAGCTAAAATCATTGTCTGTATTCATAAAATATGTCCTCATGGGTGTAAAATGACCTCTGCCAATGATCTGACTTATCCTCGTAAGCGAAACATTTCTTATCTTTATTTACATGGGGCGGGTAAGTCCAAGGAGGCTTCCGTGTCGTTCCGCCATCTTGAAACACTATAATAGCAGAGAGGGACAAAAAGCGCTAGCCTAACTCAACACGTTTCATCATCAACACTACTCAACAGCACATTCAAAAGGACCATCAAAATAGTGTTACATTAAAAAGGCGTAATTGACACAAATTGAAATTCTGAATTAAGTAATAATAACAAAAAGTTGAAATAAAAATTGACTATGCGTCATAATTATGAGATGAAAAGTTTAAATGATGATGTACTAAATTGAAATTATGATAGATAAAGTAAATATTCCATAGTGAAATTTTCTGAATTCAATATAATTGTATTTGTGAAAATGATTCAGTACTGAAACAGCATTTATGAGTTTTTACATATCTTCTGCTTGTTTCTGCAGTTCGTGTAGGCCCTAAGACTATGAATAACTAAAAATGATTATTGAATAACTTGAATTTTGTTGACAATGTAACAAATTTTTTGACTTTCCATACCGGGAGTTGAACCCCGGGCAGCGTGGATGAAAACAAGGAATCCTAGCCACTAGACCATATGGGAGGCAATAATACTCCCCCAGCACATTTGAAAGGCTGCACAGTACATTATAATGCAGGATCATACTTATGCCGAGCCACAGGAAAAGGAATCCTCGTCGCCAAAAAGCTAAAATTTAATTTATCGGTATGTAAATAAATATCGGGATAGCTTTTCCCAGGTGGAAAGAGCTAATGAAGGAGAAAGAGGTGTAGGTGCCTGCTTTCTTCTCGACGGTTAAGTCAAAATTACGGTCTAAATGACAAGCTTTTTCCATTGCTTGGTTGTGTAAATCATTATATAAGCAGCATAACGGTAGAACATGTACAATTAAACTCGATGAAGCGCTATCGGAAGACATGTCGTCATAGATTCTTGACACATTACGGCTACCGCAGTTGCAACACGCATTTGAAAAAGCGAGTAGATGGGAGAACCACTAGATGGGAGAAATTCTTTTGGGAGGACTAACTTGTAGGGTCTTTAACAAAAAAAGCCTCCAAAATCGAGGAGGTCAAAGGGGATGCTTCCTGCTATATAGCTCTCCCCAAAGTCTGTTCATGCGGTCACCATAGGCTAATGCTAACATTTGAAACTTCTACATATATTTAAAGGGTAACATGTAAAGGGTTTTACCCTGTGTGTTTCCACACTGATTAAGGATAGTTCGGGAGATACAAGTAAAAATTATCTTATACGATCTTATACTTATACTTTGAATTAAGACGAGTAAAATTAAATATTCGCTCAAGACAAACTTTACTTATCTGAAATTGTGTGGTGATTTTCCAAATGATACAACTTAGTCTAAATAAGAGCAATGTGGAGTCCTCGGATTTCTTAAAACAACACAACAACAAAACTTTGACAAAATGTTGTATGGACAAAAGATCTAAGACGACCAAGCATACTTTTTGCTTTAATTATTATTATTTTATTTTTTTTATAATACACAAGTCTTCTTAGAAGATAAATAGAAGATATGATTTTAATAATACTTTAAAGATTTAATTTAAACAGTCTTTTAATTTTAAAAGATCTAATTTAAACTTTTAAGGTTATGGTTTTAAATGAGAGAGAGAGAGAGAGAGAGAGAGAGAGAGAGAGAGAGAGAGAGAGAGAGAGAGAGAGAGAGAGAGAGAGAGAGAGAGAGAGAGAACCACTCTGTGATTTTATATTATATAATTTATATACTTTTAAAGAACAGAATGTTTTTCAACTTTAGTTAAATTAGCAAGATATTATTTTATAACCATATCATTTATACTTTTAAAGAACAGTATGTTTTCAACTTTAGTTTAATTAGCACGATAATTATTTTAAAGGATAGAATTTATTTTTTTTTTTTTTTTTTTTGTATGACATTGTTTAATCACAGTGTCTGAACAGCACGTTTCAAATGTCAGAGTTCAAATGTGAAGGC
>NC_140212.1:28345560-28350560 GCF_951802725.1 Rutilus rutilus | reverse complement strand
AACTGTGATGTCCTCCGTGATGTCTTCCTCAAATCCCTCATCTTGCAGGTCTTGGTCATCAATTTCCTCCACCAGCCTGTCTTCATCCTCTGGGTTCTGGAGCACTGGAGTCAGTGTTTTGCCAGTCTGGCTGTAAAGGTACTCTATTCCGAGCAATTCACCTACAAGAATAAAATGGAAAAAAAATTAGTTTTCTTAATATTTTGTCTAGTAAATTTAAGGCTAAATAGATAACTTAGTATAATATTACAAAATAACAAATTAATGAATTTCTTGCCTGTATATGCTCCAGGAGGGCGATAGCGCTCATCCCAGGGCTTCCCAAAGACTGTCTGGCTAAGCTGGTCCACAGCCTCTCTCATGGCACTGCCATATGACCGGATGGAGGACGCTCCTTTTATGGCATCTTCCATCCGGTCATCATTCCAACGCATCAAGCCCTCAAGGAGATAGGCCTGAAAATGCGCATCACTGGCACTGGTTCCTAAAAGTTACATAAATAAAAAAGGTTTTATACGTCACATATGTACAAGATATTTACTACACATGAGATGCTATGAAGTAACTGGTAACATGTAATAGAGTTATGTAACATTAAAAAATGATTGTCGTTATAACCAGAGTTACTAGTGACTTGTCAGGCAAGACAGCTTTGTCAGTGCTTTTATGACATCAGAAAAGAACTGTAATATTACTGTAAATTGTGACATTTATTAATGTGACATTACTTTAATGTAATGGAAGCAGTTACAGTGTTTACATGTTTTACAGAAAAATTTGTAATCCATATGTATGTAATACCTGGAATAAAACGGTTCAGGTGGAGGTGGAATGACTCCAAGGAGGTAGAGCCTCGAGCACACCTGTAGCAGCACAGCTCCACACCGCCTTTCTTCAGTGTCCCCTTCTTTATGTATAGCGGAAAGTGCTCTGGGTCTTGGATACACTGTACGTGCTTCCGCTGTTCTTTCCATATCTGCTGGATCCGTTCGTGGTTCAGAAGTGGAACTCCGAGAGTGTCCTTCCCGTCCGCACTGTCAAACTGATCAATCAGTTTCCCAATCAATATGGTGGTCTCCTCCTCCCCCCTGGTCCTCCTCCGGCAGTGCAGTGCCAACTCCCTCCGGTTAATGCGAGAACTGACCGACTTTTCTGAGATGTAGCCAGTCTTCTTTGCCGCCAGCTCACCCTCCTTTGCACGGCGAAGAGCAGCCACATCCTCTGGATCCCACTGGAATATGGACATGGACAGACGTGCCATGAAGATCCCGTAGAGCGGATGAGCCTCTGTCGTGACACCTGCAGCAAATCGCCGCATGAAATGCCAGATACCTTTTTTAATACCTTTTTTGTGGAGTCCATCTTGAGAACACAGCCAAAGACGGATGTAATTTTGGCCTTGACCTCGTCCAGTCGCCCCAGAACATCCCTGGCGTACACAGCTAACAGCCACTTAGGTTTAGGTAGGGCAGGTAAAAGGGGAGGCTCAGCAAACACAGGAGGCTGCACAAGGGAGGACCTTGTGAATGGTTCACAGGCAGTCAAGTACTGCAGGACACGCTGTGTCCATGCCTCACTGTGCTGTTCCATCAGCTTCTTGTAGAGCTGAGTCACACTGTTGCCCAGTGTCCTCTCCCTCATCATCCTCACCACCCGGTTGTCACATGAGTATCTAAGGAAACAACAGTATAATCATGCAAATGCTTTGGTTGGAAAAAATAACACAAATAAAAGCGCCTAATGGTTGTGATTATGAATTACCTGTATGTCAGCAAAGCTGGAAACTGACTGCGGTGGCCCATATCCAGCTGTCCCAAGATGTCCTCGTTCCAGGCTGGATACTTTTTTTTGCAGCGTTTGCACTCCAGATACTCAGTGGCAAGGTCATACCACCCATCGATGTCCAAGACCTTGCGCACGGTACGATAAAGTCCTGCCGCAGTAAGTCTGTGCTTACCACAGTCTGGGCGGACGCAGACAAGAGGAAACAACCACATCTTTAGCGGCATCCATAAGAAAATGGGCCGACAAAAGAAGAGGTCGGGTGAGGCGGGTGGCTGGGTGTTTATCAAAGGGGGCTGAGGAGGATACCACCAAAGCTTCAGCTGGGACACTATTTCTGGCTTTCCGGTTCGCAGGTTGGCCTTAAACAGTGTGTTCCGGATCCACTCATGCTGGAAAGGTGGAAGATGATCTTTCCAGTGACCTGGAAGCTCAGCTGGTGGCTGATGATGAGGAAGATCTGGTGTCTGTGCTGTTTCCGCTGATGGAGACGGACCAGCACAGGCCTCTGAGTGAACAGTAACAAAAACAGTATAAGGACGACTGTTTAATTTGATAGTAATATGCCATAAATGCAGCCCACAAACAGCCGGCGAAGCAGTCATTTTGGACAATTATTAATAATAATTATGATTACATTTAGGAATAACAGTGAAGAAAATGGTATTAGTGTTAAGAAGCAAAGAACACAGTGTACACTTTATTGAATATGGGATCAATACAGCTCTTTGAGAATGAGGATTAGATGGAATGGAGACAGGAAAATGAGTCGTGAGGAATTCAGTAAAAAAAGTAATGATGCCCACAGCCCACGGAGCTAAAGAGTGAGTGAGAAGAGCAAGCTTTGTGAAAAAGTTATCCAGTGATTGTTTAGCAACGGGAAAATTAGGAAACGCAAATAAATACACTGACACCTTTGGACATCCTTAAGGTTTGGAAGAAGTGCACTCAAAGAATGCATCCCGCTTGATGATGTCACATAATTCTGTGTTGTAAAAAAAATATATTTAAAAATGTTTATTTATTTATTTTCAAAAATAATGATTCTCAGAGGGTTTCCACATAACATTCTTATAATATTTGCATTTGTGTCATATGCCACACCTGTATTTAGCTGTGCTTCACATTGTGATGCAGCAAATACCAGCTCCTCATCATCATCTTCAGCAGTGGGAATGGAAGTGCCTGGAGCACAAATGTTAAAACTATTACTGTGATCAATACACGGAGGCAAACATATGTAAGATGTTGCTTACTTACCAGTTGCGAATAGCTGCTTTCGGGCCAAATGTTTGGCTGGGGGTTCTGCTGCCGGAGGAGGTAAAGTGGACTGCAGTAATGGATCTGGAAACAACAAGTGGACAAGTTTGCCATAACGATAAATTAATACATGTAGAACTGCTGTATGGAAAATTCTATATTCACACTCCTACTCACAGGGTTTAACTGGTGACATTAGTTTTTTTGCCAGCTGTGAAGGTGACAAATGTTTGCCACGCGCCAACAGCGCTTTCACAGTGGCGGTCTGCTGTACACCAGTTCGGATGTCTGTAGGTGGAGGTGCAGAGGTACTGGAGGCTGCAGGTGGACGTGCAGAGGAACTGGAGGCTGCAGGTGGACGTGCAGAGGAACTGGAGGCTGCAGGTGGACGTGCAGAGGAACTGGAGGCTGCAGGTGGACGTGCAGGCTGATGTACCCTGGTCCCCATTTCAGAAGCCTGTCTTTTCAGGACATACGCCTTGAAAATGGCCATGTTGGTGTTGGGCCTGGCATCTGCCTTAACCAGGTACCTGATGAGGGCTTCGGCCTCCTTGCTCTGGTCCTCAAAAACATCCTTCATGGACCAGCCCTGAAAGTCACCAAACTCCACCATCAAGCAGCCCTGGTCTCCAGTTGCCCGGGCTTCAGCTTGCATTTCCTGCTTCCTCTTATATTTCTCCACTTCTTCTGCCATTTCTCTAATATAAGAAGTGTACTGTAGGAACAATTGTTTGTTTTCTGACAGGGGGTTTGTCTGCGCTTTCTCACTGGAAATGCTGAGCACCAAATATACTGCGTACCCCAGAGAGTTTTCCAGGAGCCATCTAAAACTCTGACCCTGGTACTTCCCAAACTGAAGTTTGCAGTGAGCCAGTACTAAAAACTGGTCACTGGGATCTCCACCGTTTGTGCAGACAAAATTACTTGCCTCTGCCAGCACCTCCTCCTTTGATTTGGCCCTTCCAGACACCACATTTTCAAGACCCTTCGCCTCCACCGATGGCGCCATGAGGAGACGGTTTGATGTTGCCGACTGGCGGCGAAAAACGGGGTATGCGTACATTTTCTGAAATGAAAATCAGAGAGAGACTATTACCTCTTGCAATCTTAAAGATACTTGTATGTTAACTGTGTAATGATAATTTAACAAGCTACACACCAGGACTTAAATCATGTTTATCAGGCATTTTAGGAGACAAGTCAGTAGGGAAATAAATTATATTTCAATATTCCTATGAAATATTAGATATTATTATGAAAATCTTGACAATTACTACTAACACCCATCATTACACTTCTTTTTTCATTACATGTTGCCCCAAGAATAAATTAATATGCAAATTAGATACATAGATACATTGTATAAAATGGGAAAACCCGCTTATGGCCATTTTACACACATATTGCATAAAGCAAAATGATATATCAAATTATTCTGTTATATATTTTATAACATAGTTAATACCATTGATACCAAAAAATACCATTGTTTTTGCCTATTCATGTCTTTTTAAATGAAATAATATTTAATAAATGAGTCCTAGTGTGTATAACATATATTTATGAATAAAACATTATTTAAAAAAAAAAACATTTTTGTAAAAAATGTTCTTATGCTCTGAACAATGTAATTACAAAAAAAATAAAAACTTAATTAATAAAACTTTTTTTGGTCTCAAGAGGGACGTATTTTTAAAATACAGAAAAGAAAACATGCTACTGTTAATTAGCGGCCGGCTAATTAACTTAACAGTAGCATGTTTTCTTTTCTGTATTTTATCATGGGAAAAGTTACAGGTTCACAGATGCTGAATTAAACCGGTGCTATACACGCTAGCTAGCTATATTGGCATGTTTAATTTTCCAAAAATACATACTATATATGAATAAATAATGAACGATTATACAGTAATGAAGAATAGCCTTACCTGTTGCAAAGATGACAAGATGACAATAAT
>NC_140212.1:27880560-28343060 GCF_951802725.1 Rutilus rutilus | reverse complement strand
CCGCTGCCCACTTGCACGGCTTAAAGTGCAATATTTGAATTCAATCTTCCACCAAATGGTAGCCAGTGCAAAGTTGCCAGCACAGAGGAAATACGGTCTCTTTTCTTTGTGGCCACTGGAAATCGGGCTGCAGCACCCGCACGGATGCTAGGGATCGCTCCTCGACTTTTTCCCTGAGAGCGATGGACTCCTGCTCTCCATCGTCAAGGGGAATTAGCTCAAATGGTAGAGCGCTCGCTTAGCATAAGAAGGGGCCCAATCTTTGCGCCCCGCACGCAAGCGAAAAAGACGCAGAAAACGGGAATACGCGCACAGATTTGCCCTGCAACAATATTCGGGCTATATTCCTGTGCGTTATGGAGGAGTTTTAGTTACATTTGAAACAAGTCACCCTCCGCGGGCTGGGCTCGAACCCGTGTTCTGCGCGACTATAGTGTGTGATCAACTGCGCCTGCGCCTGGTTTAATAAAACAAATAAAAATGTTTCTTCAAATATGTTTTTGTGTGTGTGGGATTGATTGATATGATTTATCAGATTTATTTTAGGACACTTCAAATGTTTTATTAAAATGAATACACACAAATATTGAAATGACACTTCAAATGTAAAATGTTTTATTAAAATGAATACACACAAATATTGAAATAAGTACACACACACATACAAATATATGTACATACACAAAATATATATAGGACATTATGTACAGATTGCACATTCCAGTCCCAATGCAATTAAAAGCAGCACGATGAATAAGAGTGTGAACAGTATTTATTTACTAAAACGTAAAAAGTACAAGACATTAATAAACAACAATAAACAACTAACAATGTATAAATAGAATAGAACATTCTGTAATATAAATGAAACAAACAAGACATAACAGAAAGATGGAAAAAAAAGAACATTAACTGTATTTACACATAGATATGTATTTACAGGTATTTACAAACAATCTTTACTGGCATAGATGATGTTTACTTACACATATTTATTTACACTAATGGCTGTACAGGACCAGGTAGGTAAAAAGGTAAGAATATTTACATTTTGACATGTTTACATATTTACAGTCTAGTATTTACAAGATTATTATTATGGAGGTGGCTGTCCAGGTTTTTTCTGCTGGCGCTGTTCTACCAGCCACTCCTCTAAAGATTTGCCACCAGAGACACTGGGGCAAAACGTGGCACTGCCGAAGCGGCTGTGGCCGAACTCCTTAGTTTTGGGCTTGCCACACTTAGAGCATTTGTTATATGCCACTTCACGGACATATTTCCTTCTGTGGGCTCCACTGGCCTCCTCTTCTGCCCTGCGTCGCCTGTTCCTCTGAGTGAAGCGGGACACAGACACCGGGGCAGTGGGAGCAGGAGCCTCTGGTGCGTCAGGAAACACTGGAGTTGGAGCCAGGAGAGGAGCAGCTGAAGGGCCACCTGCAGCTGCTGCCATCATGGTGGGCACAGGGTTCAATAAAATGAACTGGGGCAGTGGCACAGGAACTGGGGGAGGAGTAGGAGCTGCTGGGGTAATGGGCCGCACAATTGTAGCACTGGCAGGTCGTTTGCCCGGCCGTAGCTTAGGAGCCTGTCCCGCTCTGTTAGGAGGAAGGACAAACTCGTGCCGGACCCCTGATGTGGAGGGAACTGGGGGAGGAGTAGGAGCTGCTGGGGTAATGGGCCGCACAATTGTAGCACTGGCAGGTCGTTTGCCCGGCCGTAGCTTAGGAGCCTGTCCCGCTCTGTTAGGAGGAAGGACAAACTCGTGCCGGGCCCCTGATGTGGAGGGAGCCTCATCCAGCCTTTCCCGCGGAGCAGGAAGCTGTGAGCTGGCCACAGCGATGCGGTCTTCTGCAGCAAGGCCCTGGGAAAGGACAGTCACTTCCTGGGTGTTCTCCCTTCGATTAAACCTGCAATCAAAAAATGTATTCATTATAAATAACTGCTATCCATTTCTTTCAAATGTCAATGTAAAACCATGCTTACCACTGAGTGAGAGTCCTCTGATTCAGTACAAACAGCTGAAGTGACGTGGCCTCCATCAGAGTGTGGCAGTTCAGCACCAGGTCTCGGATGTGGTGGTAATCGTTGAGCACCTTAGTCCAACGAGGAAGACGGACTCCATCTTTCTTAGTTGGGGACTTGTGCAGTGCACACAGTTTGATGCACATGGCCTCAACTAAGCGACTGGTGCTGGGCCACTGAGCCGGCCCCCCAGGATGACCGATCAGGCACCTCTTCACACTCTCCACACCTGGTGTCACTCCTGTGTTTTTCGGAGCCTTGAAGCGTCCGTGGGTCAGTTTGGGCTGGTGTCTGGGCTGATAGTGGATCCTCCTCTTGTCCCCATCAGGAAGAGCAGTCCACAGACGGATGACCTCTGTGACCTGCTGCTCATCCAGGTAGAGTGCCTGACGGAGGGACACCAGGTACTCAGCTAGATCCTGCACCTTATCCCAGCCCGCAACGCCATCGGGTCCAAGAACAGGAGCCTGCAGGGAAGCATTACAATAACAATACACAGCATGTTAAATGTCAGAGTGTAAAAGCAAAAAGAAACTAATAATGAGCAGCTTACTTACAGGAGCCTGGTCTGCAACACTGGACCCAGTTGATGTTGCAGGAGCAGAGGCAGCACTTGGCTGGACAGAAGGCTGTGGAGGAGACTGCAGAGGAGGGTGAACAGGGCGCTGCAGAGGAGGGTGTAGAAGAGGCAGAGAAGGGCACTGCTGAGGAGACTGCAGAGGAAGCTGGACAGAGTGCAGAGGAGGCTGAGCAGGGCGCAGAGAAGGAGATTGCAGAGGAGGCTGGGCCGGGCGCAGAAGAGGAGACTGCAGAGGAGGCTGGGCAGGGCGCTGCAGTCCTTGGCTGGATGTGGGTGGCTGTAGTGAGGATGGTCCTGGTGCAGAGGGACAGGGGTTGAAGGTCTGGGGGCCGCTGCTGTGGACTGGGACAGTCTCAAAGGGGTCATAGAGGACTGGCACTGTGAGATCCTCAGGTTCCTCCTCAACGAAGCCTTCGTCCTGCACCACCTCATCATCCATCTGCTCAACCAGCCGATCCTCCTCTTCTGGGTTATCCATAATAGTCAGGGATTTCCCAGACTGACTGTACAGATACTCCATACCCAGCAGCTCCCCTGCAAAAGAACACACATACAAAGCACATTCACATTATTATAGCTGTAGTGGCTATTTGTCCATAACAAACTGAAACAAACAAACAATCAAACCTTTCAAAGTTTGATCGTTTGTAGGCTTGACGCAGTTTAACAGATCAAAAAATGAAAATAATAAACAAGAAAATAATAAGCATAAATGCTAAATAAAGCAAATTCACTTTAGCAAAAGAAAGCAAAGAAATTAGGTTATAAAGGCTCAAATTAAGCCTAAATTAAACAAAGTACAAATAACTCCAACAATAGTTGAAGTATTTGAAATAAAATATAAAAATGTACACTCAAACACTCATACACCTGTATAATGTATAATCTTTTGTTTGAGTTAACATGAATAATTCTCACCTGTGTAAGCCCCTGGAGGCTGGTAGCGCTCATCCAGGGACATCTTCAGCACTTTGCGGCTGAGCCGGTCCATTGCCTCCCTCTCAGCGCTGCTGTAGGTCCTCAGGTCAGTCTTTCCCCTCACTGCTTCATCCATCCGGTCCTGGTTCCAGCGCATCAGGCCTTCCAGGAGATAGGCCTGGAAATGTGCATCACTGGCACTGGTCCCTAGAGGTTAAATAAAGGCAAATATATGTAATCTATGTATTCAGAACGGCAGAACAGGTTATAAAAGTTTTAAGTTTTTAGCAGGTTATAAAAGTTATAACCTACCTGGGATGAAGCGATTTAAATGGAGGTGGAAAGACTCCAAGGAGGTGGAGCCACGAGCACAGCGATAGCAGCTGAGCTCCACACCACCCTTCTTCACTGTGTCTGTCTTCTGGTACAGAGGGAAGCCCTCTGGGTCCTGAATACAGGTGATGTGCCTCTGCTGGTCTATCCAGATCTGTTGGATGCGCTCGTGGTCCAGCAGTGGTACACCCAGAGTGTCCCTCCCCTTCTCACTGTCCATCTCTTCAATGAGCGCCTTGATCCTCCTGGTGGTCTCCTCCACTCCTCTGGTCCGCTTGCGACAGTGCAGCGCCAACTCCTTCCTGGTGATCAGCTTATCCAGGGCCTTCTCTGAGACTGGACAAGCTCCTCTGGCCTGTAGCTCCCCCTGTTTGGCCAACCGAAGAGCAGCGACATCATCTGGATCCAGCTCAAAGATGCACCTGGAAAGCCGAGTCATGAAGGTGCCGTAGAGCTGATGAGACTCCGTGATGACACCTGCTGCAAAGCGCCGCATGAAGTGCCAAATGTCTAGGCGCACTTGGAGCTCATCCCACTCTGTGAACATGGCTCTGACCTGCGACTGTCCGTGTGCGTGTGGGCTGCAGCAGTCTCTGTCCACATACATGACGGCGGGCGGTGCCACTCCCGCCTCCCTGTACCTCTTCATGAGACCCGCCGCCATGGGCCACAGTCCATGCCCCTCTGCTGCTGTGAGCACTGACACCAACACCTGGCTGTGCTCATTGCCTACATTAGTGCACCAACCAGCAGTGTTGGCAGCAGCACCGGCCAGTTTTTTGGTGACCTATGTAAAAAAAAAACAGTAGAATAAACAAATGTAAGAAAAATGTAAGATAATAACAATTATTATTATTCAAACTTGACTTTTTATACCTTTTTGGTGGAGTCCATCTTGAGGACAGAGCCAAAGACAGAGGTTATTTTGGCCTTAACCTCAGGTAGCCGCGAGAGGACGTCCCTGGCATACACAGACAGCAGCCACTTGGGTTTGGGGATGGGTGGGAGGGGCGGAGGCGCAGAAAAGACTGGAGGCTCAATGATGGAGGAGTCTGTGAAGGGCTCACAGACAGTGAGGTACTCCAGCGTCCGCTGTGACCACGCTGAGGTGTGCTGCTCCTGAAGCTTTTTGTGAAGCTGCGTGACAGTGTTGCCCCGGGTCCTCTCCCGCATCATTATGACTACACGGTAGTCACACGTGTACCTACAGACAGTCAAATAATTCTGTTCAGTGCCACATCTTGTTATTTCAATGTTAATGTCAGTAAAGCAATGTATTTGATTTTATACAGTACAACAAATTACAGTGCATTGCTCTAAATATGAATGTGTTCTACCTGTATGTCAGAATAGCGGGGAATTTTCTGCGGTGTCCCATGTCGAGCTGTCCCAGGATGTCTTCAGACCAGGCTGGATACTTCTTCTTGCACCCTTTGCACTCCAGATACTCTGTGGCCATGTCATACCACCCGTCTATGTCCAGGACCTTGCGCACAGTGCGATAAAGGCCAGCAGCTGTCAGCTTGTGGTTATTGCAGGCTGGCTTGACACAGACAAGTGGAATGGACCACATCTTCAGTGGCATCCAGAGGAAAAGAGGGCGGCAGAAGAAGATATCAGGAGAAGCAGGGGGCTGGGTGAAGACGGTCGGGGGCTGGGGAGGGTACCACCAGAAGTTGGGATGTGGCGTCAGCTCAGGCTTCCCTGTTTTTGTGTTGGCCCTGAACAGAGTCTTCCCGATCCAGTCCTGCTGGAAAGATGGGAGTTGCTCATTCCAGTGGACAGGAAGCTCTGCAGGCGAATGGGATACCTGGTCAGGGGTCCACAATGCTGGAGGAGCAGGAGCACGAGCCGGGGCAGGAGCACGAGCCGGGGCAGGAGCAGGGCCTCTCGAGGCCGCAGTGGCTGGAGCGTAAAAAGACACAACATAATTATCTTATTGTTTTAGACTTTCACTGCATGACTTTCTCATCTCTGCTGGACAGCTACTGCGGTTACAAGGTTTAGTGCAAAGCATGTATGATTAGTAGACAGGCGACATGATGATGAAACGATGGAAGGAAGCAGTGAAAATCATCCTGTTTTTAACCCAAGCACCATTAGGACAAATACAAGAAGAAAAATGAGATGGGATCAGCCAAGTGTGAAGCAAAGCAGCCCAAACACTGTGAGCGCCTCTAACTACAACAGCCACTTATTCCAAGGGGAGTGGGGGACGTGTGAGATGACAAGAATGAGCTTTAGTAAGTGATTATGATAAAAAATGAAATAAAAACCTTTTACATACACCTTTAAATTCCCTTTTTGCTTTGAAGATGTTCACTCAAAGAGTGAATGTAGATTGACACCTGAGAAGTGCCATTCCTCTGTGTTGTAAAATAAAAGAATATGATGTCATTTAAAAATACTGTTGTCACAGAATTGTTTGTAAAATATTGTTTAAGATTTACATACCTTGAGGAAGTTGCTCCTCAGCTTGTGAGGCTACAGTTGCCATCTCCTCGTCATCTTCCTCCTCAAAAAAATCCCTAGCAGCAGAGTCTGTAAAATAACATAAAACACTAAGCACATGTCACCAACACACTTGTATGCGTTAAAGTGATACTCACCACATGTAAAGAGCCGTCTCCGGGCTGCGGACTCAGACGCAGGAGGGAAACGTGGTCCTGCAGCTGTTGTTTACAAAACACGTATTTTCGTTAGACATATATACTGCATAATATATACTGTAATGACTTTAAAGCTTGCAAATCACTTACAGGGTTTGGCTGGAGACAAAATCTTTTGTGCCAGCTGTGAAGCAGATAAATGCTTCCCCCGCGCCAACAGGGTCTTCACGTTGGTAGCCAGCAGTGGCCTGTTCTGAGTGGCAGCAGGTGGAGGAGGAACAGACACAGTGGCAGTGGGCACAGCAGCAGTGGGGGCAGATGCAGCGGGCACAGTGGTGGTGGCCACGTGGGCTGGAGCCTGCCTCTTCAGCACGTATGCTTTGAAAAGGGCCATGTTGGTGTTGGGCCTGGCCTTTGCCTTCTTCAGGTAGGTGATGAGAGCCTGGGCCTCCTTGCTTGGGTCCTCATACACCTCCTTCATTGACCTACCCTTAAAATCACCAAACTCCACCATCAGACATCCAGAGTCTCCCGTCCTCTGGGCCTCCTGCAGCATGGCCTGTTTTTTCTGATACACCTCCACAGCCTCGCCTACCTCCCTGATCTGCGAGGTGTATCTGAGGAACATGTGTTTGTTGGCCGACAGCGGGTTGTCCCTCTCCTCCTCCCCCAAAATGCTGCTGACCAGATACACGGCATACCCCAGTGAGTTTTCCAGCAGCCACAGGAACCTCTGGCCCTGGTGTTTCCCAAACTGGATCTTGCAGTGAGCCAGAACCAGGAACTGGTCTCCAGGATTCCCTCCATTCTGCCTCACAAAGGCAGTGGCCTCAGCCAGGACCTCCTCCTTACACCTGGCCCTCCCTGCCACCACGATCTGACTCCTATTGGCCTCCTCAGTTGGCCCCATTAGGAGTCGACCCTCAGAGGTTTTTCGGAAAACCGGGTATGCATACATAATCTGAAAGGACACAGGCATAACAGAACGTTACATAGCTGTCATAACTGAAAGTATTTTACTACACCATTTGGTTTTAATGTAATTAATTAATGATCATATGTTTTATGAATTGATTTTACCAGCATTATTGTTATTTTATACAACTGTGAATCACTTTGAATTGCCTTGTGTACAAATTGTGCTCTACAAATAAACTGTCTTGATTGCGTATATGACTGTAAATCATTTAATAATTGAAACACTGGATTTATAAAATCTTTCAGCATTCAATGAACTTACAATGGTGGGCTTAATTCATTTACAAATCATTCACTGCTGCCCTGGAGTCGCTAAGTAATTGTAGTAGCATCTTATCATATTTAGCTATGTTGTACTACCCACAGTATCTTGACAACATCAAGGCCGGGATGTAACTATTATTTTATACATAAAATAGTTCTTGGTACAATCTTGCTGGTATCATGAAATGCATAAATCGTTTTGTTTTGTTTAGCTTTTGTGGCATATCTTTTATAACATAGTTGAGAATCATCTTTATACAAAGTTTGGTATATCAAATCCTGAAACCTAAAAAATTATTGGTGATTTAAAAAAAAAAACATTGTTTTTGCCTATTCATGTCTTTTTAAATAAAATAATAATCATAATAATAAATGAGTCCTGGTGTGTGTCCTCTACAGAGGACATAGTATAACATATATATGAATAAAACATTATTTAAAAAAAAAAAAATGTTTTTTGTAAAAAATGTTCTTATGCATTATCAAAATAATGTAATGACACAAAAAAAATACTAAATTAACACACACAAAAAATTGGTCTCAGGAGGACATAGCTTAATTAGCGGCCGGCTAATTAACTTGACAGTAGTGACATGTTTTTTACTGTATTTATCATGGGAAAAGTTACAGGTTCACAGGTACTTAAGAAAACGTGTGCTAGCTAGCTATATTGGCATGTTTTATTTTCCCAAAATACACACTGTATACGAATAAATAATGAACGAATATACAGTAATGAAGAATAGCCTTACCTGTTGCTGTTGCAAAGATGACAATAATAGATGACAATAATAGCGGCCGCCGATTGGTCAAAAGTAGTAAGCCACGGGAGAGAAACGCAATTGGTCAAAATTAAGCCACATGAGAGCAACGCGATTGGTCAAAAGTAAGCCACAGGAGAGAAACGCGATTGGTCAAAAGTAAGCCACAGGATTGGTCAAAAGTAAGCCACAGCAGAGAAACGCGATTGGTCAAAAGTAAGCCACAGGAGAGAAAAGTAAGCCACAGGAGAGAAACGCGATTGGTCAAAAGTAAGCCACAGGAGAGAAACGCGATTGGCTCCCGTGGGCTTACTTTGGGCTTACTTTGGCTCAATCGGTAGGAAGCATTAGGCGCAAGCGAGAGGTAGCGGGATCGATGCCCGCATTCTCCATGTGGTGTAACTCCCTAGATGAGCCTTTTGAGGCTCACTGCTGCCGAAAAGTTTTTTTTCCCACGCGGGCCTGCGCACATTCCTGGCAAAAGCAGGTCCCACCGAGATTTGAACTCGGATCGCTGGATTCAGAGTCCAGAGTGCTAACCATTACACCATGGAACCAACACACCCTGAGGCCTGGCCGTCTGAAAGGCAGAAAGCGATGAGGCTATGTGGAATCAGGTAGAAAGGAGGTGGAGTTTGGTCACTGGACCCCCTCGACCAAAAGGCACGGACATGGCCCCTCTGCCGAAACCCGGGATCGAACCAGGGACCTTTAGATCTTCAGTCTAACGCTCTCCCAACTGAGCTATTTCGGCCGGGTCGGCAGGTGGTTTAGCCAGCAGAGATTTCTGGGAGACCTTTCGTCACTTTCGAGACGAGCGGAGCTGAAGGCCTGATTAGCTGAAGGTCCGAGAGAAAAACAGTGGCCCGTACGGGGATCGAACCCGCGACCTTGGCGTTATTAGCACCACGCTCTAACCAACTGAGCTAACCGGCCTGGCTCTGACTGTTTTTATCCCCAATTTCTCAGAAATATCCTGGTTTCCCTAATCAGGCTGAAGAGATTAAAAGCAAAGCCTAAGAACGGGCTCGTCCGGGATTTGAACCCTGGACCTCTCGCACCCTAAGCGAGAATCATACCCCTAGACCAACGAGCCAACACAGATGCCCCCCCTGCCGCTGCCCACTTGCACGGCTTAAAGTGCAATATTTGAATTCAATCTTCCACCAAATGGTAGCCAGTGCAAATTTGCCAGCACAGAGGAAATACGGTCTCTTTTCTTTGTGGCCACTGGAAATCGGGCTGCAGCACCCGCACGGATGCTAGGGATCGCTCCTCGACTTTGTCCCTGAGAGCGATGGACTCCTGCTCTCCATCGTCAAGGGGAATTAGCTCAAATGGTAGAGCGCTCGCTTAGCATAAGAAGGGGCCCAATCTTTGCGCCCCGCACGCAAGCGAAAAAGACGCAGAAAACGGGAATACGCGCGCAAATTTGCCCTGCAACAATATTCGGGCTATATTCCTGTTCGTTATGGAGGAGTTTTAGTTAAATTTGAAACAAGTCACCCTCCGCGGGCTGGGCTCGAACCCGTGTTCTGCGCGACTATAGTGTGTGATCAACTGCGCCTGCGCCTGGTTTAATAAAACAAATAAAAATGTTTCTTCAAATATGTGTTTTTTTGTGTGTGGGATTGATTGATATGATTTATCAGATTTATTTTAGGACACTTCAAATGTTTTATTAAAATGAATACACACAAATATTGAAATGACACTTCAAATGTAAAATGTTTTATTAAAATGAATACACACAAATATTGAAATAAGTACACACACACATATGTACATACACAAAATATATATAGGACATTATGAAAGAGTGGGTGGGCCCATGTACAGATTGCACATTCCAGTCCCAAGGCAATTAAAAGCAGCACGATGAATAAGAGTGTGAACAGTATTTATTTACTAAAACTAAGTACAAGACATTAATAAACAACAATAAACAACTAACAATGTAGAAATAGAATAGAACATTCTGTAATATAAATGAAACAAACAAGACATAACAGAAAGATGGAAAAAAAAGAACATTAACTGTATTTACACATAGATATGTATTTACAGGTATTTACAAACAATCTTTACTGGCATAGATGATGTTAACTTACACATATTTATTTACACTAATGGCTGTACAGGACCAGGTAGGTAAAAAGGTAAGAATATTTACATTTTGAGATCAATTAGTTGCAGCTGAGGTAAGTATCAAGATTTATTTACATGTTTACATATTTACAGTCTAGTATTTACAAGATTATTATTATGGAGGTGGCTGTCCAGGTTTTTTCTGCTGGCGCTGTTCTACCAGCCACTCCTCTAAAGATTTGCCACCAGAGACACTGGGGCAAAACGTGACACTGCCGAAGCGGCTGTGGCCGAACTCCTTAGTTTTGGGCTTGCCACACTTAGAGCATTTGTTATATGCCACTTCACGGACATATTTCCTTCTGTGGGCTCCACTGGCCTCCTCTTCTGCCCTGCGTCGCCTGTTCCTCTGAGTGAAGCGGGACACAGACACCGGGGCAGTGGGAACAGGAGCCTCTGGCGCATCAGGAAACACTGGAGTTGGAGCCAGGAGAGGAGCAGCTGAAGGGCCACCTGCAGCTGCTGCCATCAGCGTGGGCACAGGGTTCAATAAAATGAACTGGGGCAGTGGCACAGGAACTGGGGGAGGAGTAGGAGCTGCTGGGGTAATGGGCCGCACAATTGTAGCACTGGCAGGTCGTTTGCCCGACCGAAGGAGGAAGGACAAACTCGTGCCGGGCCCCTGATGTGGAGGGAGCCTCATCCAGCCTTTCCCGCGGAGCAGGAAGCTGTGAGCTGGCCACAGCGATGCGGTCTTCTGCAGCAAGGCCCTGGGAAAGGACAGTCACTTCCTGGGTGTTCTCCCTTCGATTAAACCTGCATTAAAAAAATGTATTCATTATAAATAACTGCTATCCCTTTCTTTCAAATGTCAATGTAAAACCATGCTTACCACTGAGTAAGAGTCCTCTGATTCAGCACAAACAGCTGAAGTGACGTGGCCTCCATCAGAGTATGGCAGTTCAGCACCAGGTCTCGGATGTGGTGGTAATCGTTGAGCACCTTAGTCCAACGAGGAAGACGGACTCCATGTTTCTTAGTTGAGGACTTGTGCAGTGCACACAGTTTGATGCACATGGCCTCAACTAAGCGACTGGTGCTGGGCCACTGAGCCGGCCCCCCAGGATGACCGATCAGGCACCTCTTCACACTCTCCACACCCGGTGTCACTCCTGTGTTTTTCGGAGCCTTGAAGCGTCCGTGGGTCAGTTTGGGCTGGTGTCTGGGCTGATAGTAGATCCTCCTCTTGTCCCCATCAGGAAGAGCAGTCCACAGACGGATGACCTCTGTGACCTGCTGCTCGTCCAGGTAGAGTGCCTGACGGAGGGACACCAGGTACTCAGCCAGATCCTGCACCTTATCCCAGCCCGCAACGCCATCGGGTCCAAGAACAGGAGCCTGCAGGGAAGCATTACAATAACAATACACAGCATGTTAAATGTCAGAGTGTAAAAGCAAATAGAAACTAATAATGAGCAGCTTACTTACAGGAGCCTGGTCTGCAACACTGGACCCAGTTGATGTTGCAGGAGCAGAGGCAGCACTTGGCTTGACAGAAGGCTGTGGAAGAGACTGCAGAGGAGGGTGAACAGGGGGCTGCAGTGGAGGGTGTAGAAGAGGCAGAGCAGGGCGCTGCTGAGGAGACTGCAGAGGAAGCTGGACAGAGTGCAGAGGAGGCTGAGCAGGGCGCAGAGAAGGAGATTGCAGAGGAGGCTGGGCAGGGCGCAGAGAAGGAGATTGCAGAGGAGGCTGAGCAGGGCGCAGAGGAGGAGACTGCAGAGGAGGCTGAGCAGGGCGCAGAGGAGGAGACTGCAGAGGAGGCTGAGCAGGGCGCAGAGGAGGAGACTGCAGAGGAGGCTGAGCAGGGCGCAGAGGAGGAGACTGCAGAGGAGGCTGAGCAGGGCGCAGAGGAGGAGACTGCAGAGGAGGCTGAGCAGGGCGCTGCAGTCCATGGCTGGATGTGGGTGGCTGTAGTGAGGATGGTCCTGGTGCAGAGGGACAGGAGTTGAAGGTCTGGGGGCCGCTGCTGTGGACTGGGACAGTCTCAATGGGGTCATAGAGGACTGGCACTGTGAGGTCCTCAGGTTCCTCCTCAACGAAGCCTTCGTCCTGCACCACCTCATCATCCATCTGCTCCACCAGCCGATCCTCCTCTTCTGGGTTATCCATAATAGTCAGGGATTTCCCAGACTGACTGTACAGATACTCCATACCCAGCAGCTCCCCTGCAAAAGAACACACATACAAAGCACATTCACATTATTATAGCTGTAGTGGCTATTTGTCCATAACAAACTGAAACAAACAAACAATCAAACTTTTCAAAGGTTGATCGTTTGTAGGCTTGACGCAGTTTAACAGATCAAAAAATGAAAATAATAAACAAGAAAATAATAAGCATAAATGCTAAATAAAGCAAATTCACTTTAGCAAAAGAAAGCAAAGAAATTAGGCTATAAATGCTCAAATTAAGCTTAAATTAAACAAAGTACAAATAACTCCAACAATAGTTGAAGTATTTGAAATAAAATATAAAAATGTACACTCAAACACTCATACACCTGTATAATGTATAATCTTTTGTTTGAGTTAACATGAATAATTCTCACCTGTGTAAGCCCCTGGAGGCTGGTAGCGCTCATCCAGGGACATCTTCAGCACTTTGCGGCTGAGCCGGTCCATTGCCTCCCTCTCAGCGCTGCTGTAGGTCCTCAGGTCAGTCTTTCCCCACACTGCTTCATCCATCCGGTCCTGGTTCCAGCGCATCAGTGCCCGGTTGCATAAAGCACCTTAAGTTTTTCCCTTAAGTATGATACTTAAGGGGCGATTTCCCCTTACCTAAGAGAATAACTTAAGGGTGTTGCATATAATCTCTTAAACGGTTCTCTTAGGTAAGGGAAACATTTAAGTGTTTCACGACAGCGATCCTGGATTCACGTTATAAAAGTCTGTTGTTGCCATAGATACGCCAAACAACACTAGCACTAGCAGTTTCATTAAATAAAATAAGCTATCGGAATGGATAAAGAAAACAAAAAAAGAAAGCCTAATTGGACAGAGGAGGAGAAATGTATTCTTCTAGATGAATATGGTAAAAGAAAAACAATTTTGAAAAGCAAACTAAATCCCAGTGTAACTGCGGCAAAAAAACAGAAACAGTGGGAAGAAATAACGGAAAAAATTAATGCACGGAATTTCGATGTGAAGAGGACGGTTCAGGAAGTCATAAAAAAATACGAAAACATCTCTGTGGTCGCAAAAAAAGAGCTGAGCGCTTATAAGAAAGAAGCCAACAAAACAGGTAAGATCAAGCAAGACTAACGTTACGCTTTTAAGATTGTGTGCACCGCACCGTAAGAGTTCGCTTTATTGCTGTACAGTGTTAAGACCTAACGATTACAAAACTGACCAACAGGTGGAGGACCCCCACCGGCTGAGTTGTCGGACTGTACTATAATGGTACAAAACATAATTGGAGCTGACTCACCTGTCCTGTCTGGCATCTGTGGCGGTTTAGAGAGTGAAGCTGAACCAGTGCAACAGTGTAACACAGAGTGAGACATTATTGTCCTGTATCAGCATAGAACATCTAACACTAGTGGCTTAGATTAGAGGATACATTATTTATTTTTTTACATCATTAGAGACATAATGTTATAGCATAATGATATATAACTTGCCATTCCTTTCACACTTAGACCCTTACAGCACTCTGAAAATCAAATTCAGCACCATCAGATCGCCAGCAGAACCCCGATACGGGCAACCGCTAAGTAATGATTTATTTATCTATCGCTTCAGTTAATCGCTTCCTATTATTAATCCAACGTAGAACAGCTTTGAAGTTATTTTTAAGATTTTCTTAATTTTCCCCATCACTTGCGTAGAACACCGAAAACATCACCTGCAGCCACCACAACAAGAGAAGATGTGCTGGAACTGCAGAGAGAGGTTTTACAACTACAAAAGGAGAAACTGCAGCTGGAGATACAAAAACTGAAGAAAGAGACGGAAAATCAGGAGCTCTATAGTTTTATTCTAAATAACAAACTTTTACAGCTTAAGGATGAAGGAAAAATAACAATAACTGAAATTGAGTGATTTTTTAATAAAAATATTTGTTAATCTAATTATTTGTGTAGGCTGTTAGGATAATTAAATATTTGTTAATTTAATTTAATTATTTGTGTGTGTGTATGTTATAATAATTAAATATTTGTTAATTTTATTTAATTATTTGTGTGTGTATGTTATAATAATTAAATATTTGTTAATTTAATTTAATTATTTGTGTGTGTATGTTATAATAATAAAAACTACTACTACTACTTATTACGATTACTACAAATCAATTAAAGAAAGCATTGACAATGGCATCTCTAGCAGCATATCCAGCCTGTTGGAAATCTTGAACTTGAATCAAATGCAGTTCTTCATAGCCCTCTTCATTCCCGTGCTCATCCTCTTCTTCGATAGCAGAATACGTCTTGGAAAGGTTGAAAAGCACAACACAGGCTACAATAATTCTGCATGCCCTTGAAGGCTCAACACGCAGTTCGCTGTGGAGACAGTGAAACCTGCGCTTCAGCTGTCCGATGGTCCTCTCAATAATCGACCTTGTGTGGGTCAGCGCATTATTGTACCTTTCCTATTCGAGTAAAAAAATAAAGATTTTTACTATAGTATCAACAGTGCTTTACGATAAATACTATGAAGGTAATTTATTGCATGAAATATTTTAATATAGGCCTACCTATAATTCAGTAAACTACTGCTAATATTTCTTTAATGCACACAGTTTGATTTACATTTTCCATGCAAATATTTTAGGCACCAAATTCTACCTTCATATGAATATTCATTTGTATTAATTAATTACTGTACATGCCTGTGCAGCATTACGAGGATTCATGAAGGGCGTCATGAGCCATGGACGGCAGGGGTAACCACTGTCCCCGAGCAGGAGACCAGTGTGCTCTCCAGCTTCAAAATCTCTCCCTAGTTTGCTCTCCGCCAAAATCCTGGAGTCATGTGTACTCCCGGGCCATGTTGCAACAACATTTGTGATTTTGCAGAGATGGTCACACACTAATTGTACATTTATTGAGTGGTAGCCTTTTCGGTTTACATACTGGTCTTCGTGTGTTTGGGGCGCCTGTATTCTGATATGTGTGCCGTCAATAACACCACATATGCGAGGAAAACCTGCTTTCCGAAAAAAACTGGTTTGAATGACCTCCTGCTGTTCATGACGGGATGGGAATTTGACCGTTGCATTTAAATGACGGGAAAGAGCCCCCGCAACCCGATGAACTACTCTGCTGACAGTCGATTTATGCACGTGGAAAACATCTCCCACTACTGTCTGAAAACTCCCAGTTGCAAAAAAACGCAGTGCTATAAGCAGTTGTAACACCGCAGGTAAAGAGTGGTTGCGATGTGTGACAGGTTCAAGGTCGCCGTCTAGCTTGTTAGCGATGTCAAATATTGCGCGTCGATCAAATCGGTATTCTAGCAGCATTTTTTCATCGCTAAGATGGTCCAAAGGGTTCTCCCTATCCCTAAAAATTCTTCTTGGCACATAATAATCTTCAGTTGGTTCTATAAATTCAGCCATGTCGTCTTATTTTTGTCTCCGCGTTACTCTTAAGGGTACGATTTCCAAACCTTAAATTATACTTAGGGAAATGACCGTTAAGGGGTTTTATGCAACACTTAACGCTTTTTAAGGGATTACTTAAGTGAAAAAACAGCATTTAAGGGAAATTCTAAGTGTTTATAACGTTTCACTTAAAGAAACCCTTAAGTAACACTTAAGGGCTTTTTCCTGCAACACCCTTAGGTTTAAGGGAAACATAAGGGCGAACTTAAGGGAAAATTACACTTAAGGTGCTTTATGCAACCGGGCACAGGCCTTCCAGGAGATAGGCCTGGAAATGCGCATCACTGGCACTGGTCCCTAGAGGTTAAATAAAGGCAAATATATGTAATCTATGTATTCATAACGGCAGAACAGGTTATAAAAGTTTTAAGTTTTTAGCAGGTTATAAAAGTTATAACCTACCTGGGATGAAGCGATTTAAATGGAGGTGGAAAGACTCCAAGGAGGTGGAGCCACGAGCACAGCGATAGCAGCTGAGCTCCACACCACCCTTCTTCACTGTGCCTGTCTTCTGGTACAGAGGGAAGCCCTCTGGGTCCTGAATACAGGTGATGTGCCTCTGCTGGTCTATCCAGATCTGTTGGATGCGCTCGTGGTCCAGCAGTGGTACACCCAGAGTGTCCCTCCCCTTCTCACTGTCCATCTCTTCAATGAGCGCCTTGATCCTCCTGGTGGTCTCCTCCACTCCTCTGGTCCGCTTGCGACAGTGCAGCGCCAACTCCTTCCTGGTGATCAGCTTATCCAGGGCCTTCTCTGAGACTGGACAAGCTCCTCTGGCCTGTAGCTCCCCCTGTTTGGCCAACCGAAGAGCAGCGACATCATCTGGATCCAGCTCAAAGATGCACCTGGAAAGCCGAGTCATGAAGGTGCCGTAGAGCTGATGAGCCTCCGTGATGACACCTGCTGCAAAGCGCCGCATGAAGTGCCAAATGTCTAGGCGCACTTGGAGCTCATCCCACTCTGTGAACATGGCTCTGACCTGCGAATGTCCGTGTGCGTGTGGGCTGCAGCAGTCTCTGTCCACATACATGACGGCGGGCGGTGCCACTCCCGCCTCCCTGTACCTCTTCATGAGACCCGCCGCCATGGGCCACAGTCCATGCCCCTCTGCCGCTGTGAGCACTGACACCAACACCTGGCCGTGCTCATTGCCTACATTAGTGCACCAACCAGCAGTGTTGGCAGCAGCACCGGCCAGTTTTTTGGTGACCTATGTAAAAAAAAAACAGTACAATAAACAAATGTAAGAAAAATGTAAGATAATAACAATTATTATTATTCAAACTTGACTTTTTATACCTTTTTGGTGGAGTCCATCTTGAGGACAGAGCCAAAGACAGAGGTTATTTTGGCCTTGACCTCAGGTAGCCGCGAGAGGACGTCCCTGGCATACACAGACAGCAGCCACTTGGGTTTGGGGATGGGTGGGAGGGGCGGAGGCGCAGAAAAGACTGGAGGCTCAATGATGGAGGAGTCTGTGAAGGGCTCACAGACAGTGAGGTACTCCAGCGTCCGCTGTGACCACGCTGAGGTGTGCTGCTCCTGCAAGCTTTTTGTGAAGCTGCGTGACAGTGTTGCCCCGGGTCCTCTCCCGCATCATTATGACTACACGGTAGTCACACGTGTACCTACAGACAGTCAAATAATTCTGTTCAGTGCCACATCTTGTTATTTCAATGTTAATGTCAGTAAAGCAATGTATTTGATTTTATACAGTACAACAAATTACAGTGCATTGCTCTAAATATGAATGTGTTCTACCTGTATGTCAGAATGGCGGGGAATTTTCTGCGGTGTCCCATGTCGAGCTGTCCCAGGATGTCTTCAGACCAGGCTGGATACTTCTTCTTGCACCCTTTGCACTCCAGATACTCTGTGGCCATGTCATACCACCCGTCTATGTCCAGGACCTTGCGCACAGTGTGATAAAGGCCAGCAGCTGTCAGCTTGTGGTTATTGCAGGCTGGCTTGACACAGACAAGTGGAATGGACCACATCTTCAGTGGCATCCAGAGGAAAAGAGGGCGGCAGAAGAAGATATCAGGAGAAGCAGGGGGCTGGGTGAAGACGGTCGGGGGCTGGGGAGGGTACCACCAGAAGTTGGGATGTGGCGTCAGCTCAGGCTTCCCTGTTTTTGTGTTGGCCCTGAACAGAGTCTTCCCGATCCAGTCCTGCTGGAAAGATGGGAGTTGCTCATTCCAGTGGACAGGAAGCTCTGCAGGCGAATGGGATACCTGGTCAGGGGTCCACAATGCTGGAGGAGCAGGAGCAGGAGCAGGGGCAGGAGCACGAGCCGGGGCAGGAGCACGAGCCGGGGCAGGAGCAGGGCCTCTCGAGGCCGCAGTGGCTGGAGCGTAAAAAGACACAACATAATTATCTTATTGTTTTAGACTTTCACTGCATGACTTTCTCATCTCTGCTGGACAGCTACTGCGGTTACAAGGTTTAGTGCAAAGCATGTATGATTAGTAGACAGGCGACATGATGATGAAACGATGGAAGGAAGCAGTGAAAATCATCCTGTTTTTCACCCAAGCACCATTAGGACAAATACAAGAAGAAAAATGAGATGGGATCAGCCAAGTGTGAAGCAAAGCAGCCCAAACACTGTGAGCGCCTCTAACTACAACAGCCACTTATTCCAAGGGGAGTGGGGGACGTGTGAGATGACAAAAATGAGCTTTAGTAAGTGATTATGATAAAAAATGAAATAAAAACCTTTTACATACACCTTTAAATTCCCTTTTTGCTTTGAAGATGTTCACTCAAAGAGTGAATGTAGATTGACACCTGAGAAGTGCCATTCCTCTGTGTTGTAAAATAAAAGAATATGATGTCATTTAAAAAATACTGTTGTCACATACCTTGAGGAAGTTGCTCCTCAGCTTGTGAGGCTACAGTTGCCATCTCCTCGTCATCTTCCTCCTCAAAAAAATCCCTAGCAGCAGAGTCTGTAAAATAACATAAAACACTAAGCACATGTCACCAACACACTTGTATGCGTTAAAGTGATACTCACCACATGTAAAGAGCCGTCTCCGGGCTGCGGACTCAGACGCAGGAGGGAAACGTGCCCGGGCTGGAGCCTGCCTCTTCAGCACGTATGCTTTGAAAAGGGCCATGTTGGTGTTGGGCCTGGCCTTTGCCTTCTTCAGGTAGGTGATGAGAGCCTGGGCCTCCTTGCTTGGGTCCTCATACACCTCCTTCATTGACTTACCCTTAAAATCACCAAACTCCACCATCAGACATCCAGAGTCTCCCGTCCTCTGGGCCTCCTGCAGCATGGCCTGTTTTTTCTGATACACCTCCACAGCCTCGCCTACCTCCCTGATCTGCGAGGTGTATCTGAGGAACAGATGTTTGTTGGCCGACAGCGGGTTGTCCCTCTCCTCCTCCCCCAAAATGCTGCTGACCAGATACACGGCATACCCCAGTGAGTTTTCCAGCAGCCACAGGAACCTCTGGCCCTGGTGTTTCCCAAACTGGATCTTGCAGTGAGCCAGAACCAGGAACTGGTCTCCAGGATTCCCTCCATTCTGCCTCACAAAGGCAGTGGCCTCAGCCAGGACCTCCTCCTTACACCTGGCCCTCCCTGCCACCACGATCTGACTCCTATTGGCCTCCTCAGTTGGCCCCATTAGGAGTCGACCCTCAGAGGTTTTTCGGAAAACCGGGTATGCATACATAATCTGAAAGGACACAGGCATAACAGAACGTTACATAGCTGTCATATTCCAACTGAAAGTATTTTACTACACCATTTGGTTTTAATGTAATTAATTAATGATCATATGTTTTATGAATTGATTTTACCAGCATTATTGTTATTTTATACAACTGTGAATCACTTTGAATTGCCTTGTGTACAAATTGTGCTCTACAAATAAACCTGTCTTGACTAGCCTTGCGTATATGACTGTAAATCATTTAATAATTGAAACACTGGATTTATAAAACCTTTCAGCATTCAATGAACTTACAATGGGCTTAATTCATTTACAAATCATTCACTGCTGCCCTGGAGTCGCTAAGTAATTGTAGTAGCATCTTATCATATTTAGCTATGTTGTACTACCCACAGTATCTTGACAGCATCAAGGCCGCCCAAAATACACCTGCATATTTTTAGGCGGGATGTAACTATTATTTTATACATAAAATAGTTCTTGGTACAATCTTGCTGGCATAAATCGTTTTGTTTTGTTTAGCTTTTGTGGCATATCTTTTATAACATAGTTGAGAATCATCTTTATACAAAGTTTGGTATATCAAATCCTGAAACCTAAAAAATTATTGGTGATTTAAAAAAAAAAACATTGTTTTTGCCTATTCATGTCTTTTTAAATAAAATAATAATCATAATAATAAATGAGTCCTGGTGTCCTCTACAGAGGACATAGTATAACATATATATGAATAAAACATTATTTAAAAAAAAAAAAGTTTTTTGTAAAAAATGTTCTTATGCATTATCAAAATAATGTAATGACACAAAAAAAATACTAAATTAACACACAAAAAAAAATGGTCTCAGGAGGACATAGCTTAATTAGCGGCCGGCTAATTAACTTGACAGTAGTGACATGTTTTTTACTGTATTTATCATGGGAAAAGTTACAGGTTCACAGGTACTTAAGAAAACGTGTGCTAGCTAGCTATATTGGCATGTTTTATTTTCCCAAAATACACACTGTATACGAATAAATAATGAACGAATATACAGTAATGAAGAATAGCCTTACCTGTTGCTGTTGCAAAGATGACAATAATAGATGACAATAATAGCGGCCGCCGATTGGTCAAAAGTAGTAAGCCACGGGAGAGAAACGCAATTGGTCAAAATTAAGCCACATGAGAGCAACGCGATTGGTCAAAAGTAAGCCACAGGAGAGAAACGCGATTGGTCAAAAGTAAGCCACAGGAGAGAAACGCGATTGGTCAAAAGTAAGCCACAGCAGAGAAACGCGATTGGCTCCCGTGGGCTTACTTTGGGCTTACTTTGGCTCAATCGGTAGGAAGCATTAGGCGCAAGCGAGAGGTAGCGGGATCGATGCCCGCATTCTCCATGTGGTGTAACTCCCTAGATGAGCCTTTTGAGGCTCACTGCTGCCGAAAAGTTTTTTTCCCACGCGGGCCTGCGCACATTCCTGGCAAAAGCAGGTCCCACCGAGATTTGAACTCGGATCGCTGGATTCAGAGTCCAGAGTGCTAACCATTACACCATGGAACCTTGGCGTGACTCACCTTTTCCCACCGAGCAGCAGAGAGTTAAGTCATTCAGCCTAGAAGCGCGATAGCAAGGAGCAAGTGAAGCCTTTGCTTTTTAAGCCCATGTTTCCCCGATTCCGACTCGGTTTGAGAGTGCCGATTTCACCGCCGCATCAGCAGTTGCGCATCCCCTCTGTTTTTTCCCCCTCCCTTCCTTCCGCAAAAAAAGGTTCCACCGAGATTTGAACTCGGATCGCTGGATTCAAAGCCCAGAGTGCTAACCATTACACCATGGAACCAACACACCCTGTGGCCTGGCCGTCTTAAAGGCAGAAAGCGATGAGGCTATGTGGAATCAGGAAGAAAGGAGGTGGAGTTTGGTCACTGGACCCCCTCGACCAAAAGGCACGGACATGGCCCCTCTGCCGAAACCCGGGATCGAACCAGGGACCTTTAGATCTTCAGTCTAACGCTCTCCCAACTGAGCTATTTCGGCCGGGTCGGCAGGTGGTTTAGCCAGCAGAGATTTCTGGGAGACCTTCCGTCACTTTCGAGACGAGCGGAGCTGAAGGCCTGATTAGCTGAAGGTCCGAGAGAAAAACAGTAGCCCGTACGGGGATCGAACCCACGACCTTGGCGTTATTAGCACCACGCTCTAACCAACTGAGCTAACCGGCCTGGCTCTGACTGTTTTTATCCCCAATTTCTCAGAAATATCCTGGTTTCCCTAATCAGGCTGAAGAGATTAAAAGCAAAGCCTAAGAACGGGCTCGTCCGGGATTTGAACCCGGGACCTCTCGCACCCTAAGCGAGAATCATACCCCTAGACCAACGAGCCAACACAGAAGCCCTTCCTGCTGAGAGCAGGAGTCCATCGCTCTCAAAGACAAAGTCGAGGAGCGATCCCTAGCATGTGTCCAGGTGCTGCAGCGCGATTGCCAATGGCCACAAAGAAAAGAGACCGTATTTCCTCTGTTCTGGCAACTTTGCACTGGCTACCATTTGGTGGAAGATTTAATTAAAATATTGCACTTTACACAAAACTAGCTAACATGAAATTAACACAACAGGAGGGTTAATGCCGTGTTGCCGGGCTACAATGGCAGTTAGTGTAACATGTTCTGTATTGTTTCAGGCAACGACATGGCTTCAACTAAGTCACACAAAGGCATGAGCGATGCTGACTGGCTTGCGCGTCTGGAGAGTTTTGCCCGAACAGGAGTTTGGCCATCGAGGGAGGGGAATAGACCTTCTCCCCGACAAAAAAGATGGCATGAGTTGTATCAGAAGGTAAATTATGTAGCTAGATTCATGGGTGAACTAATAAACTCGTATAATAATAAATTGTGCTATTTTTATTTATGTGTATGGATATGTAATTATTTACAATGTAAATACAATGTAATATTGATATAATTAAGATGACAGTTTTGAGATAACATGGACTACAGTGTCATAGCTACACTTTATGTTCACAGATAGAAAAATGCCCTCTGCAAATGAGGGGGCAGACCACCCTTCTGAAGGAAGCTCAGAAGTGTATTTGTGGATTTCACAAGGTAACTTCAATTAGCCTAGTTCAAGATGCATAACTAGATAGATGTGTTTGCAATATCAATGTGTCTTTATGTCTAAAATTAGGCATTAGGAGGACTGTATAATATTATGTATGTGGTATATCTTAATGCATGTATCACAGGTTCATCCACCAGTCACAGTGGATGCATCACAGAGCACCCCTGCCCATAGCTCACCCTCCATCAGTGATGTGTCACATCCTGCAAAGAAACCCAAGCTGATATTGTCAATGGTGAAAAGACCTTACGATTGCAGGTATCACTGCAGACATTGAAACATCTCAACATTTTCCTATATTTTTCCTAACATTTTCCTTTCAGTTTGAAAAGTCAAGGTTTGGAGGCTCACATGTGGCAACAGCGAAACCCAATTTAAGCATCCAGAGGAAAACCTCTCAGGTTAATATGAAAGACATCATGACTTCTTTTATCATGACACTACATCATTTTATTTCATAAAAAATGCAATCCCCTTAACAGATTAATCATAACGTTTGACTCCACAGACATTAGAGCACTCCAGTTCAGCCGCAGCTTCATGCCCACCCTCTGATCCTCGTCCTCCTCTATCCCCCAAACCTCATCGGCCTGTCATCAAGTCCTCCTCTTCCTTCTTCCTTCCTCCAGCTCAGAGATCACAACACACCAAAGACACAGCAACACCATCGATTAATTCTGAGTTTGCTGTTGTGAGGAGCCCAGTAAGATGTCATTCAAAATATAAATATGCCTTTGTCATTTAATACTCTCTTAACTTTTATTTAAACCAATGTTTCTGATAATATCAGCAGCAGGTCTCATCTCAGCCAGAATACCCTGCAGATCTCCCACTACTGTGGCCACAGACAATGCCACAGCAGGACCAGAAGTGGGTGTCGGAAGCACTTTTTAGGGTTGGTGCAAAGGGTAAACTGGAGCTGCGTGAAAACCTGCTGTTGTGGTATCACCCCCCACCACTAGCCCTGTTGTACCACCAAGCTCCAGCACCTGATCGATTTTTTTCACAGCGGCTCTTGCTCTGGATGCCATATAGGCTATGGAAGGTGCGGCTCCAGTGTACTAATCCTGCCTGTGCCAGGCATCAGCTGTGTGGTGGTGGTCTGCACAGGAGAGTACGACAGGTGTTAGATATTGACAGATACTACAACCTGGTGACAGAGACCCTTATCTGTACCAGATGTAGAACCAGCTACCTGTCCTGGAGTCATGCTGTGCTGCAGCAGTTGGACCTGGCCCATCGATCTGAATTCAGGATCATCCTCACACGCAAGTAAATATTTTAAAGTCATGTTGCTCATATGCTACCTTTTTTGATAAATACTTCTTACAATAATTAGATACCTGATAATAAGATCCTTGAATAAATACTTTTTTTCCAAGGTATGCCTGTGACATTCGAGTTATTCGCCTGTTGCGTGAGAGGGGCATGGGGAATGGCCCAGTGAGGATCATCGGCCAGCTGAGGGAGAACCACAGTGAGGAGTGGTTAAAACGTGTGGCTCGGTACACATCAGAGTGTGTGGCCTTTTTAGATAAGCCTGGCCTGCAGCCACTGCACTTTCAGGAACCACCACCACTTGCTCCAGTACCCAGCTACAAATGGCTCCTCACTGTATACAGTCAGGACATCCTCAACAGGCTTGATCACATCAAGGCCAGCATCACATCCACGTATGGATCAATTTTAAGAATGGATTCAACTAAGAAGGTTAGAGGAGCTGCTTTAATGACTGTACTCCTTTCTATAATTAATTGTTAGACCAAAATAGCTTTATTTTTCAATGTTACTGATTTGGATGTATGTTGTATTATTTGCTATGTTTATTGTTTCTTTTAGATCACCAAGAAGTTGAGTGGGCCTGCGAAAGGCACAGCACAGTGGCTTACCTCAGTAGGCAATGAGGTAGGTCAGGTGCTGATGAGTGTCCTGACTGTGAATGAAGGGGCTGGGTTAGACCTCATGGCTGCAGGGCTTATGGAGAGGTACCAGAGAGCTGGTGTTGATCCTCCCACTATCCTGTATGTGGACTGTGACTGTTGCAAGGAAGTGGGAGAGACTAAACTGAAGAGACGGTTCAGCAGCTGGCCCGATGTCATCGTTCGCCTAGACATTTGGCATTTTATGCGACGTTTGGCAGTAGGGTGCACCACTGATGCCCACCAGTTGTACCCTACTTTTATGTCTAGGTTGTCGTCCTGTATTTTTGAGTGGGACGCAGGGGATCTCACTCTGCTGAGAAGGGCCAAGAGGGAGCAACTCACCCAACAGGGCTGGCCTGCAATGACAGCGGCAGAGCTTGACCGTCATATAAGCAAAGATGAGCTGGCCCAACACTGCAGGAGGAGAACACGAGGAGAGGAAACCACTATCCGCCTCCTTGATATGCTCATCAGAGAGCTCATGGGTGGCAAGGGGAATGACGCCCTTGGTGTTCCTCTCCTTGACAGTGTGAGGATGCAGCACATCTGGCATGTCCAGAGACGGCACGTCACCTGTATCCAGGACCCTCCAGATGTGCCACTCTACACGGAAACTGGAACCATAAACAAGGGTGGGATGGTTCTAAAAACGTATAGGTGTGCCAGAGGCTCCACATCCCTGGAATCATTTCACTGCCACCTAAACAGATTTATTCCAGGTTTGTCATGACAGATTATACCACATCTTGCCACAAATGCCTGTTTATTTAGATATTTGCAGTTAACAGATAATATTTTCTTTTTTGCAGTTTCTTAAAACAATGTTTGGCTTTCTATTTATTTTTCTAGGGAACAGAGCAAACAGCCTGAACTTCCAGATTTACCTCCTGGAAGGTTTGTTACGCTGGAATCAGGACCGGGCTGCTGCTGCTGTTGCAGGTGGAAGTTCAACCCTGCGTACTTACACAGGGGAGCTGGTTTACTCTGTCAATGAGAACTACAACAAGTTGTATGGCAGGAAATTGGTCCCTAACTTCACTCCACCTGCAGTATACACAGGTAAATATATTTTGATAAATGCAGTTCACAATATTTTTGGTAAAATTAGAAGTGTTTATGGACAAAAATTATGTATTTTTGACAGATCAGAGAAAAATAATACTACCAGAATTTTTGTACACTGGATTCTGTGTCCTAGGTGTCAGGATAGAAAATAAAATTCATACTAGAATATAGAGTAACCATGTCTTTTTATGATGCCCTCTGAATTACAGATTTTTTGTTCATGCACAAGCTGACAACAAAAAGATTTACTGCATTTTAATAAACCTTTCTGATTAATTTCCTTTAAAAATGTTTCCTGTTCCAAATATTTCCTCAGGGGAGCTCATTGGAGTGCAATATTTGTTGAGGCAGAATAGTCAGCCCCTGGAGGACATGTGCCCTACCTCCGATAGGACCTCTCAGTTGCTGGAGGAGATAGATGTGGAGGAGCAAGGGGAAGAGGATGAGGGTTTCATTGATTTGTTGAGAGAGGAAGCCACAGTGACAAATCTTGTGGCATTAGATGACTTATTCCTTATAGATCCACCAGTCCCACCCGCTGCACCACTGCCCTGTTTCCAGGCTCCACCAGTGCCCGGTATCCAGACTCCTTCCGCTGCACCACTGCCCTGTTTCCAGGCTCCACCAGTGCCCCGTTTCCAGACTCCTTCCGCTCCACCAGTGCCCCATTTCCAGACTCCATCAGCTGCACCACTGCCCTGTTTCCAGGCTCCACCAGTGCCCCATTTCCAGACTCCATCAGCTGCACCGCTGCCCTGTTTCCAGGCTCCACCAGTGCCCGGTGTCCAGACTCCTCCCGCTGCACCACTGCCCTGTTTCCAGGCTCCACCAGTGCCTGGTATCCAGACTCCTTCCACTCCACCAGTGCCCGGTATCCAGACTCCTTCTGCTCCACCAGTGCCCGGTATCCAGTCTCCTTCCGCTGCACCACTGCCCTGTTTCCAGGCTCCACCAGTGCCCCGTTTCCAGACTCCTTCCGCTCCACCAGTGCCCCATTTCCAGACTCCATCAGCTGCACCGCTGCCCTGTTTCCAGGCTCCACCAGTGCCCGGTGTCCAGACTCCTCCCGCTGCACCACTGCCCTGTTTCCAGGCTCCATCAGTGCCCGGTGTCCAGACTCCTCCCGCTGCACCACTGCCCTGTTTCCAGGCTCGACCAGTGCCCCGTTTCCAGACTCCTTCCGCTCCACCAGTGCCCAGTTTCCAGACTCCATCAGTTGCACCACTGCCCTGTTTCCAGGCTCCACCAGTGCCCGGTGTCCAGACTCCTTCCGCTCCACCACTCCCCTGTTTCCAGGTTCCACCAGTGCCCCGTGTCCAGACTCCATCAGCTGCACCAGTGCCCTCAGCAATGGTAAAATGTTCTTTTCTAGACCAGTTGTTTCTAATTTAGTCATTCGCCCTTAAGCAGCAAATCCACAAACTCATTTAACTGCATGTAATTATCTAACCAACAGTTATATTTTTCCAGGCTGTTGACAAGCACTGCATTCCTGGAATGGATCGGGTGGATGAGTTAACTATTTTTTTATGCATTTGGCAGACGCTTTTATCCAAAGTGACTTACATTGCATTTCAAGGTGCACATTTACATTCTTATCAGTTCTTGATCAGTTCTTGAGTTGGCGGAGTGTCTGGTGGAGCTGCGCACACAGGCAAGCCTCACACTTACCAACCAACAAGTTGCAACCATTGTGGGTTTGTGGCAGAACCTGGACCAATTTGACAAAGACAAGGTGATGTATGCTGCTCGTCATCAAGACAGGCTACTTACAGGACGTTTTAGGTCCCCTAAAAAGAAAGCTGTCTTTACTCCTGGTGTCGACAGCACAAAGAGATGTGTTTTGGGTTCTAGCGGCTCTCCAGCACAGTGGCCTAATTGTTGTCGCCTTGTTGAATTGATTTTCATAAGGTTGTGTGACATCCACCGAAGCCCCAAAAAACAGAGGACACAATCTCTGTCAAGATGGGATCTAATTCTTCGCGATTACAGAAGAATTCGGCAGCTAATTCTGAGCAATGGAACGGTGATGAGCGAAACAACCCTTCAGCTAGTTGAGGTAAATCAGAGGACCCTTACAACGTGGCACAATGAACGTTTAAAGGGTCAGGAGGTCTCAGTGCTATTGCAAGGGCTGGAGCTTCCGGAAGCACGTCCAGTGGCATTGGATGCTCTGCCTCCAGCACAAGTGCAGCCTGTTGTGCCTCCACAATATAGCCACCAGTTGCATAGCTACCAGATGCCACCAGACACAGCTGGACAGGCAAAGACCAAGTTTAGAAAGATCCAGCCCTCAGCTACCTGTACATCTGCCACAGCATTTTCATTTGAGCCATCTTCAGCCTTACACCCTCAGCGTTCAGCCACGTTCAGCCACGTTCAGCCAGCTAAGGACAATTTATCCCAGGCCGACAGCTCCGCACCCATTGGTTCCTGACACACCCACTGCCCCTGTTGTGTCTCAGATGGTACTGTTGCCTTGCCCAGACCCATTTTCCACCATTAACCCTGGAGCAATTTCCTCTGACCCACCTGCAAATGTCACAGCCACCCCAACCAAACGGTCATACAATCATACTGTAAATGCAAATACGTGCAGAAAGTGTGGCCAATTTCGTACACAAGAAACTGGCCATAGCCAGTACAAAGGCAAAATATTTTGCCCAAATAAAGAGACAATTACCAAGGAGCAGTGGTTACAGAATATGAGAAAATAACACTTGTGTGTCTGTGTGATTTATTCATTTTGCTCTCTTGGTTGGCTCGGCTCTTGTTTTTTTATTTAATTTTTTATCTTCCAGCCATATTTCATTTTAAAGTATTATACTGTGCACTTTTTTTTTATCTTGTATTATTATTATGAAAACCATATTAAGTAAAATACAAAAATATGTATATATGAGTATGTATAAGGATGTATAATTACACTATAATACATATTGAAATATATAATAAATATTAAACAACAATAAACTATTATATATAAGTACAGTGCACATACAAATATTTTTATATACTTATATTTTAGATAGTTCATACATTCTTATTTTGTAAACTTATTTTTATGTTTGTGTTCTTTTGTTGTTGTTCCATATGGTGAATACAGTACTTTTCCACATTTTTTAAATATGTATATAGTTAATAAATCTGTTTCTCTATGAAGACTGGTGTGTTGTATTTATTTGTTTTATTGCATGTAATAAAATTTAGTGTACAGTTGCATTCAGTGTCAAGTAGCTGTTCCTTTTCACTCTGAATATATTACAATATAGTGTGAATACAATAATAAGGGGGTTATTTTGCCCCTACTGCCATAATAAATGATTACCTTAAATGCATTTGGACAAAAATGACTATCTTAGTATTATGGATGAAATTTTATAATGAATTCAAATGGTTTACTTCAAAAAGAAAAATTAAACTTAGAAATGAAACAATCGATAAAAATCAAATACACACACTACTTTCTAAATCAAACTTAGAAACTAAACAATTGATAAAATCAAATATTTTATGTGATGGCGGGGATTCGAACCTATGACTTCCTGAATTTCTCACTTTTTTTCCCTCTTTTCTCCCCCCTTCTTCCCCTTCTTCCCCCCTTCTTCCCCTTCTTCCCCTTCTTATACAGACTATTCTTCCCCAGCTTGTGATTGATGGGGTGCAGGTGTGACTTGTTAAAACTCAGGTGACTGTGATCGCTGGGTGATTGTGGTGGATGAACCTGGCCAATCCGTGACAATAAGCGGGTTTTCCCATTTTATACAATGTATCTATGTATCTAATTTGCATATTAATTTATTCTTGGGGCAACATGTAATGAAAAAAGAAGTGTAATGATGGGTGTTAGTAGTAATTGTCAAGATTTTCATAATAATATCTAATATTTCATAGGAATATTGAAATATAATTTATTTCCCTACTGACTTGTCTCCTAAAATGCCTGATAAACATGATTTAAGTCCTGGTGTGTAGCTTGTTAAATGATCATTACACAGTTAACATACAAGTATCTTTAAGATTGCAAGAGGTAATAGTCTCTCTCTGATTTTCATTTCAGAAAATGTACGCATACCCCGTTTTTCGCCGCCAGTCGGCAACATCAAACCGTCTCCTCATGGCGCCATCGGCGGAGGCGAAGGGTCTTGAAAATGTGGTGTCTGGAAGGGCCAAATCAAAGGAGGAGGTGCTGGCAGAGGCAAGTAATTTTGTCTGCACAAACGGTGGAGATCCCAGTGACCAGTTTTTAGTACTGGCTCACTGCAAACTTCAGTTTAGGAAGTACCAGGGTCAGAGTTTTAGATGGCTCCTGGAAAACTCTCTGGGGTACGCAGTATATTTGGTGCTCAGCATTTCCAGTGAGAAAGCGCAGACAAACCCCCTGTCAGAAAACAAACAACTGTTCCTACAGTACACTTCTTATATTAGAGAGATGGCAGAAGAAGTGGAGAAATATAAGAGGAAGCAAGAAATGCAAGCAGAAGCCCGGGCAACTGGAGACCAGGGCTGCTTGATGGTGGAGTTTGGTGACTTTCAGGGCCGGTCCATGAAGGATGTTTTTGAGGACCAGAGCAAGGAGGCTGAAGCCCTCATCAGGTACCTGGTTAAGGCAGATGCCAGGCCCAACACCAACATGACCATTTTCAAGGCGTATGTCCTGAAAAGACAGGCTTCTGAAATGGGGACCAGGGTACATCAGCCTGCACGTCCACCTGCAGCCTCCAGTTCCTCTGCACGTCCACCTGCAGCCTCCAGTTCCTCTGCACGTCCACCTGCAGCCTCCAGTACCTCTGCATCTCCACCTACAGACATCCGAACTGGTGTACAGCAGACCGCCACTGTGAAAGCGCTGTTGGCACGTGGCAAACATTTGTCACCTTCACAGCTGGCAAAAAAACTAATGTCACCAGTTAAACCCTGTGAGTAGGAGTGTGAATATAGAATTTTCCATACAGCAGTTCTACATGTATTAATTTATCGTTATGGCAAACTTGTCCACTTGTTGTTTCCAGATCCATTACTGCAGTCCACTTTACCTCCTCCGGCAGCAGAACCCCCAGCCAAACATTTGGCCCGAAAGCAGCTATTCGCAACTGGTAAGTAAGCAACATCTTACATATGTTTGCCTCCGTGTATTGATCACAGTAATAGTTTTAACATTTGTGCTCCAGGCACTTCCATTCCTACTGCTGAAGATGATGATGAGGAGCTGGTATTTGCTGCATCACAATGTGAAGCACAGCTAAATACAGGTGTGGCATATGACACAAATGCAAATATTATAAGCATGTTTTGTGGAAACCCACTGAGAATCATTATTTTTGAAAATAAATAAATAAACATTTTTAAATATATATTTTTTTACAACACAGAATTATGTGACATCATCAAGCGGGATGCATTCTTTGAGTGCACTTCTTCCAAACCTTAAGGATTTTCAAAGGTGTCAGTGTATTTATTTGCGTTTCCTAATTTTCCCGTTGCTAAACAATCACTGGATAACTTTTTCACAAAGCTTGCTCTTCTCACTCACTCTTTAGCTCCGTGGGCTGTGGGCATCATTACTTTTTTTACTGAATTCCTCACGACTCATTTTCCTGTCTCCATTCCATCTAATCCTCATTCTCAAAGAGCTGTATTGATCCCATATTCAATAAAGTGTACACTGTGTTCTTTGCTTCTTAACACTAATACCATTTTCTTCACTGTTATTCCTAAATGTAATCATAATTATTATTAATAATTGTCCAAAATTACTGCTTCGCCGGCTGTTTGTGGGCTGCATTTATGGCGTATTACTATCAAATTAAACAGTCATCCTTATAGTGTTTTTGTTATTGTTCACTCAGAGGCCTGTGCTGGTCCGTCTCCATCAGCGGAAACAGCACAGACACCAGATCTTCCTCATCATCAGCCACCAGCTGAGCTTCCAGGTCACTGGAAAGATCATCTTCCACCTTTCCAGCATGAGTGGATCCGGAACACACTGTTTAAGGCCAACCTGCGAACCGGAAAGCCAGAAATAGTGTCCCAGCTGAAGCTTTGGTGGTATCCTCCTCAGCCCCCTTTGATAAACACCCAGCCACCCGCCTCACCCGACCTCTTCTTTTGTCGGCCCATTTTCTTATGGATGCCGCTAAAGATGTGGTTGTTTCCTCTTGTCTGCGTCCGCCCAGACTGTGGTAAGCACAGACTTACTGCGGCAGGACTTTATCGTACCGTGCGCAAGGTCTTGGACATCGATGGGTGGTATGACCTTGCCACTGAGTATCTGGAGTGCAAACGCTGCAAAAAAAAGTATCCAGCCTGGAACGAGGACATCTTGGGACAGCTGGATATGGGCCACCGCAGTCAGTTTCCAGCTTTGCTGACATACAGGAAATTCATAATCACAACCATTAGGCGCTTTTATTTGTGTTATTTTTTCCAACCAAAGCATTTGCATGATTATACTGTTGTTTCCTTAGATACTCATGTGACAACCGGGTGGTGAGGATGATGAGGGAGAGGACACTGGGCAACAGTGTGACTCAGCTCTACAAGAAGCTGATGGAACAGCACAGTGAGGCATGGACACAGCGTGTCCTGCAGTACTTGACTGCCTGTGAACCATTCACAAGGTCCTCCCTTGTGCAGCCTCCTGTGTTTGCTGAGCCTCCCCTTTTACCTGCCCTACCTAAACCTAAGTGGCTGTTAGCTGTGTACGCCAGGGATGTTCTGGGGCGACTGGACGAGGTCAAGGCCAAAATTACATCCGTCTTTGGCTGTGTTCTCAAGATGGACTCCACAAAAAATGTATCACAGCCCTGTTTATATCCAGAAATTGTCCAGATATGGATATGTGTGTGTACATAATGAACAGTTATGCGTTTTTATTTTGTTATACTTTTTTTTTTACCCTTCTATTTTCCCCAATAGGTCACAAAAAAACTTGCCGGTGCTGCTTCAGGAACAGCTGCCTGGTGCACAAATGTGGGTAACGAACACGGCCAAGTCCTTGTCTCTGTCCTAACAGCCGCCGAGGGACATGCACTGGACCCCATGGCAGCTGGCCTAATGAAACGCTACCGAGAGGCAGGAGAGGCATCCCCAAAAGTGATGTACGTGGACAGAGATTGCTGCAGTCAGCACGGCCAGTCTCAGGTTAAGGCCATGTTTTCGGAGTGGGATGAGCTTGAAGTGCGCCTTGACATCTGGCATTTCATGCGCCGATTTGCTGCAGGTGTCACGACAGAGGCTCATCCGCTCTACGGGATCTTCATGGCACGTCTGTCCATGTCCATATTCCAGTGGGATCCAGAGGATGTGGCTGCTCTTCGCCATGCAAAGGAGGGTGAGCTGGCGGCAAAGAAGACTGGCTACATCTCAGAAAAGGCGGTCAGTGCTCGCATTAACCGGAGGGAGTTGGCACTGCACTGCCGGAGGAGGACCAGGGGGGAGGAGGAGACCACCATACTGATTGGGAAACTGATTGATCAGTTTGACAGTGTGGACGGGAAGGACACTCTCGGAGTTCCACTTCTGAACCACGAACGGATCCAGCAGACATGGAAAGAACAGCGGAAGCACGTACAGTGTATCCAAGACCCAGAGCACTTTCCGCTATACATAAAGAAGGGGACACTGAAGAAAGGCGGTGTGGAGCTGTGCTGCTACAGGTGTGCTCGAGGCTCTACCTCCTTGGAGTCATTCCACCTCCACCTGAACCGTTTTATTCCAGGTATTACATACATATGGATTACAAATTTTTCTGTAAACTTCCATTACATTAAAGTAATGTCACATTAATAAATGTCACAATTTACAGTAATATTACAGCTCTTTTCTGATGTCATAAAAGCATTGACAAAGCTGTCTTGCCTGACAAGTCACTAATAACTCTGGTTATAACGACAATCATTTTTTTATGTAATTACATAACTCTATTACATGTTACCAGTTACTTCATAGCATCTCATGTGTAGTAAATATCTTGTACATATGTGACGTATAAAATCTTTTTTATTTATGTAACTTTTAGGAACCAGTGCCAGTGATGCGCATTTTCAGGCCTATCTCCTTGAGGGCTTGATGCGTTGGAATGATGACCGGATGGAAGATGCCATAAAAGGAGCGTCCTCCATCCGGTCATATGGCAGTGTCATGAGAGAGGCTGTGGACCAGCTTAGCCAGACAGTCTTTGGGAAGCCCTGGGATGAGCGCTATCGCCCTCCTGGAGCATATACAGGCAAGAAATTCATTAATTTGTTATTTTGTAATATTATACTAAGTTATCTATTTAGCCTTAAATTTACTAGACAAAATATTAAGAAAACTTTATTTTTTTCCATTTTATTCTTGTAGGTGAATTGCTCGGAATAGAGTACCTTTACAGCCAGACTGGCAAAACACTGACTCCAGTGCTCCAGAACCCAGAGGATGAAGACAGGCTGGTGGAGGAAATTGATGACCAAGACCTGCAAGATGAGGGATTTGAGGAAGACATCACGGAGGACATCACAGTTCCAGTGCTGTACGAAAATGACCCTTGCGGTGATCTCGCAAACAGCCCCTCATCTATGCCTCAGCCTCAGTCCCCAACATCACTGGCTGACGTATCAATGGCTGACGTGTCACTGGCTGAGCCATCCACATCATCTAGAGAAGGACAGCATCTTGCCCCTGCGCCTTCAGTGTTGTCACAGCCATCTGACACTGGAAGCAGTCTCTCCGACGAAACTCAGGTAAGACACTTTAAGGGCTTTATTTAATTTCAATCTCATTTTATTCCACATATATTAACAAGAATCTGAATTTACTAGGGAGCAGTCATTGGGCCCGATGGCATCGCTGGGTGGGACAAGGTCCAGGATCTGGCTGGTTACCTGGTTGGTCTTCGTGAGGCTCCTTACCTCACTGACCTGCAGGTGACAGAGGCCATCCAGCTGTGGACAGCTCTCCATGACACAGACAAACAGCGGGTCAACTATCAGCCTCGACATCAGCCTCAGCTGACACATGGGCGCTTTAAGGCACCGAAGCGGTCCGGAGTCACACCGGGTGTGGAGAGTGTGAAACGGTGTCTGATTGGACATCCCGGGGGTCCAGCACAGTGGCCCAGCACCAGCCGCTTGGTTGAGGCCATTTGTACAAAGCTGTGTGCTTTACACAAGTCGCCGACCAAGAAGGCTGGAGTTTGCACCCCCAGGTGGTCTAAAATCCTCTCGGATTACCACCACATCCGAGAGCTGGTGCTTAACAATCGCAGGCTAATGGATGAAACAATGATCCAGCTGTTTGAGCTAAACCAGAAGACACTCATTCAGTGGTAAGCAAGGCACATTATTTGCTTCAAATTAACTGAATACTTCTATAAACATATATATATAATACATGTAATTTATTTTCAGGTTTCAACGGCAGCAGAAGAAACAGGAAATGAGTGTCCTCGCTCAGGGACTGACTCCACCTGACCCAATTGCTGTGGCTGATACGCAGCTTCCTCCACCAAGGGAAAAATTGGATGAAGCGGCATCGACCTCAGGCCCAAAACATACCTTTATCTTTCCGCCAAATCGAGAAGGACAGGCTCCTCTTCTGCGACCAGGTCGACGGCCCGCTGCTGCCACCACCATGGTGTGCCCCATTGCACCTGCCCCCACAGCATCAGGACTTGTGCAGCCCATTTCAGCACCTGGGTCATTGTCACTAGTCCTTAACCCAGACATGACCGTGTCAATGGTGATTCCCCCTTCTGGTGCGTCAACATCCGCTGCAGGCCCAGCTCCGCCTGCACCTGTGTCTGCTGCACCTGTGTCCCGTTACACCCAGAGGAACCGGCGCCGGCGGGCCCAGGAGACGGAAAGCGGAGTCCGTAAGAGGAAGTACGTGCGAGGGGTTACCTTTAACATGTGCAGCAAATGTGGGCAGCCCAAAACCAAAGAGTTTGGCCATAGCCAATATGGTAATGCCACATTTTGCTTGGCTGCCTCAAATGGAAAATCTTTAGATGACTGGTTGGCAGAACAGCGCCAGCAAAATACATGCCAAACTCCACCTCCTCAATAAACAATTGGTTTCTTTCCTGTATATATTTTGTATATATTACTCTACATGTGTCCACCCAGTGTGTATGTACATATATATGTATATACGTGTGTGTTTGTGTCTGTGTACTCATTTCAATATTTGTGTGTATTCATTTTAATAAAACATTTTACATTTGAAGTGTCATTTAAATATTTGTGTGTATTCATTTTAATAAAACATTTGAAGTGCTTTAAAATAAATCTGTTAAATCATATCAATCAAATCATATCCCTCACAAAAAACACATAGGCTATTTGAAGAAACAATTTTATTCATTTTATTAAACCATAAACAACATGTAATATGCAATATTTTAAAAAATAATATACACAAAAAACATTTAATAAAACATTTGAAGTGTCTTAAAACAAATTGATAAATCAGGTCAATCAAATCATATCCCTCACAAAAACACATATTTAAAGAAATGTTTTTATTCATTTGATTAAACCATAAACATGTAATATGCAATTTTTTTTTTAAACTATAATACACACAAAATATCAACCAATATAATGATGTCATAGATAATTAAATGAAGACGCAGGCGCAGTTGATCGCACGCAGAACAGAGGTTCGAATCCAGCCCGCGGAGAGTGACTTGTTTCAAAACTCTAAACTCAAAAACTATTTCTCTATTTCTGTGATGCAAAGCTGAACATTTGCTTCTTTTTTTAAATTTTAAATTTATTTAAATATTTTTTTTTTTTACTTATTATTCATCAAAGTATCCTAAAAAAGTATCACAGGTTATGAAAAAATATTAAGCAGCAGAACTGTTTCCAACTTTGATAATGAATCATCATATTAGAATGATTTCTAAAGGATCATGTGATAGACTGGAGAAATGATCCTGAAAATGCAGCTTTGCATCACAGAAAGAAATGATAATTTAAAGTATAATAAATTGAAAACCAATTATTTTAAATTGTAATAATATATCACAATATTACATTTTTTTCTGTATTTTTGATCAAATAAATGCAGGCTTGATGAGCAGAAGAAACTTCTTTCAAAAACATTAAAAATAGTAATGTTTCCAAACGTTTGGCCTGTACTATATATGTTATACTATGTCCTCTGTAGAAGACACCAGGACTAATTTATTATTATGATTATTATTTTATTTAAAAAGACATGAATAGGCAAAAACAATGTTTTTTTTTTTAATCACCAATAATTTTTTAGGTTTCAGGACTTGATATACCAAACTTTGTATAAACATGATTCTCAACTATGTTATAAAAGATATACCCTTTATTTTATGTATACAATAATAGAGTTACGTCCCGCCTAAAAATATGCGGGTGTATTATGGGCGGGCTTGATGCTGTCAAGATACTGTGGGTAGAACAACATAGCTAAATATGATAAGGTTGTTCAGTATTTTAATATGAATCAATGCTACTACAATTACTTAGCGACTCCAGGGCAGCAGTGAATGAAATAAGCCCACTGTAAGTTCATTGAATGCTGAAAGGTTTTATAAATCCAGTGTTTCAATTATTAAATGATTTACAGTCATATAGGCAAGGCTAGTCAAGAAAAGTTTATTTGTAGAGCACAATTTGTACACAAGGCAATTCAAAGTGATTCACAGTTGTATAAAATAACAATAATGCTGGTAAAATCAATTCATAAAACATATGATCATTAATTAATTACATTAACCCTCTGGGGACCAAGCTGTTTTTGGGGTCCTTGAGATGTTCTGACATGCTCTGACATTTGTGCTTTTTTCAGTTATTTATAAACATGTTAATGGCAAAGGTGTAAATTCACTCTATATAGCACAAACAGGCCTACCATAATATGCGAGCAACATGTATGTAGATGTTTGTATTTTTAAGAGAATAATGTTTATGCGTGGTTATTTAAAAAAATAAAAATGAAAGTTGCTGAAATAAGACCACAAAACTCATACAAAATATGTGCCCACAAGACTTTTGACTAATGGATGTTTTCTCTTCGAGTTCTAGCTTCAAAATTATGTGAAAATAGTCTTGCTTTATCGTTCACAAAAAAAAATACATTGATTTAAATGGTGTAAAACAGGTTTTGTTTGGAAAGCCAATATGCGAGGGGGAGGAGTAGTTTACACCTTAGATTACCCAGTCCCACCCACTCTGCATAATGACTCTGCATAATTAGCCATTCATTCAGGTGTGACACTGACTGAGCCACAATGCAAGGACAAAATATATATTTAGAAGAAGACTTATATTGACCATTTAAGATTTTGCTTACATCTATCTTGTAAATATGTTTTGCTATTTTATTAAAAAGGTTACAATTACAACAATAATTACAATTTCAGCAATATTTCTGCAAAAAAGTACTCTTTCTTTGTAAAAAAAAAAAAAAAGATTATAGGCCTACATTTTATCATATGTATTCATTAGTTTGAATATAGCCAACATTGGAACATCTTAGTCTATGACTTTATTTTTGACAAAATAGTATTTTATATATATGAGCAGAAAAGCTTATTTGATGTGACAGTATATTCTACAGTAAAAACTGTACCCAAATCTAGTCAACAAAATGTTGTCTTTCATACTTCGCCTGACTGTAACGTTGTTTTTATGAAATATTAGGGCATAGCCTATAAATGTTAATTTGCAGTTTAATACGTTGCTTATACAAATACATTTTATTTCAACATATTTCAGTCGATTTTTACTCATCTCAGTAGGCTCTAGCAAAGCAGTTTATTCTTTCACACACAGACGCGCGATTCATATTTAGGCTAAACAGTCTTTACAAATATGTACCCTTCATTCATCTCACAGAAACGCGATTCATATTTAGGCTAAACAGTCTTTACAAATATGTACCCTTCATTCATCTCACAGAAACGCGATTCATATTTAGGCTAAACAGTCTTTACAAATATGTACCCTTCATTCATCTCACAGAAACGCGATTCATATTTAGGCTAAACAGTCTTTACAAATATGTACCCTTCATTCATCTCACAGAAAAGTGATTCATATTATAGAAACGCGATTCATCTTTTTGTTTACATAGGCCTACACTAACGTTATTCCATAACGTTATTCCACATTAACACTTGAGAAAGGATAACTTAGCCTACCTCACTCCTCAGCGGGATCTGCTCCTCATATCAGCACGGAAACTTTTCTCCATAAGGTAGGCTATATTATGCCTCTTTGTTTACAGCTGATGTGGGGGCGTTTCACAGACTGAAATGGTTCTCAGAATTTGCGTTTGAATAGCACGCGCTCTCCGGGGCGTGGTCAAATTACTGTGAATCATCTCGTAATGAGCTCGACTGGAGTCGCTCTCTTTTTATACAGATTACAGAAGCTGATAATATTTGTTTTTTATATAAATTACTTCATTTAAAAGCTGCGATCTCAAGCTTTATGCCCGTGGGTCTGTTTCCCTGTTTGACTGAATTTTCGCGGAGTTATAGATCATTTTCGAACGCGTTTCAAATGGGAGTTTACTGACAGAGAGAAGGCAGAAATAGCATCATGTTAGTTTTTCTTTATTTGTCAAACAGCAAAACACTTTATTTTTATTGTGAGTATACAGAAAAAAAATAGAAACTGAGCAGGATCGATTGATGTATTACACGAAAATGAAAGATCAAAATTAACAGAGCATTTTGTGTTTATTTTTCATTGCTAAAAAAAAAAACGAGCAAAACGCGTGGGCGCGTTTTTGGTCCCCAGAGGGTTAAAACCAAATGGTGTAGTAAAATACTTTCAGTTGGAATATGACAGCTATGTAACGTTCTGTTTATGCCTGTGTCCTTTCAGATTATGTATGCATACCCGGTTTTCCGAAAAACCTTTGAGGGTCGACTCCTCATGGGGCCAACTGAGGAGGCCAATAGGAGTGAGATCGTGGTGGCAGAGAGGGCCAGGTGTAAGGAGGAGGTCCTGGCTGAGGCCACTGCCTTTGTGAGGCAGAATGGAGGGAATCCTGGAGACCAGTTCCTGGTTCTGGCTCACTGCAAGATCCAGTTTGGGAAACACCAGGGCCAGAGGTTCCTGTGGCTGCTGGAGAACTCACTGGGGTATGCCGTGTATCTGGTCAGCAGCATTTTGGGGGAGGAGGAGAGGGACAACCCGCTGTCGGCCAACAAACACCTGTTCCTCAGATACACCTCGCAGATCAGGGAGGTAGGCGAGGCTGTGGAGGTGTATCAGAAAAAACAGGCCATGCTGCAGGAGGCCCAAAGGACGGGAGACTCTGGATGTCTGATGGTGGAGTTTGGTGATTTTAAGGGTAAGTCAATGAAGGAGGTGTATGAGGACCCAAGCAAGGAGGCCAAGGCTCTCATCACCTACCTGAAGAAGGCAAAGGCCAGGCCCAACACCAACATGGTCCTTTTCAAAGCATACGTGCTGAAGAGGCAGGCTCCAGCCCACGTGCCCACCACCACTGTGCCCGCTGCATCTGCCCCCACTGCAGCTGTGCCCACTGCCACTGTGTCTGTTCCTCCTCCACCTGCTGCCACTCAGAACAGGCCACTGCTGGCTACCAATGTGAAGGCCCTGTTGGCGCGGGGGAAGCATTTATCTGCTTCACAGCTGGCACAAAAGATTTTGTCTCCAGCCAAACCCTGTAAGTGATTTGCAAGCTTTAAAATCATTACAGTATATATTATGCAGTATATGGGCCCTATCTTGCACCCAGCGCAATTGACTTTGTACACCGACGCATGTTTCATTCCTATTTTGCACCCGCGCAAAGCGCGCTTTTCCCTCCACAGAAGCACGTCGCTAAACTAGGGAATGAACTTGCGCTCCCTGGGCGGTTCAGCGCAAAAAAGGAGGCGTGTTCCGGCGCAAACAATCCCTGGTGCTATTTTACTGTTCCATAAAACAATTGCGCCACTGGCCAGAAAAAACCTAGTCTAAAGTCAGTGGCGCGTTGCGCTTTGTTCATTATGCTATTTTAAGGGCGCATGCTTGACCATAATGTATAGCATGCACAACGCACATACACTTTTATTCTCTAATCTACACAGAAGATGGTGTGTTTCTCCATCCCCAATGTCACTTCTCTCTCTTTTACGGCCGTGACGAGAGCGTTGCTCTCCTCGGCTGTGAACCGCTCCTGGCGCGCGCCTGGCAAATCCGCCGTTATAATAGCAATACGCCAAAGAAAAAGCATGTCTGCTCTTAAAGGGAATGTGAGATGATGCTCTGATTGGTTTATTTCACGTTACGCCCAGACCACACCTATGAATAATGAAGCTACTTCAGACCAACCCATTTTAGATTTGCGCCTGGCGCAAGAGTCATTTATCCCGCCGGGAAAATAGCAACAGCGCCAAGACCCGCCCACAAAGTTACTTGCGCTTTGCGCTTTGACACTTGCATTTCAGATCGTTAAAATAGGGCCCTATATGTCTAACGTAAGTACGCGTTTTGTAAACAACAGCTGCAGGACCACGTTTCCCTCCTGCGTCTGAGTCCGCAGCCCGGCGACGGCTCTTTACATGTGGTGAGTATCACTTAACGCATACAAGTGTGTTGGTGACATGTGCTTAGTGTTTTATGCTGCTAGGGATTTTTTTGAGGAGGAAGATGACGAGGAGATGGCAACTGTAGCCTCACAAGCTGAGGAGCAACTTCCTCAAGGTATGTAAATCTTAAACAATATTTTACAAACAATTCTGTGACAACAATATTTTTTAAATGACATCATATTCTTTTATTTTACAACACAGAGGAATGGCACTTCTCAGGTGTCAATCTACATTCACTCTTTGAGTGAACATCTTCAAAGCAAAAAGGGAATTTAAAGGTGTATGTAAAAGGTTTTTATTTCATTTTTTATCATAATCACTGACTAAAGCTCATTCTTGTCATCTCACACGTCCCCCACTCCCCTTGGAATAAGTGGCTGTTGTAGTTAGAGGCGCTCACAGTGTTTGGGCTGCTTTGCTTCACACTTGGCTGATCCCATCTCATTTTTCTTCTTGTATTTGTCCTAATGGTGCTTGGGTGAAAAACAGGATGATTTTCACTGCTTCCTTCCATCGTTTCATCATCATGTCGCCTGTCTACTAATCATACATGCTTTGCACTAAACCTTGTAATCGCAGTAGCTGTCCAGCAGAGCTGAGAAAGTCATGCAATGAAAGTCTAAAACAATAAGATAATTATGTTGTGTCTTTTTACGCTCCAGCCACTGCGGCCTCGAGAGGCCCTGCTCCTGCCCCAGCTCGTGCTCCTGCCCCTGCTCCTGCTCCTGCTCCTCCAGCATTGTGGACCCCTGGCCAGGTGTCCCAATCGCCTGCAGAGCTTCCTGTCCACTGGAACGAGCAACTCCCATCTTTCCAGCAGGACTGGATCAGGAAGACTCTGTTCAGGGCCACATCCCAACTTCTGGTGGTACCCTCCCCAGCCCCCGACCATCTTCACCCAGCCCCCTGCTTCTCCTGATATCTTCTTCTGCCGCCCTCTGTTCCTCTGGATGCCGCTGAAGATGTGGTCCATTCCACTTGTCTGTGTCCAGCCAGCCTGCAATAACCACAAGCTGACAGCTGCTGGCCTTTATCGCACTGTGCGCAAGGTCCTGGACATAGACGGGTGGTATGACATGGCCACAGAGTATCTGGAGTGCAAAGGGTGCAAGAAGAAGTATCCAGCCTGGTCTGAACACATCCTGGGACAGCTCGACATGGGACACCGCAGAAAATTCCCCGCCATTCTGACATACAGGTAGAACACATTCATATTTAGAGCAATGCACTGTAATTTGTTGTACTGTATAAAATCAAATACATTGCTTTACTGACATTAACATTGAAATAACAAGATGTGGCACTGAACAGAATTATTTGACTGTCTGTAGGTACTCGTGTGACTACCGTGTAGTCATAATGATGCGGGAGAGGACCCAGGGCAACAGTGTCACACAGCTTCACAAAAAGCTGCAGGAGCAGCACACCTCAGCGTGGTCACAGCGGACGCTGGAGTACCTCACTGTCTGTGAGCCCTTCACAGACTCCTCCATCACTGAGCCTCCGGTCTTTTCTGCGCCCCCGCCTCTCCCACCCATCCCCAAACCCAAGTGGCTGTTGTCTGTGTATGCCAGGGACGTCCTCTCGCGGCTACCTGAGGTCAAGGCCAAAATAACCTGTCTTTGGCTCTGTCCTCAAGATGGACTCCACCAAAAAGGTATAAAAAGTCAAGTTTGAATAATAATAATTGTTATAATCGTACATTTTTCTTACAATTGTTTATTCTACTATTTTTTTTTACATAGGTCACCAAAAAACTGGCCGGCGCTGCTGCCAACACTGCTGGTTGGTGCACTAATGTTGGCAATGAGCACGGCCAGGTGTTGGTGTCAGTGCTCACAGCGGCAGAGGGGCATGGACTGTGGCCCATGGCGGCGGGTCTCATGAAGAGGTACAGGGAGGCGGGAGTGGCACCGCCCGCCATCGTGTATGTGGACAGAGACTGCTGCAGCCCACACGTACACGGACAGTCGCAGGTCAGAGCCATGTTCACAGAGTGGGATGAGCTCCAAGTGTGCCTAGACATTTGGCACTTCATGCGGCGCTTTGCAGCAGGTGTCATCACGGAGGCTCATCAGCTCTACGGCACCTTCATGACTCGGCTTTCCAGGTGCATCTTTGAGCTGGATCCAGATGATGTCGCTGCTCTTCGGTTGACCAAACAGGGGGAGCTACAGGCCAGAGGAGCTGGTCCAGTCTCAGAGAAGGCCCTGGATAAGCTGATCACCAGGAAGGAGTTGGCGCTGCACTGTCGCAAGCGGACCAGAGGAGTGGAGGAGACCACCAGGAGGATCAAGGCGCTCCTTGAAGAGATGGACAGTGAGAAGGGGAGGGACACTCTGGGTGTACCACTGCTGGACCACGAGCGCATCCAACAGGTCTGGATAGACCAGCAGAGGCACATCGCCTGTATTCAGGACCCAGAGGGCTTCCCTCTGTACCAGAAGACAGACACAGTGAAGAAGGGTGGTGTGGAGCTCAGCTGCTATCGCTGTGCTCGTGGCTCCACCTCCTTGGAGTCTTTCCACCTCCATTTAAATCGCTTCATCCCAGGTAGGTTATAACTTTTATAACCTGCTAAAAACTTTTATAACCTGTTTTGCCGTTCTGAATACATAGATTACATATATTTGACTTTATTTAACCTCTAGGGACCAGTGCCAGTGATGCGCATTTCCAGGCCTATCTCCTGGAAGGCCTGATGCGCTGGAACCAGGACCGGATGGATGAAGCAGTGAGGGGAAAGACTGACCTGAGGACCTACAGCAGCGCTGAGAGGGAGGCAATGGACCGGCTCAGCCGCAAAGTGCTGAAGATGTCCCTGAATGAGCGCTACCAGCCTCCAGGGGCTTACACAGGTGAGAATTATTCATGTTAACTCAAACAAAAGATTATACATTATACAGTTGTATGAGTGTTTGAGTGTACATTTTTATATTTTATTTCAAATACTTAAACTATTGTTGGAGTTATTTGTACTTTGTTTAATTTAGGCTTAATTTGAGCCTTTATAGCCTAATTTCTTTGCTTTCTTTGGCTAAAGTGAATTTGCTTTATTTTGCATTTTATGCTTATTATTTTCTTGTTTATTATTTTCATTTTTTGATCTGTTAAACTGCGTCAAGCCTACAAACGATCAAACTTTGAAAAGTTTGATTGTTTGTTTGTTTCAGTTTGTTATGGACAAATAGCCACTACAGCTATAATAATGTGAATGTGCTTTGTATGTGTGTTCTTTTGCAGGGGAGCTGCTGGGTATGGAGTATCTGTACAGTCAGTCTGGGAAATCCCTGACTGTTATGGATAACCCAGAAGAGGAGGATCGGCTGGTGGAGCAGATGGATGATGAGGTGGTGCAGGACGAAGGCTTCGTGGAGGAGGAACCTGAGGACCTCACAGTGCCAGTCCTCTATGACCCCATTGAGACTGTCCCAGTCCACAGCAGTGGCCCCCAGGCCTTCAACCCCTGTCCCTCTGCACCAGGACCATCCTCACTACAGCCACCCACATCCAGCCAAGGACTGGAGCGCCCTGCTCAGCCTCCTCTGCAGTCTCCTTCTCTGCGCCCTGCTCAGCCTCCTCTGCACTCTGCCCAGCTTCCTCTGCAGTCTCCTCAGCAGCGTCCTGCTCTGCCTCTTCTACACCCTCCTCTGCAGCGCCCTGTTCACCCTCCTCCACAGCCTTCTGTCCAGCCAAGTGCCGCCTCTGCTCCTGCAACATCAACTGGGTCCAGTGTTGCAGACCAGGCTCCTGTAAGTAAGCTGCTCATTATTAGTTTCTATTTGCTTTTACACTCTGACATTAAAATGCTGTGTATTGATATTGTAATAATTCCCTGCAGGCTCCTGTTCTTGGACCCGTTGGCGTTGCGGGCTGGGATAAGGTGCAGGATCTGGCTGAGTACCTGGTGTCCCTCCGTCAAGCACTCTACCTGGACGAGCAGCAGGTCACAGAGGTCATCCGTCTGTGGACTGCTCTTCCTGATGGGGACAAGAGGAGGATCCACTATCAGCCCAGACACCAGCCCAAACTGACCCACGGACGCTTCAAGGCTCCGAAAAACACAGGAGTGACACCGGGTGTGGAAAGTGTGAAGAGGTGCCTGATCGGTCATCCTGGGGGCCCGGCTCAGTGGCCCAGCACCAGTCGCTTAGTCGAGGGTCCACCTGTAACTTATTTGATGGGACCTCTTTAGGCTGTCCGTGGTCAATGCATTAATAGGTCATAATTCATAATTATAAATGTTTTATTGCTTAAATCATAGAGTATAGTGCACAGGGAAGACAATCAAACATGTTGGGGTACTTTACATCTCATAACTGTGCACCATTAGCCCTAAAATGACATGTCCACGGACAGCCTACAGGGACCATGTCGAATAAGTTACAGGTGGGCCCTTCCTGTGCCTATTCGTCCCCCTGACCGCCTATGTGACCACGAACGACCTGTTCGTCCACGGCCAATCTAAGTGACAGCCCGTGGCCCTGCACACTGACCACAAACAGCTTAAAGGGATAGTTCGCCCAAAAATGATATTTAAGCCATGATTTACTCACCCTCAAGCTGTTCGAGATGTATATGTCAATCTTTTTTCAGACGAACACATTTTCAGTTATTTTAGAAAATGTCTTAGATCTTTCAGTGGTTATAGTGTGAAGCAATGGGGTCCAGCTCGTTGAAGTCCGCAAATGTGCATGCATCCTTCACAAAAGTAATCCATCCGGCTCCAGGGGGATAAACGAAGGCCTTCCGAGGGTAATCCGTGCGGTTTTGTCGTAAAAATATACATATTTAAAACTTTATAAACGAAAATAACTGGCTTCCGGTCGCGGTCGACGCGCGTTCACGGAGATGGATGCTGGCATATGACGTACGACGTAGCGTCGGAAGCGTCGTGACGTAGAACGAACGTAGAGTTTTGTTTTGCTCTGCTCTCTGGTTGCGCTGTCACGTTCGTACTACGTCACGACGCTTCCATCTCCATGAACGCGCGCCGACCGCCACCGGAAGCCAGTTATTTTCGTTTATAAAGTTTTAAATATGTATATTTTTACTACAAAACCGCACGGATTACCCTCGGAAGGCCTTCGTTTATCCCCCTGGAGCCGGATGGATTACTTTTGTGAAGGATGCATGCTCATTTGCGGACTTCAACGAGCTGGACCCCATTGCTTCACACTATAACCACTAAAAGATCTAAGACATTTTCTAAAATAACTGAAAATGTGTTCGTCTGAAAAAAGATTGACATATACATCTCGAACGGCTTGAGGGTGAGTAAATCATGGGCTAAATATCATTTTTGGGCGAACTATCCCTTTAATCATCCCCCTGACCTCCTGTGTGACCACGAATGGCCTATGTGTCCCATCAGCAGAACTATGCATCATTAGACTTAAAATGGCATGTCCATGGACAGCTTACAGGGACCCTGTCAGATAAGTTACAGGTGGGCACAGGAAGGGCCCACCTGTAACTTATTTGATGGGATCTCTGTAGGCTGTCCGTGGTCAATGCATTAATAGGTCATAATTCATGATTATACATGTTTTATTACTTAAAACATGCAGAAAAGGCAATCAAACATGTTGGGGTACTTTACAGCTCATAACTATGCATCATTAGCCTTGAATTAAAACTTAAAATAAAATAAAAATTATTACAATTTAAAATAAAACTGTAATAGCAACCTGTAATGGTTCCAGTCTGACCATGGAAAGCCTATTAAGCTGTAGCTGGGATGACCCACTCCATTTACAGGTAAGTGTACAGTAAATTACTTTAAATTGCACTCCGTTTACAGGTAAGTGTACAGTTAGAGGCTCTAGGCAGCGAGTCGACCCTAGTCAGTCCACACTAGACCTCCAACGAGTGAGTCCGTGAGCTCGTCGTCTGCTGTCTTGTGTAAAGATGCCAGTGGAAACATGCCCGCTCTGTTTGCGCATGTACGCCCGCCTCGGCCAGCACCTGGTCGTCACGCACAGCGTGAAGAACCAAGAGGAGAGGAAGCTGCTCTTGGCCATGGAGTCGGGGCGAGTGAACGCCCATGCAGGCCTCTGCCCGGTTCCGGCGTGTGGGAAATTTTCCAACCGGCTTGACCGCCACATCCGTACCCACTCTGAGGTCTCGGTGGGGGTACAGGACGAAGCGCTCCGCTTCTGTAAGAGGAGGGTGTGCCTGGCCAAGCTGACTGCCCTGAGGGCCTCCAACCCGGCCGCACCGATGGTATCCACCCTCGACCTGGAGCAGCACCAGCTCCTGGAGGAGGACCCGTCGAACCCCCAAGACCCAGAGGACCTGGAGGAGGAGGAGTGCGACCAGCCGGGCTGCAAAAAACAAAAAAGAGCTCCTGAGAGCGCATGTGGCCGACCTGAACAGACAGGTCGACACCCTCAGCGAGACGCTTCGGATGGTGACCAGGCGGTATCGCATTTTGAAGAGGAGGTCGACCTCCTTGGGCTCGGCCCGAATCGGGCAGGTAGCCCAAAGGCTCCTCTCCTCTCTTGGCCCGGAAGAAGAGGAATGTGCCCCTGCGGAAGAGGACGTTAAGTCTTCCCCCGAGGTGCTCTCTGCTACTCAGCAGCCCCCTGCCTTGCCCGACACCGGCGAGGAGAAGCCTTCCACCAGTCAGCAGCCGAAGGACGACGAAGATCAACCCCATTACCCCGACCACGTGGCCGTGCTGAGTGAGTGTGACGCTTTTATCTGTTTTTCTTTTTAACTTGTGGCTGTGCTAACACTAACTCTTTGCTCTTCCTCTGTTTTCTCTTTTTTCTTTCTTTCTTTTTTGCAGACGAGATCGTGGAGGAGTACAGACGGCACAGGGAAGGCCCAGACCCTGGCACCAAGTTAAAGGAAAACATTGGAAAACATCCGATTGTCAAATATGTGCTAGTTTGTATTTTGTTTTGCCTTTTAAACACTTTTAGAATGATCATGTTAGATGATAACAGGTGATCAGGGTCGCTATGTAACAGCTATGTAATAGTTTGGCGCTCACCGATTTGGTTAGTGCAAGTTCACCCAAATATGAAAATGCCTTAATATACTCAACCTCGTGTCGTTCCAAACCCATATGACTTTAGTGCATCTTCGGGACACAAATGTGAAGATAGCCTATTTTAATGAAATCTGGGAGATTTCTGTCCCTCCATTGCAAGTCTATTCACCCATAGCCCCATAACAAAACGTTCACTAAGAATCATGAATCGAGCATTTTAATCCAAGAAGAGACACGATTGTTTTAAATGATGAGAAGATTTATTTGGGGTTATTCACATATAAACATTGATCAGCGAACAAAGTTTGCAGCATTCTAAATTTGGTCTCGGAAGCAATGTTTATATGTAATAAATTAGGTCAACAGCGCTGCTGAAACAGCGGTCAACTGATTTATTTGCTTGGTCAGCTCAAACCTGCGGGGCCCAAAGCAGTTGCATGGTGGTTAACAACGCTACTGTATACCTGGTATTAAGATGTGTTTTGGTCAATCTGATCATAAGCGGACTGCGCTAAATGGGTGTAAACGGGGTCTAAATAGTTGAGCCTGACCAATTTCAACCAATTCCAGATGTAGTCGAAAACGCATTCCACCGGACTGCTTTGGTAGAGTAAATGCTAATGTAGTCAAATGTGTTCAAACAGCCACAAAAGACCACCTACTCTTTGCCTACTGACCTAATACGTAAACAATTAGCACTGGCCAGACAGGATTTAAAATTGTTCAGTTTATGACCCAATTTTGGTTTGAAGATGAAAAACATACCAAGCAAACCCATTCATTTACCAGCAGTTCAATTTAAGCGCTGTGTTTGTTCCTCAGTTTTCATCATTTGAGTGCTTGGTTTTGAGTATCTCTGCTCCTACTTCTACAATCATTGCGACAGTCTACAAACCACCTAAGACTAAGCCACATGCAATCTTTATGTCAGAATTTGCTGATTTTCTGTCAATGCTGTCCCTAAAGTTCCAAAAAATTCTTATTGTTGGGGATCTTATTGCATCCATTTGGATTAAAGTGATTCTACGACGGCTAAGGAATTTTTATCGCTGCTTGACTGCTTCAATCTCTCGCAAATGGTAACTGGCCTGACTCACTGTAAAGGCCATAATCTGGATCTTGTGCTTTTAAAGGCGCTTTATAAAATAAAGGTTATTATTATTATTACCTGCCCATAGACCCTCCCCTCGAAGAAATCGGGACAGAAGTGGTTGAAAGTGGACAAAAGAAATGGATTAAAATACCAGGTATAAACGGGTGTGTGTCTGCTTCGTCTACATGTGAAAATGTATTTCACTACCAGGTGTAAACAGGGCCTAAGATTTCCATGTTGATAAAAAAAGACTTTTCTCTGGTGTGAATTCTCATGTGCCTGTTAAGACTATTTTACAGTGAAACTTATTCCCTACTGTTGACAGGTGAAAAGGCTCTGTCCCGTGTGAACTCTCATGTGATAATTAAGGTTTCCTTTTCGGTTGAAACTTTTTCCACAATGTTGGCAGGTGAAAGGGCTTTCTCTAGTGTGAATTCTCATGTGGACTTTAAGTTTCTTGTCTTGATCAAAACTCTTTCCACACTGAGGACATGTGTAAGGCTTCTCTCCTTTGTGAATTCTCATGTGGATTTTAAGGTTCCCATCTTTATTAAAACTTTTTCCACACTGAGGACATGTGTAAGGCTTCTCTCCAGTGTGAATTCTCATATGGATTTTTAGGCTTCCATGTTGACTGAAACTCTTTCCACACTGAGGGCACGTGTAAGGCTTCTCTCCTTTGTGAATTCTCACGTGCCTGTTAAGGCTCCCTTTTTCAGTGAATCGGTTTCCACACTGTTTGCATGTGTAAGGCTTCTCTCCAGTGTGAACTCTCATATGATAATTAAAGTTTCCTTTTCGGTTGAAACTTTTTCCACACTGTTGACAGATGAAAGGCTTCTCTCCAGTGTGAATTTTGATGTGCCTGTTAAAGCTTCCTTTTTGAGTGAATCTGTTTCCACACTGTTTGCATGTGAAAGGGCTCTCTCCAGTATGAATTCTCATGTGGACTTTAAGGTTACCCTCTTGATCAAAACTCTTTCCACACTTAGGACATATGTAAGGCTTCTCTCCAGTGTGAATTCTGATGTGGATTTCAAGGCTTCCATGTTGACTGAAAGTCTTTCCACACTGAGAGCATACGTAAGGCTTCTCTCCTTTGTGAATTCTCATGTGCCTGTTAAGGCTTCCTTTTTCAGTGAATCTGTTTCCACACTGTTGGCATATGAAAGGCTTTTCTCCAGAATGAATTCTCATGTGGACTTTAAGTTTACTGTCTTGATCAAAACTCTTTCCACACTGTTTGCATGTGTAAGGCTTCTCTCCAATGTGAATTCTCATGTGATAATTAAGGTGTCCTTTTCGGTTGAAACTTTTTCCACACTGTTGGCAGGTGAAAGGTTTCTCTCCAGTGTGAATTCTCATGTGCCTGTTAAAGCTTCCTTTATGAGTGAATCTGTTTCCACATTGTTGGCATTTTAAAGGGCACTCTCTAGTATGAATTCTCAAGTGGACTTTAAGTTTCATGTCTTGATCAAAACTCTTTCCACACTGAGGGCATGTGTGCTCCCTCTTAGTGCATGTGGGCTCCTCTCCAGTGTGAAGTCTCATGTGGTCTTTAAGGTTAACATGTTGATTGTCTCTCTTACTTCCTGTCTTTTGAGCTTTTTCTTGCGAGGAAGTCTTTTCAGTATGTGAGCAACTAAAAGACTTTTCTCCAGTTATGAAATCACGATGATTCACATATTGATCTTTTTCTTCCTTTACATTCAGTTCATGACTCTCTTCTTTCAGTGCCATCAGGTCTAAGAAAAAATAAATAAACAAAAATATTCCAAGTTTAATGGCACAAAGCAACAGACACAAACTAAAGCATCAATACCAACATACACAAAATCCTATACCCACTAAGCTACTGAAATAGGTGTTACAGATGATACATCTGAGAACCCCTTCTCAATATTAATAACTCTTCACTTTCTTTAAGACATGTCCCAAAAACTTTGACCCAGGAGATCTGTTTACTTATAGACTGGTCTCAATCTCCCATTTTCTACATATTCTAGGGGTTAAGGCACAAAAACTTTCAAGGGAATAAGAAAAGAGAACAAACTCCCTGCTCAACCATCAGACCAAAAACTCATCACACAGTAGTTCCATGTAATGATTTATTGAAAGAAAACCAGCATTATTTTTGTCAGAGGAAGCAGCAGATGTTTGTTATAAGTTTGGAATGACCCATCATGATGGTCCAAACGTTGCTGGCAGGTAAAGTTACAATTCCTAACACAACATGTCAAGTCAAGTCACCATTTATATAGCGCTTTTAACAATATGAACTGTTTCAAAGCAGCTTTACAGTAATAATAGGAAATTAAAGTAACAGAGATTGTTTTGGCTTTACAGCAGCTCTAGAATAAAGTTATTGTCCAGCTAAAGTTAGTTCTGATCGATTCACTTCCGTTGCAAAGATCATTAGTTATTAACTTAGGGACCGCTTACACGACACCGTTTTAACAGAAAACCCTTAACGCACTCCGGCACGCTCATTAGCAGAATTATTTATCGCTTCCGAGTAGCCATGTGAACCGGATCTATTTTGACCACGTTTTATCTGTACAGAGGTAAAGGGAAGGAGAAGGGGGCCTTCACAGTGGAGAGACTAGTTGACACTTCAGGACTGCGTTGTCGTCGTGTCCAGGCGCAGGTCCTTCATCAGATCTGGATATGGCCTGGATCCAGCGGACTTGCGGTAAACCTCGGAATAAGCAGTGAGACTAATATTAGCATAGACGCCATTCTTCTTATGATGTAACGAGTAGATCAGGATTTATGGAGAGTGTTCCCGGTTCCGGCTGACCTAATCTATGCAGCCTAACATTGAATTATAGTACTTTATAATATGTTATGTGTATGCTAGGTCAAAGAGATGTGTTTTTAGTCTAGATTTGACAGAGTGTGTCTGCTTCCCGGACAATGTTAGGAAGACTGTTCCAGAGTTTTGGTGCTAAATAGGAAAAGGATCTACCATCAGCAGTCGATTTTGATATTCTAGGTATTATCAACTGGCCAGACTATAACGCGTTAAGAGCTCGCTCAAATACTGGGGAGCTAAACCATTTAGTGCTTTGTAAGTATTCAGCAATATTTTAAAATTGATACAATGTTTAATAGGGAGCCAATGCAGTGTTGATAGAACCGGGCTAATATGGTCATACTTCCTGGTTCTAGTAAGAAATCTAGCTGCTGCGTTTTGGACCAGCTGTAATTTATTTATTAAGCGTGCAGGGCAACCACCCATAAGAGCATTACAATAATCTAGCCTTGATGTCATGAACGCATGAACTAATTGTTCCGCATTTGTCATTGAGAGCATATGACGTAATTTAGATCTATTTTTGAGTGCAAAGGAGCAACTGTGTCTAAAGTGCCGGAAAAGAGAGAGTCAAAAGTTTCTGTCGCAATATGGAGTTCTTCTAAGCTATCTGGGATGCTGAGGAAATGAAACTGATCAGGAATGTTATCAATAAAGCAATCTTTAGTAGCAGAAGTGATAGGTCTAACATATTTGTAACACGGAGTCGGCTTTGAAGCCTTGGCTAAATTTAGTATACACGAGACTAGATAATGATCTGAGATGTCATTGCTCTGCTGCAGAATTTCAACGGCATCAACATTGATTCCATGTGATAATATTAGATCTAGAGTATGATTACGACAATGAGTAGGTCCTGACACGTTGTGTCTAACTCCAATAGAGTTCAGAATGTATTTAAATGCCAATCCTTTTGCATTATCTACATGTATATTGTAACCGCACTGGGTAGTACATTAACATTAGCTCAAATGATCTATAGGGAATTTTAATAATTAATCATGAATATGATTCATATATTGCATATTACAGTTACATTAAATTAAATTATCGAAGTTGAAAATAGATCGATTGTATATATGAATAATCAATCACAACGAATTATAATTCCTCATTCATATATCAATCGTCTTATTTCAGATCGATTATATGAGATAACACTTAATGGAAATTAATGTAATTATCAAACAGTTGTTTGTCCCGCAAACGGCCATAAGATTAACCTATCAACTTCTCAATAAAGTTATCACTTCTTATAATTTCAGGAAAAATAGTTTCTGGCCGTGAAACTATTCTCCTGTCCTTATAAAATTTAGGTTACTGAAAAGTAACAAATCGTAAAGCTTGTAGCTAGGATCAACATTTCATTGACTTCGTAGTGCGAGCATTTTAGACAGGAGCAATCAAGAATATAATGGTTTTAATAATTGAACTAATAATACATCGAACTACAATTCACACAGAGTAAATACATGTATTTACAACAGAAACAAACAGACGAAAACATTACCAAACGAACACGAATTAAAAGAGGATGAGAGAGGAAGAGAAAATGAGAGAAAGAGTGAGAAAGGATGAGCGTGCGAAAGTGAAAGCAAAATAGGGAGAGATCGCAGTATGGCAAAAATCACCGACAATGTAACCTTTGAGAGAGACAACAAGAAATCACATCACCTTAAGCAGAGACAGACAACCTTAAACAAATTAAAAGCTTGATTATACTTGCACATAGTCTGTGGTGTTGCTGAGGCAGGCGCGTGTATGGGCCTTTTTGGAGCTAGGCGTGCTCTCGTGTCTTCCGGGCGAGCGCGGTCGCGGGAAGATTTAAAGGTTCACCGAACGTGAAGTTACCAAAGAAACAATTCAGAATTCATCTCCCTCGTGGAGGGAGAGGCGAATATGAAAATAAAACTTAGTAAAGAAAAGAAAAGAAAGGTCGGGAGTGACGCGGAGGTGTGCGTCCGAAGACGGTGGCCGAAGCCTCCGAAGTTGGTGTTTTCCCGAAATTTTCCGAAGAGCAAGAGAGCGAGAAACGGGCAAGTTCCGTCTTTTGAGGGAATCCCGTCCACGCCCCTTTTTGCGGGGAAGTCAAATCATCTCCCGAGATTTTCGAGCGGGAAGAAGTTTCTTTGTCTTGTCAAGACAAACTTATCTGCATAGTTTATGATAGTGTAAAAATTCAGCAGAACACTCCAGCAAGATTGTACACACAGAACAATACATTTTACTGTAATCTCCTATGTATGAGTGGTTCAGTCAAAACAAGACGGTTAAACAGATACCAAGAATGAAATATAAAACAGTTAAGGATACAGTTTTACAATCAAATGCACGATTATAGGCATCTTACGTTTGATTAACACACGATAAAATTGTAGATACTTCCAGTGTAACATGTGAAGACATCTAAGCACAACAAGGAATACATTTAATACATTTAAAGGCACTTTTCATCACAAAATGGGTCCATGTGTGGTGTTTGTGTGTGTGTGTGTGTGTGTGTGTGTGTGTGTGTGTGTGTGTGTGTGTGTGTGTGTGTGTGTGTGTGTGTGTGTGTGTGTATGTGTGTAGGGTGACTTCTCAGTCTCCCGGGGGGAGTTGTAAAGAGTTATCCTATGGCAGGGGGGTCAGGTTACAGGACCATGATTCTATTTGAGAACATTAAATAGGAGAAACACTTCCAAGTTAAAAATCAGAAAATCATAACTATATGATCAAAACAAAACTAATCAAACATGCATGCATACAGGAAGGTCAGATACAAGTCTGAGTTACATACAAAGGACGTTTGTGTGAGAGTGCAGAGAGAGTTTGTAGTCTCTCTGAAGCTGCTCAAACGTGACTCGCGTGGAATGTCTGTTAACACTCCGGGGTGTCATAAAGCAATCTAAACCCAGCCATGCTGGCACCAGGCCGGTCATTTAGCTTGCAGAGAGTTTGATTTACATGCATGAGTTCAGAGGCTAAAAACTTTGGGTTTCATAAGGAATGTGCATTGTTTTAGATTCAACGAGCCATGATTCATTAATTCAGAACCAATGAATGATCTGCTCATACGCTACAATATTAAAATCACCAACAATTAGGACTTTATCTGCAGCCAGTACTAACTCTGATAGAAAATTAGCAAATTCTTTGATAAAGTCTGTATGGTGCCCTGGTGGCCTGTATACAGTAGCCAGCACAAATCTCAGACGTGATTTATCATTTACACTAGATAGTATTACATTAAGCACCAATACTTCAAAAGAATTATATTTGAAACAAGACTTCTTAGTAATTCTGAAGATATTACTATAAATTACAGCAACACCTCCCCCTTTGCCTTTCAGACAAGGCTCATGTTTATAACAATAATCTTGGGGGGTGGACTCATTTAAAGTAATGTAATCGTCTGGTTTTAGCCAGGTTTCTGTCAAACACAGCACATCTAGGTTATAATCTGTGATCATATCATTAACAATAAGTGCTTTTGAAGTAAGGGATTGAATATTCAGCAACCCAAGCTTTATCATTTGTATTATATAATTTTTTTATTTGTTGAACATCAATTACATTTTTACTCTTAAATGGGTTTGGGAGTTTTTTGTATTTCCTAATTCGGGGAACAGACACAGTCTCTATATGATGATATCTAGGTGAAAGAGGCTCTATGTGATGGGATTTATCTGACCTCAGTGATGTGAGACAGCTGGCAGACGGTCGGTTTAGCCAGTCTGTCTGCTTCCTGACCTGAGCCACAATTCGTGTTTGAGCTCTAAGGCTATGTGCCATATTACTAGAGAGAAGAGCGGCACCATCCCAGGAGGAATGAATACCATCTCTTTTCAACAGGTCAGGTCTGCCCCAAAAACTTTTCCAATTGTCTATGAATTCTATATTATTTTGCGGACACCACTTAGACAGCCAGCCACTGAGTGAGGACAGTCTATGTAGTATCTCATCACTCCAGGGAACAGGAAGGGGGCCAGAGCAAATTACAGTGCCTGACATCGTACTTGCGAGTTCACACACCTCTTTAATGTTAATTTTAGTGATATCCAACTGGTGAAGTCGAACATCATTAGTACCGGCGTGAATAATAATCTTAGAGAATTTACGATTAGCATTAGCCAGCACTTTTAAATTTGCTTTGATGTCAGGCGCTCTGGCTCCCGGCAAACATGTGACTATGGTGGCTGGTGTCTCTATTTTCACGTTCTGTGTAATAGAATCGCCAATAACATCGCTTCTCCTCCTGCTATTCAGATGATTCGAAGCTCTATTAGTAATCTAAACCTGATGATCTCACTGTCTTAGCTTATATCTCGGCCTCATTTTCGAGCATCTCTGCAGTCATTTTTTATTTGACTTGACATCAAACAACTGTTTATTATTATTATTACATATTGTAATATCTAATATATGGGCAATATCACACAAGCAGGCCAAGTGACGCAGGTAATCACAGCCGTGCTGATATAGAGCCATATCGTATGACTTTAATATGTTGTTGTACTGTATATCGAAATAATCTCACAATGATGCGTTTGGTTGAATTCCAAAGTGCTTCAGTTTATCCGTATTCATTCACTCTTCAGTTTCAGCTCAACCCCCAAGGTATTTTTTTATCACTGCAAAAGAGACTCAAAATACTTTGTCGAGACCAAAGTGGAGATGTTTGGCCATAATCTGTCAAAACCCAAACACAGCATATCAACTCATACTTACTGTCAAGCACGGTGGTAGAGGGGTGATGATTTTGGGCTTTGTTTTACAGCCACAGGACCTGGGTATCTTGCAGCCATTGAGTCTACCATGAACTCCTCTGCATATTCAGAGGCCATTTGTCCGACAGTTAAAGCTTGGCTAAAATTAGGTCATGCAACGGGACATTGGCTCTCATTCACTAATAATTGAGAGGATTATTTCGTATTTGTATGCACAGGAGAACTTCTCACGAAAAATCTCTACCTAATTCACGACACTTTCGTATGTACTGTACAGGTCAAAAGTTTGGAAACATTACGTTTTTTTTATATTTTTGAAAGAAGTCTCTAATGCTTATCAAGGCTGCATTTATTTGATCAAAAATACAGAAAAAAAAAACAGTAATATTGTGAAATATTATTACAACTTAAAATAATAGTTTTCTATTTGAATATACTTTAAAAAATAATTTATTCCTGTGATGCAAAGCTAAATTTTCAGCATCATTACTCCAGTCTTCAGTGTCACATGTGACATCCAGTCTATCACATGATCCTTTAGAAATCATTCTAATATTCTGATTTATTATGAGTGTTGGAAACAGTTCTGCTGCCTAATATATTTGATGAATAAAAGGTTAAAAAGAACTGCATTTATTCAAAAAAAAAAAAATTCTAATAATATAAATCTTCTTTACTATCACTTTTTATCAATTTAACACATCCTTGCTGAATAAAAGTATTGATTTATTTCAAAAAAAGAAAGAAAAAAAATTACTGACCCCAAATTACTGACCAGTGGTGTATATTGTTGTCATCGTTCTGATGTCAGTAAAATTGGAGTATTCTAAATGAGCGCCGCTTGCACAAGGTTACTCATTTACATAAAACACGCCCAAACCAATCATTTTCAATGATTCTCAAACGACTCGTGAGATGAATCAATCTCTCTAAATCCCGCCTTTCTGCAAGCTACTCTGCTCTGATTGGCTAGACAGCTCAGTCTGTTGTGATTGGTTTACGCGTCGAAAACAAAAACACCCATTGCCATAACAACTTCAGCTGTCCTGAGGCTTCCTACACCATAAAATAAACACAGTAACGAACAATGACGTCAATTTTACCATATCAATGCGAGCGCGAGTCCGATGATGAAACACTGGAAGAACTAGTTATTCAACCCGAACATCCATCGCAAGGACGACTCGAGCAGGACGTTTCTCACTGATACACTACTCAGTTTGAGGTACATTATGAGATGTTGCAACTGTAATTCCTCACCATCAGCATTAATAGGCCTGTCACGATAACTACTTTTTGTTGTGCGATATATTGTCCCAGAAATAATTGCGATAAACAATATTATTGCCATTTTAAGACCATTTTATGCCACTGAATATAAATCATAATATAACAGCATAATAATTCAAGTAGGCCTACACACTTTCAAATGACAACAATCATTCTTTAGATCACGGAAATAAAATGTCAAAAAATTTAATATCCTAAATAAATAAATAAATAAACATTTTCAAAAAAAAAAATGCACTTGCAAAAGCACAAAAGGCACTTATTGAAATGTTCCATTTACAGATTTTTCCCTGACTTTCTTTTCTCTGTAAAGTAAAGGTGCTTTAAATTGCTGAAAACACAAACCCTGCTTAGCATTCAGATGTCTCGTATGAAAGGCACAGATGCCTCAACAGGCCTTATCTGCTGCTAAAACTATTTTTTATTCTTTTTTTTCTAGTTTATATTTGCACCAGAACAGTGGATTGCAGCTTTGAAATCAAGTGCATTTGAACTTGTTCTTTCAAACTGTCTTTAGTTGTCAGGAGAACACTATAACGGCCCAAAGACACCTTTTTTCACCTGTCGATGACCGCTCTGTGTATGAATAAAACTATCCATCATGAAGGAACTGCCCGAGCCCCGCTTTTGCCTCTGATATGGAGAACAAACAAGATGACGGCAAAATGTTGGTGACATTCATTATTATGTAAACATAATGGGCGATATATTGCGTCACCAAAAATGATTGAAGTCATGTACATATATTGTGCAATAAGTAAATATATTGATTATTGCGACAGGCCTAAGCATTAACAACTGCATGTCCATCAACAAACCAACAAATGATTTTACTTGTACTAATTTATTTACCGAGTATTTTTTTTTATATATTGCGGTGAACACGTGGAAACTGTATCAATAACAGTGCATGTATGCAATGTATACATTAGCCAAGCTCTAGCGTGAATGACTGATGTGAATGGCTGATGTAACATAAACGTTGGTAAAACAAATCTTGCTCCATGCTTAATCTTTCCTCAAAGTAGTGAGAATGACAGACAATCTGCATTAATAGACACAGTTATAGGTAATAGTGGTCCACAAACTGATTAGCAGAAGTATTTAAGTAAGACAGTAATAACGTGAGTTAGCCAGTTAGCAGGAGACCTACTCAATATAAAACTCAAAACTAAGTATTTTGAACACCATCTTTCAAGAGCAAGCGATTTGTGAATCCTGCATTGAACTCCGAGATTTGAGAAGCAGTCGTCAGTGAAATAAAGGGAACACAGCAAAAGTTTAGGATTATACTGCTGTGATGTCATGTAAAGATGCATTTTAACCACTGATTCTTCACATGCTCGTCCTTGGGCAGTGGAAAAAACTGGCTTTTCCTTCACATTGTAGAGCACAGCTTCTTCTCGACATGATGCTGTCCAGAAATCCACAGGAATCAGCTGCAGGTTTGAGGTTCAAGTTTTCCCTGGTGTCTGCACGCACAATAAGTGGGCGGGCAATATGCTAATGTTTCATCTTGATGTCACAATGAAACGGCTTATGACTCGTTTGAAAAACAATTAACTTCATTGACTCAGAGTCGACTGTTACTTTTGAATAGAGTTGGGTCCTGAAACCGGGCACCGATATGGAACCGGTCCCTAAGTAACCGGTATGTAACCGGACCGAATCAAAACGCAGATTTCAGTGCCACTTAAATGCCTCAGCTCTGTTTAAATATTTGCCCTCTGGTTCTCCGAAACGGACGCAAGAAACATCATCACCGCATGTGATCGCTAGTTAACCCTTTGACGCGTATGATCGTTCACACTGGTGTGCTTAATGTTCGGATTGCGTGACGCTCTCAGCGCTGTCATATTATATCACAACTATTCAGCGTTTTCAACCACATAAGGTTTATTTTAGGTTTCAGACATTTAAATACACATAAGTACTAGCAAAACAACATTTATTGAACATTACATTGACTTAATTCTTGTCACACTTCACCTTCAAGTGGATGAACTGACGTGTTGTAGCCTGACAGATACAATTCTCTGAACTGCAGTGCGTAATGGCGCCCATTGTGCGATATAGATCAACTAACATGAATCATGATCATTATAAAGCACAAAAACACAACACAAAACACATTCACTTAATAAATAAAAATATCAGCCAAGGACCGACTGACCAATCACAGTTCGTTATTTGTTCCGCGTCATGTTTAGTGTGAAAATGTAAAGTCGATGTCCATACAATAACAGATCGGCGTACATCTAATAAATTATTGATTCAAGAACATTGTGCAAGTTTACTGCAACAATAGAGCCGCGAACCTCACGTAATTTTGAAAATACAGCATTCAGTTGATCCTGATGAACGCTCATTGTCACAGTTGTAAACATGATGGCGTTCTTCTTCCACGAGGGGTTTCGTGTCACGGCATTTAAGGTGATGCGTTCTAAAATAACGCTCACCTTGTGCAGGACATGCAATAAGTCAGGAGAGGTGTCGTATTTGGCCAGAGAAGGCAAAAAATGTGAAAAGAATTGCTGAAATTTAAAGCTGGTTTGTAGCATACCAAGAATACAGACTACTTTGCTGTTATTAGTACTGTAGTGTTATTTAGTGTTAAATTATTGTATTTGGGTTCGGTGGCTTAGGTTTTATTGTGAATTTGTTATGCAAATTTGTTGTGTTTTGTATTTAGACTACTTATATTTATATATTTACTCAAAAATTGTAATATATTAAAATTAAGATTTTTTTTTTATGAAAAAAAAAACGTTCTTAAAAAAAAAAAAAAAAAAAACGATACCCAACCCAATTTGTGCGTACGCATGCTTGGTGAACGAGGCAGATTTATCCCAATCACATCAGCAAATCTATGACAGAACGGCTGAAAAAGAAAAGAATAAAGGCCCAGTCAAAGTCCAGGCCTGAATGCAAGCTTTTTAAAGAGACTGAAAAGCTGATGCAGTGCCAACTATATTGGATCAGACAGCAATGTTGCAACACACAAGTGTGAGTAACAATGTTTAACCATGTGTCACTTACTTTGTCTGTTACAGATCGTTTGATATACAACCCCAATATCAAAAAAGTTGGAATGTCGGTTGGGAAATCGGATGTTGCGATACACAATGTGGACATCAATCATTTTAGATCATTCCAATTGGATACACAAATAATCAGATTTGGACTGACAGTGTGAACGTACACTTGGAGAGGCAGAGTGTCTCAGAAGTAAAGATGGACAGAGGTTCAACAATCTGCAAAAAACTGTGTACAATTGTGGAACAATACTGAGTATTTATAGCCTACAATAGTGCCGCAGTCAAACTGAATAGATGTGATTTGCTGTTCTATCCTTTGCTTCAGCATTTATGAGGTTAGTGCAGGGAATTCCTAGATACGGAAGAAAGCATGTAGTGAACGCTGCTTTAGTTATTGTTTTGATCGAAGCATTTGCTGTAATACTGAATAGAAGCTTCAGTGAGCGACGTTTTGTCATCAGCGAGACATTACATCACGTTTCATTTGGTTTAAAACACAACTAATGACATAACAATATATCTGTTTTTCACTTTATCGAAAAGGATCGACGATAGTTTGCAAATAATGGTAAATTCATTCATAATTATATTTACACTAAATTATTTTCCACAACCCAGGGTGTCTACAGATATGAACAAGTTAAATTTAAGACCTTTTTAAGACCTTTTTAATGCCACTTTGAATGAAATTTAAGACCAAACCTGTGATGGAAATACACATTATATTACATGCGTATATATTAGGGGTGTAACGGTTCACAAAATTCACGGTTCAGTTCGATACGATACACTTGTGTCACGGTTCGGTTCGGTACGTTTTTGATACAGCATAAAGAAATAAATGCCAGAGAAATTTCCTTGATTTAAATTGTTTATTCTTTTTCATATTAAAACTAACATCATAAAGTATGATCTTTTTTTTACTTGGAGCAATTCTATAGCTATAATTGACTCTTCTTAGGAGCATATAAAACAAAACAGCTCCTTGGAAAATATGAAATGTCATATTGTAATAGTTATAAACAAAGGTTTATTTTAGTTCAGATTAACATTTGAGGGCAGCAATTGTATTCATAATGTCAAAATAAAACCGACGTAATGTTACTTGAAGGCATTATAGCCTACTATTCCTGCCAAACTTATATGGTTGCAGTTAGTGTTTCTACAGTAAATCCATGGTGAATGTTGCTGATCTTTTGACACTGATAGTTCATTCATGGCACAATGTTTCTTCCAGGTTTCCATGTCAGCGCTGTTTGATCCGTTAATAACGGAGAAATATGAATGCTTCTCACTAGATCTCACAGCGATGTTATTACTTCTGTCAGTTCTGTGGCGAATTTAAATGCTTTCTTTACTGTATCTCTTATTAGCGCTGTGTAGTAACAGTGTCGCATGATCACGATCGGCTCGCGCTGCACTGGTCCAAACTGATAAACGGTCCTTCAACCACACAATAACGAGCAGTTTCGTTCCGCTTGCATTTTACGTTTGCCATTTGATGTTGGGCAATGTTGTGGTCGCGCCGGCGTCTCTTACATTATGAGCGCGCTTGCCACGCGCCTACATTTGAAATAACGAAACAGCGTTACCAGAAAAATCCTAGATTATCATTATCAATAGCTGTTTATGTAATAAAATCTAAATCATTCTCGCGATTCGATGCTTCACTGGTTATTTGACGGACATTAGGTCCGTCAGACTGGAGAAATTTTAGCGGTAACGTGACCAGAAATATTTAAGACCTATCGAATCTGAATTTAAGACATTTTAATACTTTTTAAGGCCTTTTATTAGGAAAACTTTATTTAAGACATTTTAAGACATTTTAAGGACCCGCGGCCACCCTGCAACCAAGGCATATAAAGCATATGTAATATGCATAAATGTTTCACAATGTTGGCTAATACTTCCACTATGTAACGAGATATTATTCAACATCGGAAGTTTTCAAAATAATTCCACAGGTGTAGCCTAATGGCGGTCAACGTTAAAAATTATTTTAATATGCAAAACTTTCTTGTAAATCCGTTTACTTTTGATAGGCGGCATTCCAAAAGTGTTTGGAAGAGAGGTTCAAAAACAGGATAGAAAATAGCTTATTAATAACATTAATTATGTTAACATTAATTATGTCCTATTTTATAAAAACTGTTGTATTCTTGTTGCTGGTGGGATTCTCTCTGAAATTTGTCTGAGGTCCTCCAGCCGTGATTAAAGCATTTTCGAAGTCATTGTTTGGAGTCTTTAGTTATTGCTGCACAGCAGGATAGTGGAACACTAGAGACCTTATTCCCAAACGCTAAGCGGCTTTCGCACCGGAGGAACCCTTTCATAGTTCCTAGAACTATTCGCTGAAGTTCGCACAGCAGGAACTAGGAAAGATTTTAGTTCTATGAACTCCTTTTGGAGGAACTAATTTAGCTCTAGTACAGAGGAAGGGAAGTCGTGTTTATCACGGCATGTGCGTTCAAGTCACTTTCGTTGGAGTAAGATGGCGGTGTAATTTCTCTTAATTAATCATACAAAAATAGAGCAAGTTTCTTAAACTCTAGTTCTAGAAAATGAAGAACAAAGAAATGTGCATCAGGTGTGCTTTGTTTTTTTTTATGTTTTTAATAATTTATGAAGCCACGTGCAAGCTTTATCGTTACATATTACATTGTATAATAATTAGGGCTGCACGATTAATCGCAATTTACATGTAATCGCACTTAAATCGAGATCGCTTATCGCGATTTTAAAATCGCAAAGGCTGCGATTATTTTTTATGCGCAGTGTGTCAGTAATGATCGGCTCAGTAAACGCTGCTCTATCTGAAAGCACTGTGAGTTTGAGTCGCTTATAACGTGCATTTGAAAAAAAAAAAACACGAGTCAAACATCTTTCCAAAACATGAGAAGCTTTTATGAACCTCTTTTTAATAACATGCAACATTTAGTAACATGCGTTTACTCCAAACTCACTTCATAACGACAGCTGAGCTCCTCCTTCTGTGAGATGATGTGCTTCTTACACAGAATAAGGCAGTCGTGTGTTTACAAGTCATGTTTAATCAAAGCGTTTCAATCTTCTGTTTATTCAGCCACAGCGATAGGGGTTTCCTGGAATGATGCGCATTACTGTACTTCTGCGGCGGGGCATATTTAGCGTGTTTGCGTGAGAGCGCCCTCTGGCATTCAGATGGAGCAGTATCTACTACCGATCTGCCGCACTCCACTGACAAACTGTGCACAAAATAATCGCAGCCTTTGCCAAATCGTGTGCGATTTTATTGCGATTAATCGGGCAGCCCTAATAATAATGTCATCATATTCTGTGCAGGCAATTAGCTTACTTCACTGTAAATAGAAAAGTCTAGCAATATCACTGCTAAAAACCTTTAAGTATTGTGGTGTTCCACCATGTTTCTCAGTGACACGTCCCCAACTCGCAAAGATCGGGGCTTAAAGAAAATCCCGAGCTCCCCACTCGTATTTATGGCATTGTGGTGGCGTTCATGTGCGCTCAACTTGTAAATACGATCTTAACGAGATGACTTGAATGCACCATAAACCAGCACTATAGGAACTACCAGTGACGTTAGTGTTCGCTGATTGGCTAAACACACACTAAACACCAGCACCCACCATTTAAAAAAAAAAGGCTGTGTAAACAGATTATAGCCTATATATTTACTCTAGAAACTAACTCTACAAACATGGAAAACAGTGATAGATGGGTCTCTTAACCTTTACGTTGAGGAGAAAATCCAACGCGATTTTGAGGGGACCAAGCGAAACATAATTATGTATTTTTGCTCAGCTAGCAACACTGGACATTTACCACACGGCATACGCTAACAACTTTTCATTACTGTTTACTTTCCATGTATAACATTTCTATCTAATGATGTATTAGACAGGACTGTTAGACAGATCGTACAGTAATGAACACAGAGAATGCGAGCCGCACCGAAAGGTCCGCCACACCGTCAAAATAAAAGTCACAACAATAAGCTCGGCATGTCACTTCAGACTTCCTACTGGCGGTGCGAATGCAACCAGGAAACGTTCCTATGGGAACCATTAGTTCTTGGGGAACCACCCTGGTGGCTAGTTCCATCATATCTCTGTATTTTTTGAGTAAATAGCGATATACAATATAGGTCTATATCTCGGTACTTTATATCTTTTTCTATTTGGATAAAGAAAATCTGTATTTATTTATTTTTTTATTATTTCACATCCTGCCCAATGATATCCTATAAACAATGATGATATTGAAGGATATGGAAACAAATATAGTGAATGTATAATGTAGGCTACGTAATATATTATGTGCAAAAAGGTGGTTAAAATCACATTACATTCTAACATTACAATCTAAAAAAAATGATAATGATTTTGTTTTTAAATTGACTAAAGGCTAAAATAAAAAAAAATAAAAAGCACAAACTACTTATATTAGCCTGCATTTGATTACCCCCTTATATTGGTGACTTTCATAAAAAAATACTTGTAGGTTTAAAATTCCACATATGGCACATTTATTGTCTCCAACAACAAATATTTTAGCAATATGTATATTTAAGTCAGAATTATTGCGCTACTATTCTATTGTGCTCCGTCTGTTTCACAGAAGCTTCAAGCTTGAATTTTAGCGTAGATTCCCTTGCAGAAGGCTCGTCCTCTCCTGACAGTGAAATGGACATATTTGTTTGACTTTTTAACATTTACAGATGGAGAATATACCTGTGAAATGCAAGTTAAGCACTGAGGAAAGCACCACATCTCAAATGCATTGAACAGCTTAAGTATTTATCTGTCAGTCAGCAACAGTATCTGTCACAGCATCTGACAGGGAGAGCTGCTTTAAACTTGTCAACTATATCTTACCAGTTATTTTGAAGTCTTTGATATAAGCTTGTGTTATGTTTAGGACAAATTGTACTATGTACTTTCACTGCAGCAGCTCACACTGCATCCTCCGCCTATTTTTCAGATGTGCTGCTCGTATCAAACTACTGTATCGATATGAACGGTACTGCCTTTCATCCATATCGTTCCAAAAAATATATATCGATATATCTTAAAAACTCAATATACCGCCCAGCCCTACTAGTTCCTAGAACTAAATTCCTGTAGATTATATTTAATAGTTCGGTGCGAAAGCCCCTCTAGTGTTCGTAGGGGTCAAGACGTTGACCGACTCAGCCAACGTTGATTAGGAGATGCGCTAGAGGATAAATACTGAACGTTGATCATGAGACCTTTAGGGGCGTCGATTAGGATGAACATGAAATCACGCTTAAACCAATTGGCTTATTGCGATTATTTTTTAAGTGCAGCTTGTCATTGATTAGCTCTGTGATTAGTAGTAAATGCTGGTCCATCTGAAAGCACTGTGAGTTCAAGTCGCTTATAACGTGGATTTGAAAAAGCAACACACGCCAAACATCTTTCCAAACTCGATAAGCATTTATGAACCTTGTCCAACAAAAGACAACATTTAATAAATCAATCAAAACGTTTCAATCTGTTTATTCAACTATAGATAGATGCCCATAGGGATTTCCTGGAATGATGTGCGTTACCGTACTCATGCAGCTGGGCATATTTGGCGTGTGTGTGAGAGCGCCCTCTGGCGTTCAGATGGAGCAGCATTTACTACCGATCAGAGCCGTGCTGCACTGACAAGCTGCGCATAAAATATCACAGCCTTTGCCAAATCGCATGCGGTTTCATGTCGATTGATCATGCTGCCCTACTCTCAAACATTACTTATGATCCACTAGAAGTGTGTGGTGGTGTTTGTGTCTACAGAGACATTGCCCTGTGTCTGTAATATCTTGTTTTCCTCGTGACAACAAATAAACAGAAACAGACGTGACTGAATAAGTATGTGTCCTCTTTCTTTTGTGAAATAACGGTAAATACTAGGCTATATTCCTGTGCAACTAATGTGCAATCTTGACACAAATAAATGTATTATGGTCAAAGTATCACTTATTAGTGTAAAACTATGGTAAAACAGCGATGCTTGGGTTTTAAATCTTTATGTAAACAACAAAAATGCCAACAAACGGTCTTTTTTATCATGTTCGCTTTGCGATCTCGCTAGTTTCCAGTGATTTCTTTAATTAGTTTTCTTATAAAACTTACATTTGTTGGTGAAATGATGGGTTTGTGTGACATTGTTCCAGAGAGGCGTGTTACAGGCGGGAAATTTAACAGAAATTACATTTTTGGGGGAACTAACCCTTGAAGTCATCTAACTATTAGCGTAACTGTTTATTCATTTACACACACACAAAAAAAGCTATTTATGCATGATAAACACAATATTTGAAAAAAAATTATAATAATAATTCTAAATAGCTCATCTTCCTGTGGATATCTTGAATTGGTTAGGCTCCATGTGCAACTGATATGTGTTTACAAACAGTAAATGAATATTTCTGCATAGTGCACCTTTAGTGTTACAAAAATTAATTGTGTTATTATTCCTTATTTTGATGCATTAGATGTCATAATAACCAATGCCCAAAGTAGGATCTTCTCAGATGCTCTTGAAGGCAGTGTTAGTATTTGACTGGTCATGTGATCTCAACATGTCTGACCATAGCCACAGTATTTTGAGCAGGGGGGGGCTGGGGGGGGGGGTCACGTGACTCACGCGTGGCACAGGTTTTGATAAATACTGAGGTCCCAAAAGTGATCTTGCTAGGGGGGTTAGGGGGCATGCCCCCTGAGAAAATGTTGATTTCCCCTATCTACACGTGCATTTTAAGGTTTTTGAAGGCCAAAAAAAAAATATATATATTAAGCATAACAGATTCTTAAACACGAGAATTAGTTTAAATGTTGCAATGTATGATCCACACTACAAAATGCAGAGTGTTTATGCTTATTGTTGACAAAACAAAATCACATAGGCTATTTGAAACTGGAATAGCCTTAAATGAGAAATGTTTCAAGGATTATTTTGCATAGATGTTACATTTCAATCAAACGCCAATGCAATCCTTCCTTGTCTAGAGGCATATATGAGCATCAAAGGTCAGTTTCTGCAACTTGTTTCTTTCCTAAATTAATCAGTGTTTTTGGACTATGCTGACTATGTGAAGCGTCGCGCTGGAATTCACGCTCAGCAGTGAATCTGGTGTTTGAGTGCTGAAGCACCTCAGGAGAGAAGGTCGGTTATCGTCACGATGTGCAAATCATTGGATCACAAAATTAGAGTTAATATTTAATGTATATCGATGAATTTAATATAAGCAAATTTTCCATTGTACTATTGTTGATGTGTTTTTTTTTAATGAACCACGAGCATTTGTTCTTAAATCCAAAGACCTTTCATTTATCTGTTACAACGCGGGTATACCATATCATCATCAGTCTTATTAATTTTGTTAATAAAAGTTCTATGAGTCTGTTAAAAAGCCTACTATTTTTTTTATTAAGAATAATATAGAATCAACATTAAACATTATTTTCGTTCCAAAGATCTAACGTCATTGACAAATATATTTTCTTGTAAAATATGCGATATCGGTAACACTATAGTGTTGTCACAAGGTTATTAATTAAACAAATACATAAACACAGCTAATATTCCTGTAATATTCCAAAGCACAATCTCCAAACACAACTGCAGACTGCATGGTGACAGCTCATAAAAATCAACCCAAAGACTATGACCTTCACTGACGAGTGCGCGCTGTGCCGTCATGGGACAATTGTCGCTTGTTTTCATGGCTTAGGCTACTTTCATGTTTCAAACGAATTTAAATTAATACACGAATTAATAACACGAATTGTATTTCTTCTTTTTGTTGTTAAGACATTTTGTATTTATTTTATTTTTAACCGCACCCCCCAGAAGCCTTTTTTCCCTTGGTTGAACATTATTAAAGTTAGAGCTTATTTAGCTTATATAACACTTGCCTGGCGGCTCATGCTGCCGCTAACCCGGATGCGACGTCACTTCAGGGGTTTGGGAAAAGCACGTAAAAGTCCTGGCAGAAAGCGACACATAAGGATGTAGTGTAACGACAAATTATTATTTTTTCCTAAGTGTTGCAAACTGGTACTACCAACAAAATAAGTGCATTCCTGGAACTGGGCGTCATTACACTACGTCCTTATGCATCGCTTTCTGCCTGGACTTTTACGTGCTTTTCCCAAACCACTGAAGTGGCCTCGACGTCCGTCAGGCAAGTGTTATTTAAATAAACTCCTGATGTAGGCTACTTACAAACTTTCCAATGCCTCGTTTTATGAGTACAGAACCTATTTGTACTACTAAGTTTTGTACCATTCTGGGCATTATTAGAGGGGTCATTTACGAGATACAATCTTGGATCGTGTTTGGCTCGAGGTCATGGTGCAAAGGACCCTAGGTTGATTTTACTCCGAACCATGCCTTTAATAAGGATCAAATGACTGATTTCAGCTTTGAGAATGAAACCAACCTGTTTGTTCCTCAGTGAATGTTTCTTCTTTTACAATCTTCATTTCTTCACTCTCCTCTTTAATAAACGCCATCTTTATAATAGTGTGTCACGTGGATCTCAGTCGCTTAACCATAAGTTTTTATCTGTATTTGGACAATCTGTAATGTTTAAGATGAGAATAATTAACAGACAGAAAAATAAATCCAAACTAAATCTTTTGAGTGTGTCTCAATCACCTCTAGTTCAGTTCACTGGTAAGAGTCAGTCAGAGTGAGAGTTCATGGACAACAACAAACTACTAGCACAACAAATTAATAAAAGAACACACATTTTACAAACACTTTACATTTAGTTTAATATTATTGAATGATCTGTAGATTATATTTAATAGATTCAACAACAATTGCAGTTGGCTTGTTAAAGTTGTCATTCCACGTTTGTTTTACATTTTTACACTGATTTGACGAGCATCGTCAGCGCGCGGCGATTCGAATCACTGAATCATTGTGCAAAAACATATTGGTTCAGTTAACTCGGATTTTCAAAAAAGCTCAGTTTCTCCAAACAATAATAACAATTCGTTGTTGCCAAGTATTGATGGAAAAGTGCAAAAAAAAAAAGATCTGCACTCTAAAAATACTTTATTTACAAACAGGAGATCAAGATTATACAAACGTTTCGGCTCTTTGCCTTTGTCAGTGTCTTTATCTCCTGTTTGTAAAAAAATAAGTATTTTTAGAGTGCAGACCTTTTATGCATTTTTGTTCTGATATATGGGTCTCAGCACCTAACTATGGGAGAACGCGGTGAATGTTTTGATTGAATTATTGATGGAAGAAATGAGACGCACCTGTACTGTTGCAAATGCATGGATGTACTTTACTCACAAAACGTTCATTTATGTTATTTATTACATTATTACACTGCTACAATACGTAATAATTAATTTCACAGCTCTCTATAAAACTTTCTGAACGGTTTATATTGGTTTTAAACACTGTAAATGGTTAACAACACAAACCTTTCTTCACCCGAATCACAGACGCAGGAGCGCGCGGCGCAACCTTATGACGTCACATCTCCAGAGCAAAGTAAAAGTTCTTTTCAAACGCTAAAAAGTATTGAAATTCACATTAAGAAAACACATTTAAATTATGAGATAAATTACTAATTGAAGGTTTGAATCACAGATTCGCAAAGCTATCAATATCGTTTACCATTTTTCAAAGTGTAAAATGCTATTATAATACTCAACTGCACAGTACTTGTGATATTCTCAATCACAGAAAAAGTCAAGTATCTTGTTCATCCATAGCTGTCAACCCTCCCGTTTTTTCCGGGTTTCTCACGTATTTTAACTCTTTTCCCGCTGTCTTCCCGTTTTAGTATTTTCCCGTAAAATATCCCGTATTTTTAAAAGTCTTAAAAACGGCCAGATTTTCATCCTAGGTCTTAAATTTCATTTAGTCAGGTGACAGGTCTAAAAAAGTGTTTACCCTCGTTCATTTCCAGAAACGCTGGCCGCAGAAAGTTGTTACAAAGTAGCAAAAAAGTATGGAGTTGTAGCCTACAAAGCGGAGCGCTAGATCAGGGGTCTCCAACTAGGGCTGTAGTCAAGACCACCTTTGTCGAGTCCAAGACAAGTCCAAGACCAGGACTAGTCGAGTCCAAGTCAAGACCGAGTCCAAAGAGGTTCGAGTCCGAGTCAAGACCGAGTCCAAAAAGGTTCGAGTCCGAGTCAAGACCGAGTCCAGGACAGGAGAAAAAAAAAGCAGTCTGCTAAAAAAATATAGGCTAGCCTATAGAAATTAAATCATGTAATAATGAAATAATAAATAATTTTAATTTTATTTAAAATAATTGACTAATTCAAAGAACAACAAAAAAATAATTATATAGGCCTAAAGGAGCACACATTCGTTTCGACTGTCTGATCAGCCTTACATTCTGTTCCTGTCAATCATACACGCGATGTCAACCAATTAAACTGCATGAGGGAGGGCCGAGCCAACTCACAGACACACACACACACACACACACACAAGAGATGCGGATAAACCGCGGATCGGGCGGATGACGTGACGAAAAATAATATAGCCTACCACTCGTGGAAAAGGCAAAGAAAGAAAGGTAAAAAAAAAAGTCTGAAAACTTTGCCCATTAATTAGATGTGCAAGGCAAGCAGGCTAGTTTTCGGGGTGTTATGGACAATTAAAAATGTGAATATTCACGTTGCACTAGCGGTGGACTTTCAGCGAGTTTATTTAAACATTTATTTTTTATAGAGCTAGAGAGTCAAAAGAGCCGGCTCTTTTCATTGAGCTGAGTGAAACGAACCGGCTCACGAAAAAGATCCGAGATGCCCATAGTTATTTGGTGGCCAGTGTTTCACTTTCCCTCCAATAATATTTTGTTTTAATGTCGCGGCGACGTATGTGTGATTACTGGGAACATAATAAAGACACCTGGACTCGGTCGAGACCAAAAGCCATATTTGGCAAGACCAGTGGCCGAGACCGAGACAAGTCCGAGTCCGAATACCAGCGAGTCCGAGACAAGTCCGAGACCATAGAAAAGCGGTCTCGAGTCCGGACTCGAGTCCAAGACCGGACTCGAGTAGGGGAGAGCAGGGGCGAAAGTACCATTTTTCAGAAAAACATCTTTTAAAAATATATTCTTTTAGATAGAGATATATTTTTGCTGTGGTCAATAACTCACAAGTATGATCTATCAATACCAGGTGGTATTTTGTACAAATGTCGACTGACTTAAGTATAATTTCACTTTGAACATAAGTTGCACATTGTTACTTTCGACCCCATCAGTTGGGACGAAAGTAACACACAGGTGGGTCAAAAGTAACACAACAATACAAGCTAGATTTTTTTGTGTTACTCTTATTTTCATCAAATATACCTGACTATTACTTTGTTAATATGTAACTGCAAACATATTTTGTCCTTTATCTTTGCAAAAAAATAATAATAATTAAATTTTAATTTCAAATTTCAGTTTCATCAAATGTTTAAAAAATAAGACAGTACAAACTTGATTTGATTAGAATATTTTTTTATTGGCAATGTCAATCCATTTTATAAAACATTCAACCATATGAACAATATGAATATTAAACTAAATTAGCATGAAATAATAATAAACAAAAAATCGAACAGTAGTCGTGTTTCCATCCAGATGTTTTTATGCGTAAATTCAAACTGTGCATAAAAACATATGGATGGAAACACTGCAAATTCATTGGTGGAGGTGGAAAAGCTATGGTCTGTATGGTATGTATGACTAACCTAAATGTGAGGGATAAAATGTGAGGGTGACATACCGAAATCAACTGTTCCTCAACGTTCCTCTAGTGAAACCTAGAAAAAAAAACAGCAAAGAAATGCCACCATAACTTGGATGGAAATCTTATGTAAACAGTAAAGCCTTTTTTAAAAAATTGTTTTGTAGCCTACAAACAAAAAAGAACAGAGGCATTAGCCTACTCTTTGTCACAGTTGTGACAAATATAATTTTCTGCACCCTCAGTGCATGCTTCATGTGACCAGAGCTGGCAAAAGAGACACTGAACCCACACTTCCCCAGGCAAGGATGAGCTGAATGTTTCTTTACACACAAGACATTCCTCATCCTTGTCCGAGGAAACTGTGGGTGCAGTGTTTGTAGGTGCAGTGTTTTGAGTGTGAGGTGTGAGGAGCCTTTTCTTTGGAGCAGGCGGCTTCTTCTGGATCCTCTTCTGTTGCTCCTCCTCCAGAGCTGCCCTCACCGGAGAGTCCGTGAGGATCGCCGTTGACCTGCAACATTCAAAGTGAGAAAAATTGTTGTCAACCTTTGTATACATTTATAGGGAGTTATTTCTCATCCTCTGTCCACATGATAGCATAAATAAAATACTCAAGAAAAAACAAAAACCTCACCTCCTTTTGCCTCCCCGTTTGGTGTCCTTTCTCGGACCAGCCTTTGGAAAGGGACGTACAGCTTCTGGAATGAATGCCTGGACAGAAGTCTTACTTACCTCGGGCATACATCTTCCCGCTTCTTCAGGAGGGACAGCTTAATCAGAGGTCACAGAAACAGTAATATTAATATCAAGTGCACAATTCTATTTTAGTAATTATTTTACTAAAATCCTTCAGGACTAAACAAGTTCTATCTTATTTTATCTTACCTGAACAGACAGCTGGGTGGTCAGGGATGGCAGACACTAAACAGGTGTCCCTGGTTGAATCAGCAGGATATTCTGGCAGCAGTCCTCCCTCAAACAGGCTCTGGCTGTATGGGTGTGTGTTGCAATGTGGTGTGAGAGCACATGGTACTTGTGATGGATCTGGGCGGTCGGTGACATATGAAGGTGAGAAGTCTTGCTCCTCAAAAATATCTGGGTTGAAGGGGCAGATGCCAGTGCACACAAAGCCAGATGTGATGTTGCTGGGTGTTGCTGCGCGTGGCAGAGCTGTGGCCACCAGGTTTGGGATGTCATAAATAGTTAAAGTTTTTCCAGGGTGTGTTCTCATCCAATGATCTGCTGCTGTGTTAACATAGCGCTTCAGTGGACCGAATACACTCCTGTCGAGCGGCTGGAGACGATGTGAGCAGTGGGGTGGGAAAGATAGGAGGACTATGCCATTTGACCGACAAAAGTCAATTGCTGCCACAGAAAGGTGTGACCAGTGATTGTCGAGGAGGAGCAGCACCTTCGACTCCAGGTTCACACGGGTGTGTCTGGCAAAGTGCTGGAGAAAGGAAAGAAAGTCTACATCATGCATCCACCCTGAACTGTTAGCAGAGCCAGTAGAGCCGATGGGACCATTCCTGACAAAGTGGTCCTGGAACTTCTTTCTGGGAAAAATGAAGTACGGGGGAATGCAATTGCCTTGTGCACTAACAGCAAGGGCAATGGTGACCAAAGTCCCCCTCTCCCCAGAGGTCACTGCACCGACCTGGCGCTTCCCCTTGGTGGCGATGATTTTACCTGGCACCTGGACTGTTGTGGTACCTGAAATTGAATTATAAACATTGATGAGCTTTCATGAACATTTGTAAGTGTTTATATACCTAGATGTGTGTGTATTGTTAGTGTTTGTATATAGTTACATATTAATTTACATTATTGTTTTATTATCTCTATATCTGTATTAATATTTTTTTGTTTATTTGTATGTTTTTATTATAGCTAGGTGTATGTGTGTGTGTAGTGTTTTTATATAATTACATATTTATAACCTGTATATATTTATCTGTATAGGCTACAGTATGTATATATTATCACGGTCTGTTTATTAAATTTTACATAACAATAGATTTGTCCCATGTATTTTAAACCACTGAATCATTGTAACTTTTTTTAGTTTTAATGAATTGTAAACTTTACCTGTTTCATCCACATTCCAAATGTCCTTTGCATCAAAAAGGTAGCGGGCAAGAACGGTCTGTAAATTCTTAAAAAAAGAGGACACATTTGTTCGGTTAAAGCTAGTGGAACGGGACATGCTGGTGGCTTGGGGTCTACGGATAGATAAGGTGTTGTTCCTTTCAAGGAAGGAGGTGAGCCAGTCTTTTCCCGCCATCTTGGTGGCATCCCATCCACTCGGATATTTGCACCCATATCTGCTGGCCAACTCGTATGCAAATCTGCGCACCTAAAACAGTTTAAAGAATTTTTTTAGGGGGACATTGTTTATGACATGATTAAGATAAAATAAGATTTTACTGATCCTGCACTAGGGATTTTTACATGTTACAGCAGCTTTACAGACAGTGGAAAAATTAAATGTAATGTCAATAAAAATATTTTTTTTTATAAAAATTAAAAACTATTTAAAGAATATACAAATCTCACATTTTGATAAGCATTTAAACTAGTTCTAGTAAAAGCAGTGTAAGTGAGCTAGATTTTGAGTGTTTTTACTGTACTAAACTGACCTTAGGAGACAGGCCAAAATAAATATTAGCTGTCCTCTTAATGTAAGCCTCCAGATAAGCATTTAAACTGGTTTTAGTAAAAGCAGTGTAAGTGAACTGCATTTTGAGTGTTTTTACTGTTCTAAACTGACCTCCTTAGGAGACAGGCCAAAATAAATATCAGCTGCCCTCTTTATGTAAACCTCCAGCTTCTTCTCTTGGTCCACAGAGAAGACTTTGGTGTGTGACCTGTACCCTGGTGGTCTAGTCTTCACCCTACTGTTCTCTGCCCTTCTCCTGCAGTATCGGAGCAAAGTGACATGGCATATTCCATGCGACTTTGCAGCTGCCCTGATACTCATTTTTCTGACAGATATGTCTAGAAACGCCCTCTCATAAACATCTGGCTGAATCAGACCTCTGTCTGTCTTTCTGACTCTCACTCTTGGCATATTCTGTTGGTATAATATGACATAAACATATTTTAATAAACTCTGCAACACGGAGAAAATCACCTCATTAGCAGCGGGACGAAAGTAACAAGTGTTACTTTCGTCCCGACTGGAACTCCTGACATTTAAACCCGAATTACTTGTATACTGAAAAACTCTGACAAGGCAAACTTTATCATGTGTTACAGCACTAAATAACCCGTGGATTGATCATTAATGCGACATATGAAACGAGAAACACAACTTGTAAATAGAAAAAAAGTACCGCTTCAGTAATTTACTTACCGTACTCGTAAACAGCTTTCCGGACTTATCCGCGGGAAACAATGCTGAAATCACGTGATATTTAGCGGCTCCGTCACTGGCTGCGTGCTGAATCTGCTGTCATAGCTTGAAATGCAAATATTATCAGAGCTCTGAGAAAATCGCTTTGTTACTTTCGTCCCGTGTTACTTTCGCCCCGGTTCTCCCCTACTACAGCCCTATCTCCAACTAGTCGCTCGCGTGCTACCAGTCGCTCGTGGTTTGATATGAGCTAGCTTGCCAGAGGCCGTTCATATATCGCGTCTTTTGCGCGATCAAGTTTGTTCAAATGTAGGCGCGCGGCAAGCGCGCTCGTAATTGAAGCGACGCGCACATTTTTTTACCAGGCGCAACGAGATGAAAAAAATCTAAACTTTTCAGAATGCCGCAAACGCACCGCAGGTCATGTCAACCAATCACCCCTTTCCATAACAACACTGAAAGCTCAGTCAACATGAAGGATGGGGGTACACCCAAACACTACTAATAAATATAAGCTATAATGTGTAAATGTCAGTAATTTATCTTTTTTGACTCATTCTTTTTATAAAAAAATATTTAAAGGCTGAAATATGAGGTTTATCTTTGTATAAAACCTTTTTTGTCAAAACTTTATTTGAACTTGTTTATGTAAACAAAAAGTGCATATAATCAATTCGTTTTTTGCTGTTTTTCGACATAAAACTTGTTGAATTGACTTCATTCTGTAGTATTAGTACTTTTTTGAACAGGATTCTGTGATAACCGTGATAATTTTGGTCACTTTAATCATCTCATCATTTCCTCTAGTTATGATCAACTAAAACAACAATCAACAATAATTGTGTTTTTACAGTATAATATGCAAAAGTAAAAAAAAAATCTATAAAAAAAATATCTACCTCTCTCTCTCTCTCTCACACACATCAGATAATCCTAGATAGATAGAAAGATAGATAGATAGATACTCTAATGATCCCGAGGTAACTATCTATCTAATGCGTCGTGTAGGGTCTTAAATTTGAATCTTTATGGTCTTAAAATGTCTTAAAAAGGTCTTAAATTTTACTTACTGAAACCTGCAGAAACCCTGAATGTTTACTTTGTTATAAAGCTCTTTAAACATATCCATTGGTCTGTAATATATATTGTGTAGTTATAAACTCTTTAGACTGAAATAAGTGCTTTTTTTTTTAAAGTTTGTGGGTAAGAATCGTGAAAAAAAAGAAAAAAAATCCCTTATTTTGGGGATGGATTCCGGGAAATCTCCCTTATTTTCAATGTTCAATGTTGACAGCTATGTGTTCATCATATAACAAAGGCTCGGAAATAACTTTAAGAACTCATTAACTCATTAAGAATTTGTTGATCAAAATTCAATGCATGGTTGCAAAGAGATCTAATTATTTAATTTATTAACTAAAACAGTATCCTTATCACAAAATATAGGGGGAAGTGGGGTGAGTTGTGCCAGTTTTTACTTAAAGTGAGGCCATGACAGTAATGCCTTCAACTTAAGGATGTACATATATTTCAGGATGTGGTGCATCCCTTAGAACAATAACTTTGGATCTGAAATAAATTGTTTTAGAAATAAAGCTTTTGGGGAAAAAGTGGTCTCGTGGAAAACTTGCCCCTGGTGCGGGGTAAGTTGTGCCTTTGGGGGAAATACGTTGCGGTAAATTGTGCCAGTGATTTCTGAAGTAAAACGGAACATTTTAATGTTATGAACTGTAATGCTATATGAAAGCAAGTCAAATTCAATACAAAATTACTCATTTAAGGTTTATTTAAATATTGTCACCCTATAAACTGTTGGAATAAGTCATATTTGTAGTTTTTGGGAAAACACAAAAAACTTAAATACCCAATATATGATCAAAAAGGAAACCCAAAGTCTAGCTAGGACCAAGGAGCAGGACCGGAGCACACAACGTTTTAAATATTGTTTATTGGTACAAAACGACTAACGTTTCGACGCCCATGCGTCTTCTTCAGAGTCAAACAGTCAATGGCAACGATGTACAGATTTTAAAGAATCAAAATTCAAGACATTGGCCACTGACCTAAGTGGGTGTGGTACATCAATTAACCAATCCTATACAAACACTCAGGTGTAAACCAAAAAAATAAAATATATAGATATAGATATAGATATACATACATATACACATATACATACATATATATATACAGATTAGGGCTGCACGATATGAGGAAAAGCTGCGATGTGCGATAACATTGTTTAATATTGCGATGACGATATGACTTGCGATTAATATTTAAATGTGAATGTTAGCTATACTGTTCCTGTTGTAATGAGAGATAGAGGACCAAACAGCGAGATTGACAATAATATGAGAATAATGAGAAGCGAATCACTGAAGCAATAAAGAACGTAAATCTTCTCAGGATTCTCAGGAAACAGTCAACTGAAAACCTCGCTTTGTAGAAATCAACATAAACTGCTGGTGGCAGAAATCACTGGAACTCAGGATGCGCAGCGAGGCGTCAGGCGAAGTAGAGCTCCGAGTGGAGACTGGAGTGAGAGGCGAAGTCCGCCGAGAGAGAAGGTACTCGACTCGAGGAGAGGCTTCCTCACGAACCACACAGGACTCGACACGACAGGACAGGACAGGACAGGGCAGGGCAGGACAGGACAGGACTCGATTCGTTGACAAGAGTGAGTGTGTGTGTGTGTGTGTGTGTGTGTGTGTGTGTGTGTGTGTGTGTGTGTGTGTGTGTGTGTGTGTGTGTGTGTGTGTGTGTGTGTGTGTGTGTGTGTGTGTGCGAGTGAGCGTGTGTGTATGTGTGCGTGTAAATAAATAAATATAAACATATAGCTTAAACATCTTCAAAGGAGAAGAGGTACACGTACAAATATAAAGGTATACAAACCCGCTAGCAACATACAAGTGCCTCAAAATGTGAACTATAAAAAGCATGAGAGGCCCAGTTCCTCATTAAGACCATTAGGTTCCACTGTGTTAAGAGTGAAAATCCAGAAAGCCTCTCTTTGTAATAGGGACTTCACTATATTGCCTCCTCGTTGGGAGGGTAGAATTCTTTCAATACCCCAAAATTTTAAGGACACATTAGAGCCATGATTAGCTTGTACATAATGCCTCGCAATTGCATAGTCCATATTATGGTTCCGAATTGCTGCTTTGTGTTCTGCAATGCGTAGTTTAAGGGGGCGTTTAGTCTGACCTACATACACCAAACCACATGGACATTTCAACATATAAATCATGTGGGTGGTGTTACAATTAATAAAAGAATTGATCTTGTATTTTTTACCTGACTGGGGATGGAAAAATTGCTTTGAGTCATTTGAGTTAGAGCAATGGGTACAATGCTCACATCTGTAAAAACCCAAGGGTGGACCCGGCAACCACGTAGGTTTTGGTGGAGGGCTCATGGTCGTGTGAACCAACCTGTCTCTAAATGAGCGAGGACGCTTAAAAGTAATGCGCGGCGGTTCTGCGCATATATCTTTAAGAGCTGGATCGCTCTGCAAGATGTGCCAGTGTTTCTTAATGACAAGCTTTATTTCTCCGCCAATATGAGAGAAATCTGTGGAGAAGCAGAGTCTTTGCTTTGAGGCGCGTTTGGTTTTAACCAGGAGATATGATCGTTGTGTCGATCTGGCTCGTTCATAGGCTGCGGAGATGTCGCTTTCAGCATAGCCCCTACTACGAAAGCGCTCTGTCATTTCTACTGCCCCGCGCTCAAACTCGGCATCACTACTACAGTTTCTTCTAAGCCGTAAAAAATTGGCCAATGGGAATATTTTTAATAAGTTGTTTGGAATGATGGCTATCTGCTCTGAGGAGGGTATTTCTGCTCAGAGGTTTGCGATAGATCGATGTTTCTAGACCTCCTTGGGAATTTTTGTAAATAGTCAAGTCCAGGAAGTTAATATTGTCTGTAGAGTGTTCTACTGTGAATCTCAAAAAGGATGTGGTAGAGTTAATATAAGTCATGAATTTATCCAATTCAAATGAAGTCCCCATCCAAATAAAGAAAACATCATCAATGTATCTCTTCCAAAGAGGGATTTTAGGGAGGAATAGGTTGTTCACAGGGTTATCAATAAATCTAGCTTCCCATAAACCCATTACTAGGCATGCGTACGACGGTGCAAAGCAACTACCCATACTGACCCCACGCTTCTGTAGGTAATAGTAGCCCGCATATTGGAAATAGTTCATTGTTAAAACAACTTCCGACAATGTCAGTAAGAATTAATTGGGAGAAGCTATATCAGTGGCCCGTCTTGCAAAGAAGTGTAGTAGTGCCTCAGTCCCTGCTTCATGAGGAATGCATGTATATAAACTTTGAACGTCACAAGTTACCAGCATAAAATCATGGTCACATTCAAACGAATCCAAAAGTCTCAATATGTCAGATGTGTCACCTAAATAAGATGGTAGTTCACATACATATTTTTTCAAGAAGAAGTTGAGATACTGTGACAAAGGTTCAGTTAAACAGCCAATACTAGACACAATAGGCCTGAGTGGTGGATTAATAAGGGATTTATGTATTTTGGGAAGTCCATAAAACACAGGACATACAGGATGTTTTACAGTCAAAAAATCTTTTTCTTTTTTCAGTAATCCAAACCCTTTGTAATGCCTTCTCCAATAACTGATCAATCTCCGCTTTATGGTGTTCTAGGGGATTGCAGGTTAATGGAGTGTAACAGTCTTTGTCATTAAGTTTGGGACATGATACTCAAGTTGTATTTGTCAATACTCATTACAACAATCGCACCCCCTTTATCAGCAGGGCGAATAAGAATATCTGATCTCTTTTCTAGTTCATTCAAACTCTTTATTTCGGAATGTGACAAATTAATTTTCTTTTGGCGTGCTTTTTTACATATCTTAGTAAACTCGTTTTCGACTAGATTTTTGTATGTAGTAATGAAAGGGTTCAGATTAGAATAGGGAACAAAAGTAGATTTCTTTCTGAAAGGTGTATTCTCTCTAGTAGGTGACTCTGTACTACCAACAGTGGAGATTAACTGCACAGAGTTAACAGTGGTAGGCCTAGATACACTAGGTTTAAGGGAGAAAAAAATGCTTAAGTTGGAGTGATCGGAAAAATGTAAAAGTATCTACCTTGAGTTTGAATGGGTTAACAGCGTTGGTGGGGCAAAAAGATAAACCTTTGCTTAACACTTCCGTCTCTCCCTCACTTAAATTGAATCCCGAGATGTTAATCACAGTCTGTTCAGGTTGCGTGGGGAGCGGCGCGTTGGTTCTGCTGGATACGTTCTGCGACCTCTGCCTCGTCGACCCTCTCGAACCCCTTCTTGTCCGTTTAGACGGGGAGGCTTGGCGTTGGGAAAAAAATTCCTAGTTATAGGATTTGGTTTTACCAGCAAAGCTCACAATGACAAAGTCACCAGCAGACAGATCCTTGTCACCATCATCATCGTTATTCTGGATATCTGAACTATCATAATCGGTGGTGTTGTTATGTGGAATGGCGATGTCACTCTCTTCTGAGCTACTGTAGACAGTCACTTTCTTTTTGGGTTTGGTTGGTTTGGACACTTTCAGAGCCCCTCTCTTCTTATTTTCATTCATTTTCTGTTTTTCAGCCCTTTTATTTTCTCTGTTGTGTGTGTTCTCCAGGTCATCTTCTGCTTCAACGTCAGTGGTGTCATCAAGTGGAAGGCCCATGGTGCTTTCTTCTGAGCTACTGTGCACAACCTTTTTCTTTATGATTTTGGTTTGATTTGAGCCTTTCAGAGCCCATTTCTTCTGCCTTTCATTCTTTTTCTTTTCCTTTTCAGCCTTTTTATCTTGTTTTTCTTTGTGTGCCTTCACCAGCTCAATCTTCTCAGGTGTGTCGGTCACGATTCTTGTTTTTACTTTCTTTCTCATCATTATGGGCCTTCTTACTGTGGCTTTTGGCAAGGGAAGTACGACTTTTGGAGACACATAACTCCCATGGGCACCAGAACCAGTTTCATCACATCCTGAGTGCTCAGGATTTGGTCCCGGAAGAGTGGCAGATGGCTCCCCTGGGTCTGGACCTGTGGTATGGGTCGGCTCCTCATGTGATGGTCCAGGCGGGTCAGCAGCAGCACTGGTGGAGGGCTCTTCTGGGTTTGGCCTGTCTGTTACCATTGATGGGGCATAATCTTCATCTGGGAAGATATCCTTGTTGTATGGGTATATGCCCGTAGCTCTGAAACCTGATGTAATGTTTGTGGGGGTCATTGCAGACATAATGCATTTTGGGGGCCTGAAAACACAAACTGTTCAAATTCGTTATCGTCTCCATGTAAACAACAAAAACGTGAATTTCTGAAAATGGTGACGTCATGCGCAATCGTATTACGTGTTCAGCCTATAGGGGAATGGTGTTTCTTTACAAACTACTGGCCTGACATGATAATGCAGCATTTTTTGTCATTTTCATGGATCCTTGTAAAGAATAATTTTGATAATGTTGTATGTAGATGAAAAAAAGCAAAGACAAAATGTTTCCATTTTTAGTACATCGTTGTCGTGTAAACACACCCTCAGTCACCTGAACACCCTCTGCAAGTGACGTCACTTAGTTGCAATCGCCACCTGCATTCTCCGCTGCCTGCAAATCCACCCCACACTGCAGCTTCTGTCCGATTTAAGGCCCTTTGCACACTGAGTCCGAAATTCACCTCCGAAGTTTTCGCACGTAAAAAAATAAATACGACCTCACGTTATGTCAATCACGCTTACACACTGCCTTTGAAACTTTCGTCCGTCATAAAAAAATTCGGATCGGGTTCGATTTTCTGCGTTTTTCACATCCGTAGCAAGCATTATGAATGGTGTTGTGACAATTCAGAGCCACCGAATCACGAATACGGAAAAAAACGCATACGACAATTTCGGACTCAGTGTGCAAGGACTTTTAGAATTACTTCCAGTGGAGTTCAAGAATCAATGCCTACTGTATAATATTTTTTGTCAATATATAATTATATGCTGTTTTTAGATTTTTAATCGCTGATACACAATAAATAAAAGTTATATTGATTTACAAACTGCTGCTCTTTTTGTTTAGACACTAAGTCATTATGGTTGTGGTATCTAGCCAACTATGATACCACTCAGACAGAATAGTATTTATATTGTATTAGGTTTATTACATCTCTTACATGATGTAACCACTGTAGTAGGACATAGTTTATCATCTCTGTTTGCTTTACTTTATCACATTGAAAATGTGGCAGTGGAGGTGATGGTACAAGTACACTTTTTTTTTTGCAAGTTAACAAAACATAGTAGCTTATACAAGGTAAAAGATCAATGACATATATACACATACAGAAGAGAGAAAGACAAACAGAACAAAAAAACAACAACAAAAAAACAGCTAAATATAAATATATTGATATAGTGATGTATGCAGGTACATTGGTAAGTTTAAACAATGGGATATTTTAGTGGTATAGATAGAGGCAATTTGAGAATCATAGTATTAGTAATCATAGTAATAGTTGTAGTAGAAGTAGTATTCATACTAATAATAATAACAATAATAATAGTGGTAGTAGTAGTAACAACAATAATATTCATCATAATAATAGTAGGAGTATAGGGCCCTATAATTTCCGCGATCACGGAATCACGGACGGAATCGCGGAATTGGCAAATGAATGCGGAATCTAGTGTTAACGCGGTATTTCGCGGAATTTTACATATTTGGAATAAAATTCTGTTTTTGTGTGGGAGAAAAACATATGTCTGAGGAAAATGTAGACCGGGGGAAGCAAATCTGGGCGACACAATCCCTCCCGTCATTTCAGCTCCCCCTTAAAAACAATGAAAGCATGGCGAAGCGGCTCTCCACGGCTCTGCTTTCGTCGGCGAAAAAGTTAAGAAACTTGACGCTAAGCCCTCAGTGCCGAGCTGAGCAGTTCCCACGTGACTTTTATGTGTCAGGCGAACTCTTGTTTTGTAAGTTGTCAACATTCCGTTGACTGGAAGCGCAAAAATACATGCACTGACCACCTGTTATCCAAAAGCCATGTGAAGAACAAGAAGTACAATTATAAGGCTATTAAGGCCACCACGTCCCTACATACGTGCATTACTGCTGCTGCATTCAACTTGGCTGTTACATGATGACTGTTGTGGCAAAAATTCATTAAACAATCATCAACTGCGTAAGAGACACTCTGAAATTCAAATGATCATTAAAAAAGTATTTTATTCTTGCAAGAAGGCCCAGTTGCCACACAGAAGTCATCAGTACAGTCTGTGGAACAAGTGCGACGAAGGGAGGGAGGGCAGAGGAGCCTTTATAGTACCTTCAAGGTCTTCTGCTCACAGGCCCGTATCTAAACAAGGGAAGGTTTCTCTGCTAGTGATCTAATCCTGCTGAGTTTATTCCTACAAACTCAGAAGTCCCAAATGGGACCACCTCTGATCCCAAGGGGTCAGAGGTTCCCTTTTCAGCTGTCTCCCCCTTTGTCTCACAGTGTTCACATTAATCATTATATTGAAAAATCAGGAGCACACCTAGAGTGTGAAAATTAAAATTCCCATTACAATGACAAAGTCGACTTTAATTTCATAACTCAGGGAGTAGGCCCTACTTGCTGTATTTTGCCTTGTTTTTGATGCACTTTAATGTACTGTATGGAAAAGATGATTCTTATAAGTACTTTATGTATAACTCTGAAGTACACTTAATAACTACACTGAGTAAAATGCCACACACAGATCACTGAAATTTCTTTCCAGAATGAGTTTGCAAATGACGTTTTAGGTCTCTTTTATATGTGAAACTCTTCTCACACTGTTGACAGGTGAAAGGTTTCTCTCCAGTGTGAATTCTCATGTGCACCTCAAGGTTTGTTTTGTTTGAGCAAGTCTTTCCACAGTGAGGGCACATGAAAGGCTTCTCTCCGATGTGAGCTATTACATGACTCTTAAGGTGATTGCTGTCTGTGAAACTCCTTCCACACTGAGGACATATAAAACAGTTATCTCTTGAGTGAATCCTCATGTGGTTTTTCAGGGTTACTTTACATCTCAAACTCTTTCCACACTGATCACATTTGAATGGCTTCTCTACAGTGTGAATCTTCATGTGGGAATTAATGTGTCCTTTATGTGTAAAACTCTTTCCACACTGAAGGCAGGTGTAAGGCTTCTCTCCATTGTGAATCCTCGTGTGAGTCTTAAGATTTTCTTTTCTTGAGAAGCTCTTCCCACACAGATTGCAGGCAAAAGAGTTTTCCCCAGAGTGAATTCTCATGTGGACACTTAGGTTTCCTTTTTGAGTGAAGCTCTTTCCACACAGTTTGCAGGTGTAAGGCTTCTCTCCATTGTGAATTCTCATGTGGACTTTAAAGCTTGCTTTTTGAGTGAAACTTTGTCCACACTGTCCACAAATTAAAGAACTTCCAGCTCTTTTTTGTGAAGTCATTTTTGTCTTTGAGCAACTAAAATATTTTTCCCCAGTTATGAAATCCTGATCTTTCTCATTCTGAATTTTCAGTTCAATTTCCTTCCGTTCTTGACTGTCCTCTTTCAGCTGCATCATATCTAAAGCAAAAACAAAACAAAACAAAAATTTTAACCCTAATTTAATGGCACAAAGCAACATACATCAAAAACAACATAAAAATGCATTAAAGCAGTGGTTCTCAACCCTGGTCCTGGCGTCGTCCCTCCAACAGTGCACATTTCGGATGTCATTGCATGATGTGCAGATTAATTAATCAAATTAAATGGCAAATTAATCACAGATCAGCTTTGTTTTTTTTTTAACGAAATGATTCTAGGATAGTTCACATTAAAATGAAAATGTAGTAATTATTTACTCACACAAGGTGAAATCTTTAAAAAATATATATTTTGTATATTAAATGGCAGTGAATGACGACTTTACTGTATACTGCATGTTTTCTAAAGGCACACGATAGTGTTTAGTGGGAAACACATCGAAAATATTATTTAGTGAAAATCTTGACATCATTGCTCTCCTCATACATTCATGCAAGTGCCCACACACTGCACATACACTCACCGACCACTTTTCGCTCCTCACTCTTGTTGCGTGATAAATGAAATCTGACTCCTGCTACTGATCTGTGCTGTGACTCTCCTTCGGCTCACGCTGAATTGAGCTGACACGTTCTGTTTTACCAATCAAACCAATCAAGCACACTACCCTGACTCCAAACCACTGTTGTATACATACGCTTCAGGAACATAGGTTATTTGAACTGAAGCCTGCACTGTGATCAAGCAAAGTAGAATAGCACACTGCCCTGAGTCCACAAGACAGCAATACACAGTGTTTCCGCTACATTCATTCTGTGGTGGCGGGCCGCCACACCAAAAATCATCCCGCCACGACTGCAGCTTCTCAGTGAGGTCCGATATTGTGCATACTATTGTGTTATTCTTAAGCCCCACTAAAGACATAAAGCACCATAACGTTTCTGTGCACTATATTCCAAGACTTCTAAAGTCATTCGATAGCATAATGTGAGGTAAAAATGAATATTTAAGTCGTTAAGTTAAAGTTAATGGAAACTCATTCTCCATTCAGCATTCAAACAGCGCGTCACAATAATGGTTACGACAGTATCACGACGACACTCTCTCCAAGATCAATGTTCCCATTATTATACTTTATTTGTAGATAAAGGTCTATGCAGGGGTTTTGGCGGCCGCCAAAGCGAATTCTTGTCCTGCCAAAGTCTTATTTGATCGGTGAGCGATGTAGCATAGAATGACTGCAGCGCTTGACAGGGCGCATATAAGAACGAGCAGAGACGGCACTCTCACCGTCTTCAAACTCCACGAGCGCTGTTTTGTTCCCCCTCCCTCGTGCATATAAATCAAAATCAATTGCCACGATAGTAAAAGGTCGGAAGACCTAAGTTTCACGTGATGCATTTAGAGATTTTTTTTCTCTGGGGTGTGAATTGTGCTACAAAAAACGTTGCCTTACCTTCTCTGAAAAGCGTTCTGCACATTCAGCTGACATAAAAAAACACTTTCAATAAACAAAAAAAACCTATCCAGTGCTTTCTGTGTTGACACAAATCTTGTGCGATGTTAGCCTAGAAATCTAGACGCACCCTAGTGGCAGCAAAATTTATTTTGCAGCCAGGGTAGTCTAGCAACTCTCCGTTGACTTTTGGAGCTGTAAAAACCTAAATTGGGTCAGGCCAATCACATCGTGTATAGAGTAGGCGGGGCGGGCTTAACATAATGACGACAGAGTTGCAATGGTTCCCTGCTACTTGAAAACAAAGAATGGCTGCTGCTGGTGAATAGTGGTCTTTCGAATCGGCTTTGGCCGCGACTCTGGAGGACTTGGAGTTAAGTTTTTCTTTGAGAAAAGAGCAAAGAACGGCACTTAAGTCATTCTTAAAAAAGGAAGATGTGTTCGTAGTTTTGCCGGCCAGATTCAAAAGTTGAATCTATCAACTAACGTTAGCTCCGCTGTTGGGAAAACGCTCTGGTTGGTTGAAGCGCTGTCCTATTGCATGCAGAGGGAATTTGAAAGACAGACGTTTATCCCGCCCCTCGGATTGAGCCATGTCTATGGTGAGTTGCCAGACCTAACATCTTGATGTAGGTCTGGCTTGCCAGGCTTGTGCAATGTCCTAAACTGCCGAGATAATCACAGAACGCGTGCCGTAGGCTACACATCCACTAATGACACGTCTGATTCGCGAACTAATGACTCCTTTGAACCGATTCACTTTAATGAATGGTTAAAACAACTGATCTGTCCAACACTGAACTCACGAGACGTATGAATCGGTGTATAGCAAACCGGTAACACTTTACAATAATGTTCCATTTATTAAACTCTAGTTAACTACTGTCCATTAGTTAACATTTACTATTAATAAACTGCACTTCTACAGCATTGTTAATGTTAATTTCAACATTTAGGCTACTAATAGCCTACATTATTGAAATCAAAAGTTGTATTTGTTAACATAGTGAATGCACTGTGAAGTAACATGAACAAACAATGAACAGCTGTATTTTTATTAACTAAGATTAATAAATACAGTAACAAATGAATTGCTCATGGTTAGTTCATGTTAGTTATTAGCCTAATACATTAATGTTAACAAATCAAACCATATTGTAAAGTGTAACAAATAATTTACTCAGAACACCTCTTAAAATGAGAATGTAAGTGTGCTTACCCCATTTTTTTTGTAGTAAGAGTGGTTAGCAAGATTTAACCTTAATGAACTTACAGTATTTTCAGGTTATTTATATGACAATGTGTATAAAAAATTTCCTAAAAAAATTATTTAGCCTAGTTTAGACTGGAGTGAGGTGAAAACAGAAAAAAGGTGCAAAGCAAGTTGTTAGCTAGCTGTTAATTTTATTTAATTGTAGGCCTATATGGTAGAAAATTAGACTATTAGTCAAAAAACTTTTTAATGCTACTTTTTTATATTGCTATGATTATATACCAAAATAATTATCAGTTCTAGCAAAGAAGGATTTTATCTTACAAAGCTATGAAATCCAGTGGTAAAATCACAGCTTTTTTTAAAAAAAAAAGAGGGCAAAAAAAGAATGACACTGTCTGTTGGCCACCACCGAAGACCACTTTGACCCAGGAAAAACCCTGTCAATGGTTTGCATAAAATGACTATATCTTGCTGGAGTTTATTGCGCTTTCTAAATCATATTCCTTTCTCCCAGGTGTCTGTTAGATTACAGCACTGGAGTAGAGAGCACTATGAATTGTCCTTCATGCGCACTGTAACTGACATATAAAACTGTTAAAAGAAAAGGCTCAATAAACTGTTGCATAGATATAATACACTAAGCATCAAATATCTCTTTGCTTTGTGCTTTGAACTTTTCAATGCAAAGCGCTGCATGCTGTGACTTCGCGTTGCTTCAAGTGCATCATTCTGTGCACGGGATGCGCATAATCGCTATGCCGCTCTAAATTGGAGCCTTGCATATTATAATAATTAAGGGAGGTTTAAACACCTGGGGTAAGGGGGCGTGGCCCAGGGGAATATCACTCATGGGCAACGCCCCCTCCCCCTGGCTGGAATTTTGTTTCCCGTTTTGTGTGCCTTATGCGTCAAGCATTGAGCCAATGGTCCGTGGGCATGATGTCAGAGGCTGAGACTAGGGGTGACCAAACCTGCTCCTGGAGGGCCAAGATCCTGCACACCGAGTTTAGCTCCAACCTGCTTCAACACACCTTCCTGAAAGTTTCTAGGGGTGCTTCTCATTTCCTATTTGTGGATCCTCGTATAATTCCTCGCATCTCAGCTCCACACCTTTAGGATGCGAGGGGAGGATACACCAATGTATCCTTGGTCAAAGCTTCCTCATTCCTCGCGGTGCAATTAGAGAACTGAGATGTCCTTCAAGACGGCTGAGTTCGATCAGTTTCCAGGTCACCGGCTGGAGGACGGAGGAGCGAGGAAACAAGGAAGCATAAATTTGAGAATTGAGTAGCGCCCAACATCAATGTTTTCAAAAAAGAATAGGAATTTAAAAGGAATAGCTGCTTGAGGTAAAGCTGAAGAGTAAATGATCAAACTTAAGTCCGTTCTATGACATCCTAGACACATAACATAAACGTAACATTACAACTTGAACCCGCACAAAAGGACGCAAATGCGCACTTGAGCGTGCTAGTTTTTTAGTCTATGGTTTGAAAGGGAAACGCACAGAGAATTTATACCATTCTATCACAATCACGTTCTCATTGTAATGGCATATGGCGTGTATATTGGTGCTTCACATCTTGCACGTAATTTTATTTTTCATGATAGAAAATTATTATAGTCATCACTGCGCATTTTCAAAGACATAACGAGAAACAACTTTAAATAAAACATAGGTTTACCCTACTGTTAAATATTTGAACAAAATGCTGTATTAATATCAATGACTTCAAAAAAAAAAAAAAAAAAAAACGATCTAAAAGGAATATGACCATCTCACATAACCCAATCATAGTCAGTAATGTCGGACATTGCATTTGAGCTGAAACTGAAGAGTGAATGAACGGTTGGTAAACTGCAGAGTTTTGCTAGCTGGTTATTAAACTCAACCAAACGCGTCTTATATTTGAGATTAATCAGATATAGACCACATAAAAGCAATCTTACAACTTACATCTGTACAAAAGGTGAATGAGCACATGAACTTGACCATGCTAGTCTGTTGTGTAGCTAACTCGTGAACGCGCTCTTCCTTTAACAGCGCACTGAAAAACTAAAGCACAGAATTTACAACATTCTATTACAGTCGTGTTCTCATTATAATGTTATGCATACGATAGATTGGCGCTGCACATCTTGCACTTAACTGCATTTCATGATCAAAGTGATTCCAGGCGTCACTGTAGTGTGCGCTTTCAAATCCAGTTTCACTTCATTTTGCAGGTCTGGAAGGCGTGCTGTCTCACACCAACCAATCAGACCTCAGGAACCGCCCCAAATGCTGCAATAACCAATCAGAAAAAAAGATAAATATATTTTTTAAAGTCAGGGCGATCATTGTTTTCATGATCGATCGTTGCTGTCACAAACGAGTACTCGAGTGCCCATCCCTACACCCTAGTCCTGAAGACATCGCTTAGCTGATTCAGGTGTGTTTAATTGGGGTAAGAGTTAAAATTTGTAGGACAGTGGCCCTCCAGGAGCATGTTTGGGCTCCCCTGCTCTAAGAGATGTAATCATACAGAAATGCAAAAATGCTGCCTTTATTAAATCACTTGAGATGTCAGACTCCAGTTCCATGACTGAGTTCTGCTCTTAAATCAAAACTTTTTGGTGATTTATTTACATTGGCCCTCATTTATCAAAAGTGCGTACACCAAATTTCCAGCGTACACCTGGCGTACACCCAAAACCACGGTGACTTTGAGATTTATCAATATGGACGTTGGCGTACGGCACGCTCAAATCCTACGCCAGCTCAGGAGGTGGTGTACGCACATTTTGAGTGCGGGAATGCGCAGAAAAACAATTCCTAACACCACAAAACGCACTGACAAACTAAAAGATATGATATATTATGACCCACTGTAAAAAAACAACAACATAGTAATTATAAACTTCAGTGTTTATTTTTGTGCAACATGGACTTCAATGTTTAATTTGTGTGACTTTACCAAAGCATTTAAATTGTAGGCATATGTATTCCATAAGTTGCGAGCCTGTGCGCTTTACCTGACGTTTCAAGCCTTGTTTATACTTTCGCCTGCGAGTCTCCGCAGACTGCGCGCGCACCTCCCCAAACGGACGAGGCGTTTATACTCGACGCGCTCGCCGTTGTACTATTCTTTGAAACGATGGTTAGGCCAGGGTTAGGCCCGGCAGGTGTGCACGGACTGGGTTTAGTAATGAAAGGCTTTCAATGACCAAAAAAATAATTCGGACTGACAAAATAATAAAAATGACATTCTTCTTTTAAATAATAATAATAATAATACAAATAATAATAATAACGACATTCTTCTTCTAAATAACAATAAGCTTCATTAATAATAAAAATCTAGAAATCAATTTTGTTTCTTTCCACTTCCCTGGTTTCGCTTTCTCTTTCTCAAAGAAGTTTCTCTTCTTTGCCGTCTTCCGTTTGTCCATGGCGTAAAATGAGGGCGTGGGGGGAGCGGAGACTTGAATATATAGGGGCGTGTTATTCTAATGACGCTCGTTTTCAGCCGCGGCATTTATCAAGGGCAGGTATTGCGTACACCTGGATTTCAAAGGTACGCACAGCTTCATAAATCAGGCGATGAGAAGAGTGTAAGCATAATCTTACGCCAATATATACGCCCGTTTCTACGCAAGATTGATAAATGAGGGCCATTGTGTTTGCAATGTTAGTTAATGATGAAAGCATTTGTCAGAGTGTAGAAACTAGAGTTCCAATACCAAGATCATTGATTGTTAGTTTGTTTATTAAATTTGTAATGCCATGTTAGCATTGAGGCTATTTACATGGTAAACACACGGTCAATATCACAATCTATAAAATGTAAATTAATATACAAAAAACATTTCAACCTAACACAAGATAGAAAATCTAAAATACATTCGGGTGATAGGCTACATTATGAAATATTCCATGTAAACATGTTTCTGAATAAAAGCATTTTCTAGCAGTATCATAAAAATTACAATCCAACAGAATATGTTTAAAAGTCAAATGTTTTGACATGAGAGACATAAATGAAGAACTTCGACTATCAATAAAAACCCATGTGTAAGTCTTGAGTGACCCAGTCGGCAAGATCATTGAATTCATGCACTAAACAGACTGTGATTGGTTACAGCGCTCAGCACTGCAACTTTTGATGCAATGGGAATAGATCTAAATATGCTATAACCAACAACATTCATGGTTAGTTCAAGAGTTCGCCTGCCCATTCAGTCTTAATAGTTAAAGGTAGACAAACTTGGCTTGCTTTCCTGGAAGGAGGCTCGAGCTACGGCTAAACCCCAAAATATATTTACAAGGACAGCAATGTGGGCAGTCAACTGAGGCCATGTCCACACTAATATACTTTTCTCTCTGTTTTGGCCTTCCGTCCACACTGAGACAGCGTTTTTATTAAAGGTATAGCGGAGGATTTTCCCGAATTTTAGAAAAGAACCGCCCTCTCCACTTTTTGCAAAAAAGCACATGCGCAACACTCTACCTGCTCCCGAGAGGGAAAGCCTATTAAACTCGTGCACGAGAGAGCATGACAAGCCTAGTTCTCCTCGTGCACGCTCTGTTTACAAGTTGCTGTTGGCATGGCTCATACAAGCCTACTTTCCTTTACCTGTCGAGTAGAAACTTTGCGACTGAGGCATCAGTGGGAAGCCCAACCTGTGCTTTTAGCGCACACCAGCGTGTGAAATATTCTCCCCAAAACACTCTGGTCTTGTTTCTTTCTTCAGAGGCCTTTCTCTTCTTGTCATACAATTCGTAGACACTTTTTCTCTTGCGACCCTCAGACATTTTGAAAAAACCCGGTGAGAACGGGCGAGCTTCAATGAATGGCTGAAACCGTAGCTCACCACACATACACCCGAAAGTGCGCATGCGCAGAAAGCGAAAACTACCTAGGGACGAGCACGTACGACGGCCTTACGTAAACATATCACCAGAATGATTGACAACTAGGAGGACCAATAGTCTTGATGATCCACCCGGAAAAAGAAAATCCTCCGCAATACCTTTAATGAAAACGAAGCTTTTTGAAAACGCACTCCAAAGTGGATACATTTGAAAACGCCATTTTCACGCTGTAGTGTGGACTGTGAAACCGGTGGTATTTAAAAACAATGACGTAAATTTAGTCATGTGACGCATATTGTACCAATAGATATTCATGTTTATACCAGTATTGTGCCTGTCATGTGCTATTCACTTTCACACTGTTGCTAAAAATATTCTACACTCCACACTCTTCATATCACAGTCCTGCAAAGATGACAGAATTTACTCACATTTGCTGTCCTGCGGCAATACATGAGAGCAGTCGCGTTTTAGACCAAACATATGGTGACTGCGTGCGACCTGGACCACATCAGTGAATGGTGAGATCTTTTACTAAATAAAATTATCTTGTCAGAAGAATTGCGTGATAACTTCCTTATTTATTTTTCCATCTGAATCATATCAGTGATCTCATGCGCAGTACAGGTGAATTTAGCGTTTCAGGCGTTTTTCAAAAGTTTCTCATCCACACTGAAACGTCCGAAAACGCCTGAAAATGCTAGTGTGGACGGAGAGCGTTTATAAACGAAAATGCCGTTTTCAAATGTATCCGGATTAATGTAGACATAACCTGAGAGTAGTTCAGCGATAAAAGTAGAACATACAAAACGCTTTTGTTAGCTGCATAATTAGGTGATAGAAATGAATGCCTTTCATTGTTTTCAATTCAGAGGTTGATATTGGATTTAATGTTACACAAATTAAGTGTGTTAATATTTGTCCTAATTTAGCCTAATGTTTGACTTCATGTCATAATACGAATGTTCAATGCGGAAGTAGGATCTTCTCATGTTCACTTGAAGGCAGCGTTAGTATTTGTCTGGTCATGTGATCTCAATGTCTGTCCACATGAGGGACCCGCTCCATGCCAAATAAAACCACTTTAATTAGGACAGTCATATATGACATTCTTCAAAAAAATGTTCAGCTTAGAAAATGAAACCAACCTTTTTGAGTCTCAGTATTCAGAGTTAAACAAGATGTTTCTTCAATCTTCATGTCTTCACTCTCCTCTTTAATAACTGCCATCTTTATAATAGTGTGTCGCGTGGATCTCAGTCGTTTCATCAGGAGTTTTTCTGTGTGTAGACTATCTATGAGAATAATTAACAGAAAGAAAAATAAACCTCTGGGTGCGTCTCAATCAGCTCCCTAGTGCAGTAGTCAGTGCACTGGTGAGAGTACAGGTGAAAGTTAATGTCTTTAAATTACCTAATTTATTTTTTTGTAGTTGTAACACGTTTTATGTTCTAGTTGCATTTACAGTGTTTTGACCAGCAGGTCTAAGTTAGTCAGTGCTCAGCGATTCGAATCAGTGATTTCAAATCAATTAGTTCAGTTGACTCGGAGTTTTGAAAGCTCCGTTTCTCCCATCACAAACTGATTCGCGATATAGGGAGAGAAATGAGACGCACCTTTTCTGTTACTCATGCACTTTACTGACAATAAATAACGTTCATTAATGTTAGAAAAAGCATTACAACGTTACTTTCAATAAGAAATTATTAACTTTGCATCGCCTGAAAGAACTATGACATTGAACGATTTATATCGACAAAACTATCCAAATGTTTTAAAACACAAACCTTTCTTCAGCCGAATCACAACAGATGCATGACCGCGGCCCAGGCCTATGGCGTCACATCTCCAGACCAAAATAAAAGTCATGTTCACATGCTATATATATATATATAAATGTGTGTGTGTGTGTGTGTGTGTGTGTGTGTGTGTGTGTGTGTGTGTGTGTGTGTGTGTGTGTGTGTGTGTGAATGAGATGTCAGAGGATTTCAGAGTTCTTTGTTTAGTTTTTTTTATTATTATTATTTGTCAAGTCACGTTACATTATAGTGCTTTTTACAATAAAAATAATGCAACAAAGTTTGTTTCCAGAAGAAAATAGCGTCACAGTCCAGCTTAAGTAAATTCAATGATGTTTAATTTTTGTTGTAAAAAAGTTATTAATTTAGTTAATTTCAATATTATTGATGAATATTAAATTAAATGTTAAATTCATTTTCTTTGTGAAATACTTATTTGTTGTCAAATGATGTGCTGAAAATATTAAGAACTACTAATTAAAGAGTGAGCTTTTTTTACCCTGCTTAGGGGGAAAACATTTATCAGATATCCTTGTATTACAATGCAAATAGTGACAAATATTTTTTTTTTTTAAAGGCTAAAAACAGTGTATGCATTTATATGGCGGAATTCATACATCACACATCTGTACTGCAACATACACAGCTCAAAAAAAAAAAGTGAATGAAACACTTAAATCACACATTGGATCTCAATGAACAGACTATTCAAGTTGAAAATCTTTACAGTTTATACATTGTGTAATTTGTTGAGAACAAAATGATGTGTCAATGGAAACCAAAATCATCATCATCTGTGGTGCTACTTGGGCAGCTTCGGATGCTCTAATACATAACATCCCAAAGGTTTTCAATTGGATTCAGGTCTGGGGAACGTGAGGGCCAGTCAATGGCTTCAATGACTTCATCCTTTATTCAGAAACTGCCTTCACACTCATGCACCAGGAGGAACCCAGAGCCCACTGCACCAGCGTACGGTCTGACTATGGCTCTGAGGATTTCGTCCCGGGACCTAAACAGCATTTTATTGTTAGTACGTAGAGGTCTATGCAACCCTCCAAGGATATTCCTCCCCAGACCGTCACTGACCCACTGTCAAACCTGTCACACTGGATAATGTTGCATGCAGCATAACGTTCCCCGGCATCTCCAGACTCATTCACATCTGTCACGTGCTCAGTGTGAACCTGCTCTCATCCGTGAAGAAAACAGGGCGCCACTGGCGGACTTGCCAATTCTGGTGTTCTCTGACAAATGCCAATCAAGCTGCACAGTGCTGGGCTGTGAGCACAGGTCCCACTAGAGGACATCATAGGGCCTTTAAGTTAAGCTTAATTAGACATTATTACAAAATGCATTTTTAAAAAGTGCACATAAGTGTGTTTAGAAATATTGTAATTAAAGTGTACTTACTTTAAGTTAAGCTTAATTAGATATTATCACAAATTGCATTTGTAAAAAGTGCACTTAAGTGTGTTAAGAAATATTGTCATTAAAGTGTATTCCCTTTAAGTACACTTAAGTGCTTTTTCATTTTAATTATATTATCTGCAAGTGCACTTTTCAAAAAGTATACTTTTATGATTTGAAGCACACAAAAAGTATGCTTTCAATACAATTAAATGGGTGGTATAATGCCCTTTACACAAGATGTAAAATAAGTTTTTGATGTCCCCAGAGTGTGTATGTGAAGTTTTAGCTCGAAATACCCCACAGATATTTTTATATAGCATGTTAAAATTGTCAATTTTTGAGGGTGAGCAAAAACGCACCGTTTTGTGTGTGTCCCTTTAAATGCAAATGAGCTGCTGCTTCTGGCACAGAGGGCGGAGCTTCAACAGCTTGTGTCCTTTTACCTCACACAGACATGCACTGAAAATTTCTAAAACTTTTAGCCTTTAATGTTCAACCACCCCTTTAAGCACACTTCCTTTTCACAAGGGAAGCTCAGCAGTTTTTCTGATAAAAATCACATTTTACAATGAAGTAAGATTTATCTTGAGGTGACTTATATGTTTGAAAAGAGGTTGGGTCTTGATAAGTTTGGCTTAATGTACATTGAATTTATATGTAGTTTACTGTATAATCACTATTTGTGTTCTCCAAATAGTATGTTTACTTTCTTACAAAAGGCACATCAATGGATTTATTAATCCACTTAAAAAACATTCTTGACAACTCTATTTATCATTGGACGTGAAAAGAAAACATGATCTGTTGTTTCAATATCATTACTGCTCAGTAGAAAGTCAGCACAAGATTTACATTTACATTTAGTCATTTAGCAGACGCTTTTATCCAAAGCGACTTACAAATCAGGACTAAATTAAGCGAGTCATCATGAAGAGGCAAAAGACAACAACAACGCAAGAAGTGTTCAGAATACGAAGTTCAGGCATTATTCAGAGTAGCATAAGCATGATAGGTGGGATTTTAAGGGAAAGTTTTTTTTTTTTATTTTTTTTTTTATGAGTTTAGGTGCTCATGGAAGAGATGGGTTTTCAGCTGTTTTTTGAATGTTGTCAGGGATTCAGCATTCCGGATGAGGGTGGGGAGAGTGTTCCACCAGCATGGAACTGTGAATGAGAATGATCTGGAAAGTGATTTTGTGGCTTTCTGTGATGGAACCACGAGACGTCGCTTGTTGATTGATCGTAGGCGTCTGGTGGGGATGTAGGCTCGTAGGAGTGAGTGAAGGTAGGAGGGAGCTGAGCCTGTGATAGATCTGTAAGCAAGCGTCAATGCCTTGAACTTGATGCGAGCAGCGAGAGGTAGCCAGTGCAGAGAGATTAACAGAGGGGTGACGTGGGCCCTCTTGGGGCCCACTTAATGTCATTTAAAATATTTTAATTAATCTGTTTTGCTGTAGATGTGTGTGAACTGAAATGTAAAATCATGATAACTGAGGCTTTTCACCTGTCTGTGATGCTCTTGCTCTTCTGCCTCATCGTTCACGATCATCAACGCCTGATTTAAGTGTGAACGCAAAACCTGAAGGTGTGAATTTCCCTGATCTCTATGATAATGAGTGCTATAGTTATGTTGATTGGATTAGAGCTAGTGAAACTTATTACATCCTTTACATACTTTAAGGTCACGATCGAGTGCTTTTGTCTTCACCTGTGAGGACGGCCTCCTAAAATGTCTTTAAAACTCCCATGTTTCACTGCTTTAGTCAGACTTGATGACTGCAGCACAACAGTACGATCTCAATAATGAATCCTGCAGAAGATTCACTGAGTCTCTGATCTTCACTTCACTGAGTTTCCTACTGCTGTAACTGGATATTGTAAGTATTTGATCATTGTTTCTAGTGAACTGGTTATTTAATCTTCTGGAAACTGAACACCATTCACTCTTAATACGGGTAGATGAGGAGTAACAACTAAATATGCAATATCATATTTTCACAGGCAGTGAACATTATTCCTTTATCCTGCAAAAAATATGTTAAACAAAATTGCTTGTATAAAAGAATATTACCAATAAGATCAAAGACAGACCATATGTTCATTTCCATTCAATCCGTATAGAAGACAGGTTTGTTACTTTTTAGTTTGTATCTATTATTACAGGGACTAAAATTATGTTTGTTTCTAACAGAAAAGGAAATTTGCATGTTTAATAGATAACTTATTTATATTAGTCACATTTCAACACAAATTCCAGACTGCTAATTTTAATAAAGATAATCTGAGGAAAGGTAAACCAGATTTCATGACCGTTTACAAGAAATTATTAATTTAAACATTTTAATTTAAGTGTTCATTTCAGACAGACTAAATGAATTGTTTTAATCCCTCAAATGTAATTTTGATCTACAAATTCTTAACCACTTTGAAATATTCAAAAGGTCTTTCTAATGCTTTGTAATATGAAGAACATGATACTTGACTTTATCCTTGACAGAGAATATTACAAATGCTCTGTAGTTGGTATTATTAATTAAGAGCAGGTAATTAAGCCAGAATCTTTTGAAAAAGCTCAGTGTTATTGATTTCTTTTGGGATCTGTGAAAGGGGTTGGATGATTTTAATATTATTTTTATGTGTTTTCTATATTATTTCTATGTGGTTTCTATATGTAAATTTCTATGATTTTAGTGTGTGGAAAAGACTTTTATTTTGGTCTGATGATATGACATCATAAGGCTGCGCCACGCTCCTGTGATTCAATTCAGCTAAGGAAAGGTATTCTCATGAGAGTTGGAGTAAATCACTCTGCAGAAGTAGCAGTGCGTCGCCTTCTGAGAATATAGTTCCCAGTATGTATACGGTTAGAAGATGGCTGTCTCATGTGACCTTGTTATTTGTACACGCTGTGACTATACAAATCACAACATGTAAATAAGAAAATGTTGGCGTTATTTTGTCACTTATTGGGATTAGTATGCTAGCTGGAACCGTTTACCTCCCGTCTTTGTGCTAAGCTAGGCTAGCGGTGAGTGCGTCAGACAGAGTTACGGCACGCATGGAGATGAAAAGGGTATGTATGGACTTATCTAACTCTGGGGGATACGGTGAATAAGCTAAAGTCCCAAAAAGTAGGCGTGTTCCTTTAAGACTGTCTTTTTGGGCATGCCATCTTCTAACATTACACTCTGACACACTGTAATTCATAGATGCTTAATGAGTTGTTTGATGACTCCATTGTATTTATCAGTTCTGGGCGGAAACACCCGTTTTACATGTATTTGGCCCTCCCTATTTTTTCGGGTGTATTATTGAAATAAAAGTTTAAACCCCGAATATAAGACGACCCCATTTTTTTAGATGTATTTCCAAGAAAAAAAACCAGATCTTATATTCGGGACAATACTTTAACTGTATAGACAATCTATAGAGAACTGTGAAATTATTTAATTATTATTGAATGTGATACTGTACATAATAACATTAATGATCGTCATTGTTTGTCAGTAAAGCGCATCCATACACGAGGAACAGAAAATGTGCGTCATATTTCGCCTCCCTATATCGTGAATCAGTTTATCATGAACACAAACTTGGTCACTGGCAAATAGTGATGAGAGAAACTTAATCAAGTTAAATTAATCAAATCCTTTATATATAAATTATAAGTAACTAAATAAGATATGTCTGTACAATTTGCTTTCTTTTAATAATATACAATTTCTCTATAGCTAATCAGGTTTAAGGCCACTAACTCTCACTCTTACTGACTCTTACCAGTGAACTGAACTACTGAAGCTGATTGAGACGCACACAGAGATTTAGTTTGTATTTATTTTTCTTTCTGTTAATTATTCTCATCTTATTGTCCAAACACACAGAAAAACTCCAGGTGAAGCAGCTGAGATCCATGTGACACTATTATAAAGATGGCATTTATTAAAGAGGAGAGTGAAGAAATGAAGATTAAAGAAACATTCAGAGTGAAACAAGAAGAAACTGAGGAACAAACAAAGATGGCGTTTATTAAAGAAGAGAGTGAAGACATGAGGATTGATAAAACATTCAGAGTGAAACTAGAAGATACAGAGGAACAAACAAAGATGGCGTTTATTAAAGAAGAGAGTGAAGACATGAGGATTGATAAAACATTCAGAGTGAAACAAGAAGTTACTGAGGAACAAACAAAGATGGCGTTTATTAAAGAAGAGAGTGAAGACATGAGGATTGATAAAACATTCAGAGTGAAACAAGAAGTTACTGAGGAACAAACAAAGATGGTGTTTATTAAAGAGGAGAGTGAAGACATGATGATTGAAGAAACATTCAGAGTCAAACAAGAAGATGCAGAGGAACAAACAAAGATGGCGTTTATGGGCTCGGTGCACAAGATGGCGTGCGTAAACTTCCCGGAAGCAAGTGTGTCCATGCTTACTTCCGATCGTAACAACACTGTAAGGGAAGAGAAAAGAGCGAATATGAGCGGGTTTAAAGTAAAAAAGGACAAACTAATCTATCAGCGACAGGAGAGAAGATCATCGTTACATTGCTGTGTACCCCAATGTGCTAATTCATCTCGTTATAACTCCGTCATAAGCTTTCATGCGTTCCCGATTGACTCAGACGTTCGGGCTCAGTGGTTAGCCAATATTCGCAGGGACAACTTCAGTCCTACAAAAAACACTAGAGTGTGTAGTGTACATTTCCAACGAGATGATTTTGTTTTGACTACTAGGACACTAAGAAAACTTAAAAGGGGAACTGTCCCTTCTCTTTTTGCGTGGAATCACAATACTCTACCCACGCAGAGAGCAAATGTTTGACACCATCGACCAAGATGACATCTACCTGAGACATCCCCATCTGACTCCAAGATGAGTGAAACCAAAGTCTTTATTTGTAAGCAAAACTCCACATTGTGTTTTTCTGACAAATAAACAGACACATCTCTCAATACAGCTAAAATGGAGAAAGATTAAACATTGTTCTTTTACGTATACTGTCGACATTCTAACAATGCAAAGCTGTTTGAAAATCAGCAAACTTGTCCTTTAAATTAAAGCAGGGGTGTTCAGCCCTGCTCCTGGAGTGCCACTCTCCTGCAGACTACAGTTCCAACCCCAATCAAGCACACCTGCCTGTAATTTTCAAGAAACCCTAAACACCTTAATTTGGTGGTTGGTGGTTTGCTGGTTGAGGTTTGTTTGTTTGGGGTTGGAGCTAAACTCTGTGGGACAGTAGCTCTCCGCTAGCAGGTATGAACACCCCTGAATTTAAAGCAACAGTTCACCTTTTACTCAACCTGTGTAGTAGTTTCTGTATATGAAAAAATTCCCTCTCTCTTAAATGAGCTTGTAACTCCTGTAAAAACTTTGTAACAAAGTTTATTTTACGAATGTTTAATTTTTTTTATGAACAAGTTAACATGTAAAACATGTAAAAATAGAAACAGAAGTAATCTCCTTTCTCTATAATTATTCTGGCTACTCCATTGTCTCTGTATATTCGCTGAATTACCATGGCGTCTTCTGCAAAAACAACAAAATCACACCACTCGATTCCTGTAATCTAGTAAGAGCTAGTCTTAGACCTGCCAGTAGTAGCTGTGCTGCGATTTAAGTTCCATGGTGCCACTGTGCAATTTTAGATAGCTACAATCAATATAGCTTTTTGCATTCGGGCATTTTATTTCAAGCAGGCCACAGTGCGGTCTTTCAGTTGGGTCAAACACAACATCATTAGGTGACGACCCTGACCAGGGGGCATCAAGGTGGATGACAAACCCACAAGGCAAGAAGTTAGTCTCTATTGTTCTGCAATACTCCAGAATGGCAACAGGGTCCAATGATTCTTATTCTTCTGGCCATGTCCAATGTAGTCTCCAGTGATTGAAGATATAATTGCTGTTGGTGACTTCACACAAACTGACAGCTGGTAGGCTCAAGCCTGTACTTATCTAAGGGTAGAAGTGATGGAGGAGGAGCGGAGTATCTGGGTGGAAAATTACTGTCCGGCTCACTGGCAGTCGATGCTGGAAGGAGATGGGACTGCCTTCTTAAGTTTCTTGCATACCAAGTCCGAAATTTCCGCAAGTGTTTTTTTCTTTTTGTATTTGTCATCCTAAAAATATTTCACGCACAGAAACCTTGCACACTGAGTCCAATGCGTATTAATTAATCCGTTGTGAAAAAAATCGAGTCAATATAAAATGGAGTCTTCAAGCAGTGAGGATGATTTTGTTGTCGTCTTCCTTCTTAAAAAGAGAAAAAGAAAGAGGAAATATTGTGTCCATCCAATCCTGAGATTGCGTAGAGAGGAAGCAGAGTTCCACCTCCTTATCAAAGAGCTGCGGGATTATTCTGAGATATTCAACGTTTACTTCAGGATGTCAGTTGCTCAGTTTGATGCTTTGCTAGCGATACTGGAGCTGTATATTAAAAAGAAGACTTTCCGTGAACCAATTGATCCTGAACAGGATTTTGGCGTTCGCTTGTACAGTGGCTCTGAATTGTTAGACCACCTCTCAAAAGGGGTCGAGGTCGTATTTATTTTTTTACGTGCAAACGTTATGGGAGAATTTCGGACTGAGTGTGCAAGGACTTTTAGACTTTTCCAAGAGCAGACTCAACCAGTGGGACTTTGCCGTTGCCATTGTGGTATGAGCAGTGCAATGTCTGTTGAGGAGTCTTTGTAAACCTCTGAAACTTAAAGCACATCCTGATCAGGCAGCCCTGTGCTCCTGTGAAAAAAGGATCTTTTTTTTCTTTTTTTTTTACAGTCATGGCATAATAAAAATAAATGTCAATTGCTCTTTGACATAGAAGGTCACTGTAGTATAAAAATACTGGGTGGAAAATAACCATGTTTGCAAATATATGACTTTTATTGTGATAAAAAAATTAACCAACATTATAAGTAAACCTTACACCCGTCTGAATCTGCCAAATCTGTGTTTTTTTCACACAACCTCTGTAAATATTCCAGAAGAAAATTACCTAACGCTTTTCCTTCTGTGTTTTGGACAACGTGAACTACTGCAGAAGCTCTGGCTAGTGTGTCCGTTTTCTGCTTGTTGAATGCCAATTATTCCCAGTGAAGAAATAAAATAATAAAATCAACAAGAAGAACGAGATCCCGTAAACTGTACAGACTGGCCACTGTAATATCAGTGTCAGGTAAGATTACCTTCATTTCTGCACGCAATTACATAATGTTTAAATTATTTATACACACTTTATTCCAGTGTGTTTATTACAAGAAGCCAGTTCTATAAAATCATGTTAAGTTTATTTTAAATATTTACTAAAAACCAAATCAAGACATTACACTCTGCCAACTGAAAAGAAAGTTTATTAGGATGCCAAACTCTGAAGAAGTCAAGTCCATAGTCTCAAGATTTGAAGAGAAGTCTGTTTCCCTGGATGGAACACACATTCCCATCATAGCTCCCTCTAGCTTTAACACTGATTATTACAACAGAAAGGGGTGGTACAGTGTGCTTTTACAGGGCTTGGTTGACCACCAGTACGTTTCGGGATTTTGACGTTGGCTGGCCTGGGAAGTCCCATGACTCTTGTTTTTCAAAACTCAAAACTACATGCAAAGCTGGAAAATGGCACCTGCTTTCCATCACTGACCAGGGCTGGATTTCCCAACAACGTTGTCTCTTAGCGTGCTACGAAGACTCTAAAGTTATAACTTGACTAAAGGTATACCATTTATAGTCGTGTTCCCCGAACTATACCATAGGAAGTTGCTTAAGATATACTTTCTTAAGTGCAACGTTACCAGGTGCTGTCTGTGGCGGTGCTGCTGAATTGGTTGATATCGATGGCTAGAGAATCAATTATTCACTCATGCAGGGGCTGCGTTATGTGAGAAAGCGGTGTTCTTTATAAAAAAGAAGCAGTTCAGTTGAAATTGCATTTATTAGGTATCATGGGATATTCAAAAAAATAATCCAAATTGCAAAATAAATCCAACACTGGATATTTGGTATCATTTTGGAATGAGTGTGCAAAGCCGCAACCTCATGCTCTAACGTATCATGCATCAACCACTACTGGCAGTATGCTTTCACGGGCCTTTGAAAGGGCTCTGCGGACAGCACTGTCTTTGATTTAGCAGAACTATTCACTGTATCTCTGCCATAGTTTGAGCAAACTCCCCACCACAATCATTCCCTTTAAATAGACTCCTAGGCCTTTACTGCCTAACTGTACGTTCACACCGCCGCCGACTTGAGCTTCCAAAGTTACCGGAAGTCATTCATTTTCAATGGAAGCTGGCTTCTCTCAGCTGCAAGGAGCGTCAAATCCATCAGGGTCGCGTTTTGGGCGTTTTGAGCGTCAATCAAAAAGTTGAAAGTATCTCAACTTTATGGTAATGAGTTATGACACGGTTCAGTGGCAAGCAACGGCAAACGCCAGCAACCAATCAGAATATAGACGTCCTTCGCGCTGGCTGATTCCGGAGAAACATACGATGTAAACTTTCGTTCCTACCAAAACATTAGTTCCGAGAAAATGGAGGAGAAACTGATAATCGCTGTTGCTGGGTTTCCTATCATTTATGATATGACGTTATTTTCATATAGAGACCAGTTACAAAAGAGAGAGAGCCCCGGCCGTGCGCGCGCACTCAATGCTGTCACTGTCTTCAAACAACACGTCTTGCTCTCTCTCCCTCGCGCATATTAATCAAAATATTTTTTTCCCCCGACCAAATGTGACCAAAACGGTTATAAAAATGCTGTCATTATAAAAGGTTTCTAGTGTCAGTGTATTGCTTGTTTTTTCTGTTTACATTTCATGGTGTGCGGCCAAAGCGTCAACAAGCTTCCCCGTACTTTTTGACAAGCGTCCTTGACAGGGCGGCCAGAGCTTCTTTGCAGCTCAAGTCGGCGGCGGTGTGAACGTACAGTAATGGTTTGCCAGCTGATGTACCTTTGGATAATATAATTAAAAAGCTAACAACAATCAGTGTAATGACAATTTTATTCTTTGCATGGAAACACTTGAATTAGTCTAGTTGAACACTGGGTGTTTTGCAACTTCAGAATTAAATTCGTATAGACTGAGATGTAAAGAAGCTTTTTGCGGTGGTGGCCATTAGCGGAGTGAACTGTTTACAGTGATAAGGTAAAGCTAAGAGTGGTTCAGACCAACTTTCCGAACGTATGACTTACAGAAGGTATAATTAACCAAGAACGTTTTAGGAAACATGTATTAAAGATATGATACAGCTTAAAGGGTTAGTTCACCCAAAAATGAAAATTCTGTCAGTAATTACTCACCCTCATGTTGTTCCGACCCCTTAATACTTTCATTCATCTTCGGAACACAAATTAAGATATTTTTGATTAAATCTGAGAGCTGGATCACTCCTCCATAGGCTTCTATGGGATCGAAACTTGCCGGCCCAGAAAAGTTAGTAAAGACTTTTACTACACACACGTGACTACAGTGGCTAAACCATAAGTTTATCAAGCGACGAGAATACTTTTTGTGTGCAAAACAAAACAAAAATAACGACTTTATTCAACTATTCATTTTCTTCTGTGTGCCCACTCATTGAGTGAATTCACGTAGTGTAACAGCGCAGCGCTTCTGTGTTGTACGTCACCACGTAGGCTCACACATCACACACATGACCACATACTGTATGATCGTCTGCCAATAGTGAGCCTATGTGGCTGTTGTACGTGGCTACAACAGACAATGCAAGTCCAAATAACTTCTACTGCAGTTATATTTAAGACACCATTCAAACTTAGCTATTAATAAACAACTGTATTGCTCATGACATCACAAGTGAAGCCACCGCGCCACCATCTGATTTCAATGCGTAAACATTACCTAACGAGTCAGCTTTTTTATATCTGAACTCCTAAGCATGTAAATGTTTGTTTTTTTTAAGTCGCGAATTGTCCCTGTTTATCAAAAGTATGACTGAGCTGCATATAGGCCTACTGCAAATGTCAAATTTGTGTAAAATTGACAACATTTATATAATGAGCGAGTACATCATGAATCCATTTTCCAAACCATGTTTTTGTCTTATCCTGAATCTCTACGGTACACCTGTAATAAGTGTATATCCGGACTATTTTAGACTGGTTCGGGTCGTACCACGGCGGAGTAGCCCAGTACCTGCGTGACTCGTCATGAACATAAACAGAGAGAATGTTCTTCAGCAAGACTCATGCAGTTCTGTTTATTAACCGCAAGAGCGCTAAAAGTTACAGACTGCAGCTTTAAGGTATGTGGATAGAACTTATTTCACATTGTATGTCTTAGTTATTCACCTATGTTATGTAATTGTTATGTGTCAGATAATATTGTTTTTTTAGTACAGTTCTTTTTTTTGCTAGTTTCTGCACGACGCAGTTATCATTCTCACGTTGTTTAAATAGCAAATCCATTTGCGCCCATTTGTGCGTCCATGGGCGTGCTGGTCTGACAGGGTATATACAGCAATCCTTAAGTTAAATTTACTACTTTTTAATACCTTTTTTACTACCTTCAGAATTTTTTTTAAACCATCACGACACTGAATTGCAAGTGTTAATCAGCGACCTTTCTATTATTTACACAGATTCAGACATATATAACATACAAAAAAGAATAGATTTAGAGACTGATGTTGACAACATATTGCACATATTTATTTCACTTAGTAAATAAAAATAAAACAAACTACATAAAATGTGCAATGGAGAGAATGGATAGTTCCAGCACACTGGCTGGCATTCACTGCAAGTTGATGCATTACAAACTGGCATCTTCTATGAACTGTTGCTGATTCACAAACTGGCATCCACTACATGAACTGGTGAACTATTGTTTGCACTTGTGCTATAGGCCTAATATGAACTTGTGGGCATAAAATCCTATGGCAAGTGCCTTAATTCCATGGCCTTTTCCTCAATAGTTTTGTCCATTTTGACCAGTTCCTCTTTTTTCTCCTTGTGTCTCCTTCTAAGTGTGTTTGATTTGGTGATTAGCTGGGCCATTTTTGACCCAGTTTTCCCCTCTGCCTCCTCGGCCAATTTGTTGGCATCATTTTCAAGGATGGCACAGACTTCGTCCAGGACTCTGCGTTGCTGCTTGAGCTCCTGTAGTTCGTCCTCTGCGGCCTACCTTTTCTGTGTTTGAGCATCACTCTCCCTCTTTTTACGCTCTTGCTCCAGGTAGAGCCTGTACTGGGACCTTGCTGAGGCCACAGAAGCCAGCAGGTCCTTGGCTAAAGGCACCTTGAGGACACCACCACAGCTACTGACATTGTCACAGATTAACCTCAGTGCCTCCAAGAATTCTAGGTGAAGATTACAGGTTTCCACCTCCTTGTTAATGGAGAAGCCCCTCTCCACGGTGGCTTGTCCATGTGAAAGAAGTAAAACGCTCTGGCAGAATCTCAACAGGTCCATGTAGGATGGGCTGAGGGTCAAGTTAGAAACACATCTACATGTTGCTTGAAAGGCTGGAAAGAGCGGAATTGTTCACCTCTGCCCTCAAGAGACAGCAATGATGTAAACTGCTGAATGATTACATCACCTACAACATAGACAAAGAAATTAAGTTAATTAAAGGTGCTCTAAGTGATGCGACGCGTTTTTAGGCATTTTTTGTCACATACAGCAAACATCTCCTCACTATCCGCTAGCTGCCTGTCCCCTGAACACACTGTAAAAAAACGCGGTCTCTCTAGACATCACAGGCTCCACAAACGGCAACAAAGATCAAACTGGGCTCACCCGCACCACGAAACATAATAAACAGTGTTCCAGCCAATAACCGACAAGAAGTATTGGAGGGTGGGGTTTGGAGGGTTAGTGTGCGTGCACGTGAAGGGGGTGTGGAGGAGAGAGAACAGAGAAGCATGAAGAGGGAAGTTTGAATTATGGCCGACACACGACCAAAGAGATGACGTTCCGATGAACAAATTGCAAAGAAGAGGGACGAGGATAAGGGACAAGGATAAGGAACGCGTGAAGTCCCGAATTTACATCGGAAAAACCTTTGAAAGGTGGCGAGAACTCCGCCGGCAGAAGGGCTTCCAATCCGACATTCAGTTCCTCTGTTTTTGCAGAACAGGTAAATCCATTTTTCTTTCTAAACTGACGTTCTTGTTCGCCAAACCAACACAAGGATGCAATTAGCTAGAACTATGCAGTCAGGGTTAACTTTGGTGAATACAACATGTATGTTTCTAGCAGCGATCAATCTCTATTGTAAATGATCAAGCAAATTCAGAGTAGGGCGACAATTTGTGTGAACGATTGTTTTCATCCACTGTTTGACGTGTTTGAATGTTCATTTATAGGCTATTGGCAACTTTGACAAAATTTGTTTACGCCGCCGCCGTTGTTTATGCTCACTGGGAAACGTGAAGCTAACGTTATCTTGCTATTATTGCGTCCTTGTATGGGAGCTATAGTTATAACCTCAGGTGGTGAAACGATTTTAAGATAATGTTTCTCTTTTTCTGCATTCTGTTCTGCAATATATAAAAGCATTTATCTAACTTGGCGACATTACACATTGAATGAAGCATCAGTAAAACTTAACTTTGTTTGTAGTTACTATTTTGACTTTCCTTTATGCCGGAAGGGAGGGGAGGAGGGAGGAGACGGGATGAGGAGGAGGGAGGGTCTAGCTAGCTTCCGTTTTGTTTGACAACAATTCGAATGTCAACAAGAAGTAACGTCTCCCGGGATCGCTTAGAGCACCTTTAATAGGTCATTTAAATTTAGTAGTCCCAGTTGGCCTATCAGACCATTTGGCAATACATACATCACAACATCATGTTATAACATCTAAGTAGAGCTAGGAATGTGTAAGGCTTCTTCTGAACTTATTAATTTGATAAAGCATTGACACTTCCTGACTGTTGAGAGGAGAATGCAGAAAACCATCTTGCTAACACACACTTCTCACACAAGGCTTTAATCAATCTGAATAACCTATGCACTTTGACTGTCCCTATACAATATCTTCTTACCAGCTGGGATGCCACCTGCCAAATGTTTGCCCTGGAGGAATGTTTGCACTATTCCCTTCATCTGTCTGATGCACCAATCGGGATCTCTGTGCATTCTTGAAGGGTCCAAGCATGCAATCTGCCTGACCACTTGGAATTTCAGGGGGCTTTTCTCCTGTAGCTTCACAACTACCTTAACCAGGCCCTGCAAACATTCTCGCCTGAAGGTGAGCACAGAAAGCTCACCAACCTTGAATCCTGGTTTGCTCTGAAGTTCTTAACAAATGAGGAACATTAGTGAATGTTCACTGCAAATGCTTTGGAAAATAATTTGTTTTACTTCTTTATCCCTATTTCTTTTTCATCTTCTTCTTCTTACTATTAATTTGAGTAGTAGTAGTTGTAGTAGCAGCCTAAACATAGTAGTAGTAGTAGTAGTACTACTAAATGACAGAAGTTAATTTTACAACATACATCCTGGTTCTTTGTGCAGGCAACCCAAAACACATGTGCATCTCTAGGGGGAAAAAAAAATAAAGAAAATTACCTTGATAGCAGATTCTGCTCCCGGGCCTATGTCTACACTCTTTGGGGAGACCAAGTTCTTTTCATCTGTTAGATCTATTTTGATCAGCTGCAGGGGTGTGAGGTCCTGGGTGAGCTCTCGTTGAACGAACCGCCTCAGTAAACTCTTAAAATGACAAAACAAGCAGTTAGTAATCCAACAATTTACACAGATTCACCAAATGCAATCAATTTTATAAAATATTTAATGATCATTACCATCAGCAGCTCAGTCAAATCTTTGGCCAAGAAGGGCAACACTGGCTCATCAGTTTGGAACTTTGTCAAGAAGGGGTTGAAAGTTCTTGCAATTGCCAGAAAAAACTGGAGTTTTGCAATAATGAAAGGATCCTTTTGTGCAGCTACTATGGTGTCATATGAAGCTGTGCAGGGGACTGGAACCTTCTTTTTCTCTGCAGCATCCTCATACGTCTTCAGCACTGGCCAAACTTCAACTGCCCTTTCCGCCACAGGAACGTTTTCCACCCATCTATGGCCACAAAATGGTATGGGAAAGCAGGAGGACCCCGTCAGGCTAGTGAAATCTTCTCTCCTGGCAGGAACATTATGAAAGAGGAAGTGCGTGGCTCGCAGAAGTTTTTCCAACTGCCACATAGTAAAGCCTGCCTTTAAAGCATTGTGGACGGTGTGAAGTCCACAGCTTCCAACAGTGACAACCTGGGCACCTCCATAGAGCTCTGCATGTTCTTTCTGGAGTAGATCCACCAACTTGAAATTCACATTGGGGCCATCCATTCCAACTGATAGCAGTTGCCTCATATTCAATTGTGTAACACATTCCTCTGAATCGACACCAGGAGGAACTCTGTTATAAGTTATCATTCAGACACAGTAAAATAGATCTCAACATTCACAAAGGTTGGTTAAGGAGAAGCATTACTGCATACACATTTGATTTCAATTAATAATTGGTAATTCAGCAATTCAATTATTTAGTGTTTTTTTCCAACAACAAAACCTGAGCCAAATATAACATTTCTATAACTGTGATAAGTTGTTGAAGTTAACAAAATACTAAAAACATAATTTTCTTGTACCTTGGAGCTATACCCCACAGGTCAATAAATGCAGGTGGGCCTACAGGTTTCATTCAAGTAACTGCAGGACTTTGGCCAATTTTATTATTTTGTGTAACCAACAGTAAATTAGCCAACATCATCCTATAATATACAAAATCTTTGTGAATAAATAACTCTTCAAATGAGTGATCACAGGATACCGCGTAAGTAGGGCTATATAAAAAAGAACTTACCTTTATGTGATGCAACAAATCTTTGGCCCGTCCATGTCCCAAAAACTGAGATCCAAAGTATCTGGATTGGACACGGTCATCCTCCCAGTATCGAACATGGATGTCAAGCTGTTTTTTCTTTGACGCCTGATTGAGGCTCTTATCAAACATCAACACGAATGGCCCAGCCTTGTTGATGCCATCAACAAGCTGTTTTTTGAAGAACGATGCTAATCCAAATCTGATGATGTACATAAGTTGAGACGGAGGCGAAAGATCTTTGATTATGTGCCCAGATATGCTAAAGCCCATATTTAAACGAACTAACGCGAACGCAGATAGAATTTCAATCAGAATAGGACACCTGATAGTCTGAAAAAATAATACCTAATTTGGAAAAAATAAGTGGAGTGGTCTTCACTCTGAGACCACATTTAACACTTTTAATGGCCTTAAATTTGACAATTTTGATTTATCACTTTTTAATACTTTTTAAAACCCCGCGGACACCCTGTCTGAAAACGAGGTGTGTTCAGGCGCGTTATTGGTGCGTTGCTATTTTGAGAAAAAAAAAAAAAAATTTTTTTCATTTTTTTATTTAAAGGGTGCATTATTAATATGTGCCTATAGGTGGGTCCACAACGTGCGTACAATCAGCTTATTACACACAAAGGGATGCACAGCAGCACACATACATGCCAAATATTAAAAATAAAAGGATTACAATGTAAAAGATTATTATTGTGTTCATAAAGATATGGTGGCTTGATAATCCGGCTTGTCCTGTAGATGGTCTGCTTTAACCTCGCGCATGAGCAGATCCGTTTGCGCTCTGGAGAAGCATTCAGTTTTTCCGCTTGCAAATTCTGCCATGCAAATAGCAAATCCGCCATGGCGCGAACACAACTGACTTTTAAAGGGAATGGGAGATTATGCCAAAAACACACTCATTACTCATTAAGAGAATAGGGACAACCCTTTTATACCATGCACCAACCATTTTTCCCGTCGTTAAACTAGCAAAAGTGGATTCGGACACGGCCTAAGACCATGCGCTTAGATCGTTAAAACATGGCCCAATGTGTCTGGATATTGAGGACTACTTTCCAAATGCTCAGTGCTGGGTTCATCCAGACACAACTCTCGTGAGATCCGTTCAACAACACATAAAACACTTTGAGAAACTACACAATAGTGATTCTCCACATAGGAACAAATAACATCACAAGTGAAGAGTCTGCATTGACTGTCGTCCAGCGAATGAAAACTCTCATAGCAAGAATCTCACGGATCAATCCACACATTCTGTTCTCTTTAGGTGTGTGTGAACACAAATGTAAAATCATGATAACTGAGGCTGTCACCTTTTGTCTGTGATGCTCTTTCATCTTGGCTTCATCACTCTTGTCTCCTCTCCACCAATAAGCTGATGTGTGTGATGGGCGCAATATGGCTGCCGTCGCATCATCCAGGTGGTACTGCACATTTGTGGTGGTTGAGGAGATTCACACCTTCTATATGTAAAGTGCTTTGAGTACCCCCCCAAAACGCTATATAAATGTAATTAATTAAATAATGAATTATAAAACTCCCATGTTTCACTGCTTTAGTCAGACTTGATGACTGCAGCACAAAAGTACGATCTCAATAATGAATCCTGCAGAAGATTCACTGAGTCTCTGATCTTCACTTCACTGAGTTTCCTACTGCTGTAACTGGATATTGTAAGTATTTTATCATTGTTTCTAGTGAACTGGTTATTTAATCTTCTGGAAACTGAACACCATTCACTCTTAATAAGGGTAGATGAGGAGTAACAACTGAATATGCAATATCATATTTTCTGAAAATTGAAGAAACTGAACAGGATTTAATCAGACATTATTCCTTTATAATGCAAAAAATATTTTAAACAAAATTGCACATATAAAATAACATTATCAATAAGATCAAAGAAAGACCATATGTCAATTTCCATACAATCCTTATAGAAGACAGATTTGTTACTTTTCAGTATGGTCATTTTAATAAAGGAAATCTGGGGAAATGTTCACCAAATTTCAACCATTTTATTTTAAGTGTTCCTTAAGGACAAAATCAGATTTACCATCACTGTAATCCTTTGCAGTCATGAACCTTTAATGTAATGCACTTTAATCAAATAAAGTTAAAATTCGATTATATTTATTGCCTTTATATTCTGTGGAGAAATTAAGAGGAATAATGTGGATATATTTTGATACAGTTTTAGTTAATAAATTAAATAATTAGATTTCCTTGAAACCACATATTTAATTTTGATCCATAAATTCTTAATGAGTTTAAAATATTTAAAAGTTCTTTCCCAGCCTTTGTTAAATGATGAACAACATACTTGAATTTATCTATGATTGAGAATATCACAAATTGCATTTGTTTATAATTGCATTTCACACTTGCTTACATTTAGAAGCTTTTGAAAATTTGTCAAAGTTTTGGGAATCTGTGATTCAACCTTAAATGAATAATTTATCTTATAATTTAAATACATTTTCTTAATGTGAATTTCTATTCTTTTTAGCGTGTGAAAAGGACTTTTATTTTGGTGTGGATGTGTGACGTCATACGGTTGCGTCTGTGATTCGGCTGAAGAAAGGTTTGTGTTTTTAACCATTTATAGTGTTTAAAATCAGTTAACCGTACAGACAGTTTCATAGAGAGCTGTGGAATGTATTATTACTGAATGTAGCAGTGTAATAATGTCATAAATAACACTAATGAACGTTTTGTGAGTAAAGTGCATCCATGCATTTGTAACAGAAAAGGTGCGTCTCATTTCTTCTATCAACTATTTGGCAGCAAATTATTATTATTATTGATCGAATCGCGGCGCGCTGACGATGCTTGTCAAAACAGTGTAAGCTAAATGTAAAACAAACGTGTAATGACAACTTTAACAAGCCAACTGCAAATGTTGTTGAATCTATTAAATAGAATATACAGATCGTTCAAAAACATTAAAACAAATTTAAAGTGTATGTAAAACTTGTGTTCTTTTATTTGTCGTGCTAGTTTGTTGTTGTTGTTGTTGTTTGGCTAATCATTAACTTCCACTCTGACTGACTCTCTTACTGAACTAGAGCTGACTGAGACACACAGAGATGTAGTTTGAATGTATTTTTCTTTCTGTTAATTATTCTCATCTTAATCATAACAGTGTCCAAGCACACAGAAAAACTCCTGGTGAAGCGACTGAGATCCACGTGACACAATTATTATAAAGATGGCATTTATTAAAGAGGAGAGTGAAGACATGAAGATTGAAGAAACGTTTAGTGTGAAACAAGAAGATACTGAGGAACAAACAGGTTTGTATCATTCTCAAAGCTTATCCTTATTAAAATGTCCAGCTCTACAGAAATGAATATTTTTTTGAAGAATATAATATGAGTGTCTTAATTAAAGGCACAATATGTAACTTTTTTGCTTTAAAAATAGCAAAAATCACTATATCCAAGGTTTTTTTTTTTTTTTTTTTTTGTACTTGCATTATCCCGACTGTTTCCAACAACTTTCAAACCAGGATAAATTTTAAATTTAATTTGAAGACACGTCCCGTTTCTTTATTTCCGTTTTGTCGCCGTCAGTGGCGTCATATCCGCGTTGTCCCTGGTTTCCGCTCGTACTGCCATAGCAACCAGAGCCCTCTGATAGTAACCAAGGCGACAGACGTGGACAACTGTGTAGTTCGCAATGTCTATTTGCACGCTGTTGTTGTTTCGTTCAAACATTATGGACCATGGCAAGCAGATAATAAACTGACCTGTGAGTAGTAATTCTGCACTTGCGTGTAGTTCGGTAGAATGAAATGTCCATATTCCTTTTATATCCGCGGGACTCGCGTCGCGTGTGGACCTGATAGCTGTCTCTTAGCAATCCCGAACTGCTTCATATCACAGTCATGATAAAAACATCGATGTATTCACTCATCCATAAACATTATTAGATCGGTCGGCTTGACGTTGACGACAAGATCCATAATTCTTAGCAAATGTTGCGTCATCAAACTACGCCTTTGTTATTGTAAAGAGGTTAGCGACCCCTAGCGGCGAAAAAATTACATACTGTACGTTTAAAGCGGGGCTCAGTAACTTCGGGATTTCTTCGCTGTATTCTCGCTTTTTGCTCGCAGGTTTCTCTCTAGAGCTCCCCCCACAGCTTCGGAATAGATATTTGACAACACTGTTGTAAAAACTCGTTGGCGATTCTCAGACACCAGAGGCTAATAGATCAACGACATCAAAGCAGATGGGACATTCTTTAAAACGTTTTCTTCATTCGGGTTCGAACAGCGTGAGGGAGCGCAATAATGACAGCATTTTAGCAGATTTCTTTTGGCCGTAAAGCAATTGTTTACATCGCGAGACCTGATATCACGCGAGACTTCCTGACGCGGCGGCCCGCCGGTTCAAAGTTGCAAGTGCGGGTTTTCCGCTCACGGGCACCAGGGGGGTGCGAAACGACCACCATTCAACCCGAAATAAGTAATATAACCATTCCAATGACTCCGAAGCTGTTCAGTTAAGGTAAAAAAGTTACTTAGTTCACCTTTAAAGTGGTTTTATTTGACATGGAGCTAGGGGTGGGGGCGATATGGCAAAAATATATCATGATTTTTTTTTCAGGAAAATCACAATTCAGATTTTATCACAATTCTTTTTCATGTTGGTTTTTTTGCAAGTGACTGGGCATTACAGCCAAACTAATGTTAAAACAAAGCCTTACAATGTAACGAAATAAAAAATAATGGCAGACATTTAAGCCAAAGTGCCAAAGATAAAAACCTTTGTCATTATTTTCTTTGTTATTAAAAAAATAAGAACAAAGATCCACATTACATACACAACATAATATAAAAAACGAAATAAACAGTGCTTTATTTTTTCAGCTACAGTAGGTGTATTGAACGGTTGCATTCAATAAAGAAATTACATGAACAAATATAAAAATAAAACCACTATTCATTGATTCTTATCAAAGCTACTGTATTAAAGTTCTCAGTCAAGAGCAGTGAGTGATTTTCTCTTTGTGTTTTGTTGTTTTATTAACATTAAAGGGATAGCTCCCCCTCAAATGAAAATTGTCATCATTTACTCTCTCAAGTAGGGCTGAACGATATTCTGTTTTAACATCGACATCGCGATGTGCGAATGAGCGATAGTCACATCGCCGGAACATGCGATGTGAAGGGTAACGTTAGTAGCACCCATAGTGTATTAAGAGAACGGTAGCACACAGTAAACACGAGTTTGTTGTATGGCTTTTTGCTGGGGTGACATACGCGTTCCGCGTGCCTGCAAAGTGATTGGTTCGCTGTACCGCAGCTCACCGCGCTCACTGCTCACAGCCAACATTCACTGGCAATCCTATAGCTAAAAATGCGCGACGAAGAGGATCTGCCGCAAAAAAGTCAAAATCAGCTATTTTGGACTAGTCTATTTCGTCTACAAAACGGAGGATGTTGACCAAAAAGAGGTAGGCTACTTTTCTGGAGTGTTATAAAGTTGGTGGATGGTTGTCTTTTTTTAAAAAGTCGTTTATTTTTCGAGTTCGCAATGTTATGTGACATTACGGACGCGACCGTTATGAAAGCAGCACTAAAAGACTGCTTTAAAACTTTCACAGAGACCTCAAACAGAAAGCACAAAGCCTTTCTTTAAAACGAATTTCGTTTTGTATTAATTGTATCTTAATTTTAATCAGTATTTCATTATCCAATTTCCTGGATTTAATAAATTAAAATTAAATATAGCAGCCAGCGCCTGAACTGGAGATTAAGCTATCATCCATGAACCGAAACTCAGCATAAAAGGTAGCCTACTCGCCTCACACACCTAAAAATAATAATAATAATAATAAAAAATAGAAATATAACTATTATCTACAGAAATCTCTACTTTTAAACAGAACCATTAAATTTTTTTTTTTTTAATTAATCTGTATGAAAAGTGCATTTCTCCCGATCACTGCTGTGAAGATCGCGAGTCAGTATTGTCAACTTCATCTTTACAGAAAACACTTGTTTATTAATAAACAATTAAAATGTCTCATTGTAATATTTTACATATTATTAATCATTACTTTTGCTGGTTCTAGGTGCCGTTTACATGAACGCGTCACTGAATCAGCACAGAAAACATCATTTTTCGGGTCCTAGAACCTGAAGAACGTTAGGTCCTGTGTAGAACGTTCACCGAATTCTGAGAGAAATATGTTTCTGGAATAAAATATTAAGTGGCCTTTTTGTTACTTGTAATGAAGCTTGCTTATTAGTGAAATTATTAATAACATGGAATGGTAATTATTGACTTTAGCCTGGATTGATGGCTCGCAATATCGCGATATATATCGTTGGGAGAAAAATATCGCAATGTAATTTTTTTCCAATATCGTGCAGCCCTACTCTCAAGTAGTTTTAAACCCGAATAAGTTTCTTTTTTCTGTTGAAAATAAAAGTTATTTTGAAGAATGTGGCTACCCAATAACCATAGTATAACCAATAACCATAGTATATTTTTCCTACTATGGAAGTCAACAGGGACCAGCAACTGTTTGGTTACCCACATTCTTCAAAATATCTTCTTTTTGTGTGTGTGTGTTCAGCACAAGAAAGAAATGAATGCAGGTTTGTTACAACATTAGAGTGAGTAAATAATGACAGAATTTAAATTTTTGGGTGAACTATCCCTTTAGGGACAAGCGCAGGGGTGTAGCAACCGGGGGGGACACGTCCCCCGCACTTTTAGAAACAGGTGATTCTGTCCCCCGCATTTTTTTTGACCCAGCGCCAATATTTCCGCCCGTGTTCTCTTATTTGTTACTTAGACTTGAGTGAACTAACATTCAGCCAATCACAGCACGAATCATCTCTTCAATCATCGCGTGTCTGCCATGAGCTTCAAATCTCTTGTTGCTCTTGCGAATTTTCGTTCGTTTAGTCACTTTGCTGTTTGGCCGTCTGGGGTTAAATGCACCCCAGAAAAAAGCAGAGGACGATTACATCCTTTTTTCAAACACACACTGTAAGTATGTGTTACAGTATGTCGCGATGACATGAATCACGCGTAAATTTTCCTTGTTATGATTTAACCTACTGTAACGCAGTAAGACGTGTAAGACAACAAAACCCGTATGGACCTCGTCACGTCGCGCCGGATTGTGCAGAGTGTGTGTTAAATGCTCTCCTACTTGTCGCTTTGGACAAAAGCGTCTGTTAAAGGGGAACATGGGAACTCTAGCCATTTCTTCGCTGATTTTCCCTTTTGTTGTTGCACGTTTTCTCAACGATCTCCCCCTACAGCTGTGGGCTGTATATTTCACAACACTGTAGTAAAAAAAATCTCACTTGCGGCACCCTCCTCCCCCTCTCTACCGCTGCTCATGTGCATTACTGCTCGTGTTATTATGGGAGCCGGCCAACTTTATCGTGTGGAGCTATGTCTACCGAGGTAATACATCATACACATTATCATATGGCGTGTGTGTTTATGTTGAATTGCCGTAAAGCAGTTTGTGTTTCTCGCTCGTTCTCGCTTCTCACGGGACTTCCTATTTCCAACTTAACGGGACGTTAGTCCCCACTTTGCAAGGTTGGTTTTACGCTGGGGGGTGCGGGGAAAGTCACCATTCTCACCAGAACATGTTATTTAACCATCCAAATGATTTCTAAACGGATTTATTAAGGTGAAATAGTTGCCAAATTCCCCATTAAATGAGACATAACAGATTATTCCCAGCAGGCACACAACATCATAAGACGTTGATATTTGGTTAAATTTCGGTTGCGACGTCGGGTGACCAAAATTCAATGGAAATTGAAATTTCCAAATTCAACATCTAATGTCAATGTTAAATTGATGTCTAATACCAGTCATCTGACGTTGAGATTTTGTTGTTTTTGCGTAACCAAAATCCAACGTTAAGTCAACGTCAAGTTGAATTTATTATTATGAACATCACCTTTGGGTCACATCACCATACAGCTTTTGTCCCCCCCCCCCCACACACTTTTATAATGGCTGCTACGCCCATGCACAAGCGGCAGCATGTTACTATTAGGCCACTGTCACTTTAAGACTGGCACGCAACTAATATACACGCATATGACACACACGAACCCGAATTTATCTCAAATGTTTGCTTTCACTTTAGACATAACCAACTGTGTTTATGTAAATCTTGTGAGCATTTGCCAGTATTAGTGCATTAAGATAGTAACCAGTAACCAGGCGCTGTTAGACAGGTCAATGTGCTTTGGGTGTACGTGCTCAGAAAAGCGCATGTTAGAACAGCGCATCAGCACAAGAATGAAATGTTTAGCCAGCAAGGCTTTAAAGTACATTTAAATGATTAACTTTTGTGAATTGTAGTGTCCCATGAGTGCAACTCTACCTCTGCGTTAGCATGTGATGTGAATGTACGTCGAGTTGTACAGTATGGTGAGACGGAGGCGCCAGAACTGCAACTGATGGAATGCACCGTAGCACGATACTACGATATTGTATAATATACGAAAATCGTGATATCGCACACCCCTACATGGAGCAGGTTGCCTCATGTCGACAAACATATTGAGATCACATGACGAGACAAATACTAATGCTGCCATCAATAGAGTGGTTCCCTCGACAAAAAAAAAAGAAGCATTTTTCCATAGGGTTATTGGCAACATACAAGCTCTGTGATCAACAAAACTTTATGATACTTGCACATTTAGACATTGCTGTCTGATCCAATATAGTTGATCCAATATGACCAGTGTGTTTCTGCCCTGCTTTTTTACCATCCTTTTATAAAAAAATAAATAATAATAATTACATACCACAGTGTGAACATTGCATTTCAACATTGTTTGCAACAATCAAATGATCAATTATGCTATCAATCTGTGCGCGCACTTTAGGTCTGAACCCAGGCAGTGCATTGAATCCTATTTTGAGGCTTATTGCACTTAACTCCTTTTAAAATCCTGCGCTTTATTTTCTCATGCATGCATCCAATAAACTGAATCCATCATGCGCTGCATGTATATATATTACTCCCTGCAGGGAGTGAAGCAGAGCTCTGCACACACGTCCTGCTGTCACTCATCGACACATATCAAGAAATATGGCTCTGTTTAGAATGCTGTCATTCTTGAAGTACTAATAAAATGTGCAATCGTAACATTCTTAAAAGCAGCGTATTGCCATGTCATGCATTGCTGTTTGAGCTGCACAAGTTAAAGCAGAAGAATGAATGAACACTGAAGCGCTTTGATAGAGGATTAATTAACTCACATCCTGTATGAGGTTAATTAAATAGATGGACAACATAATCACAACTTTATACGAAAGCACCGTTTGCACTTGCACTGTATTTTCTACTTTATCAAGTGTTTGATAAATTTTGGAATTTAAGCAAATGCATCATATGTGAGTTATTTTGATATACAGTACAACAACATATTAAAGTCACACGATATGGCTCTATATCAGCACGTTTGTGATTACCTGCGCTACTCAGCCTTCTTGTGTGATTTTGCCCATATATTAGTAATATTACAATATTCAATAATAATAAATAGTTGTTTGATATCAAATCAGTAAAAAAAAAATTGTAGACACACATTACAGTTTTAAAGCAGCTTTACAGGTAGTATTATTATCCACATAGATGCAGGCTCGCAAATGTGATTATCAGAGGAACGATTGCTGTCAACACCACAAGGTTATTAGCTGGTACTATATACTTGTAGGAATTAATTGAGGTGCAGTTCCAGTCCTGAAAGCCAGCGTCAAAACCTTAAATTGAATTCTGGCTCCAACTGGGAGCCAGTAGGGTGAGATCAGGAGGGGAGTGATGTGGGTTCTCTTTGGCTGATTGAAGACCAGATGTGCTGCTGTGTTCTGGATCATCTGCATCTGCAGAGGCTTAGTCACACTGGCTGGAAGGCTTACCAGTAAAGCACTGCAATAGTCCAGTCTTTAAATGACAAGAGCTTGAATGATGAGCTGTGCCTTGATTAGAGTGGTGCAGGTATGACATCACTTTGTAGGCCAAAACGCAGAAGCGAGTTAGCATTTTAGCACTTCCGGTTCTATCATCCCAAAAGTCAATGGGGTTTTTAAATGGGATTTTGGTTAAATGGCTGAAATAAGGTATGTAGTGTACATAAGCTCAAGTCACTTTCACGTTTTATTCTACGGCATAAAATACATCAGAATTAAAACTAAATTAAAACAGAATTAAAAATAAATTAAATCAGTTACGTGTCTTGAAAAATGCGGTTGCTAACAAGTGGTAAATGGGACTAACAGAGGCTGTCGAGGAGATTAAACATCATCACGCTGAAAAGGTAAGCTCAGTCCGCTTTTACGGCCTCATTATGCTTATAATTGTGCTCTTATGAACTATTCTAACTCAAACATTCTGAGAAAATGTTTTTAGATAAAAACTGAAAGAGTTGTCGGAAGTTTAGTGATAGTGACGTTGAAGTTGTGGGACTGTGGTGTAGTTCGTTTATAGCCCACCTTTAGCTTTTTACTTCTGGCGACTGCATTTAGGCTTCAAAATTGATCAAAGTTGTGTTCATCTGTGAAAATTATCTTGATGGACATAATAACGTGTAAGTATCATAAAGTTTTGTTGATCACAGAGCTTGTTTTTTGCGATAATCCAAAAGCCTATGGAAAAATTTTAGGGAATTTGTCGAGGGAACCAGTGTGATATTAACTGTCAGTTGGCCTACAAAGTAACATCATACCTGCACCACTCTATTCTGGCAGGAAGGGTCTGATTTTCCTGATGTTGTAAAACACAGGATCTGGGGTCTCATTTATAAAGCGTGCATACGCACAAAACGGGGCTGGAAACTTACGTACGCCAGTTCCCACGCAAAGGTTGTGATCTATAAAAAACAAACTTGACGGGATAATGTGCGCACCTTTAAGCAAACTTTGAGCCGTGCGTACGCACATTCTGGAGACAAAGGGAATTGGCGACACCGATAGTGAGCTGGAGTTAAGTGTCTTTTTGGTCACTTTTAGACAGAAAATCTAAAGAAAATTAAACATATACAGAAAGATAATATAAATATAATTTCACTCACCAAGCCTGTCACTTGAAGCAAATATCCATCCCTTCTTAAATGTCCGCGCCAGCGAGCGCGTTGGGCCGTTTAGTGAAACTGACGCAAATAACAGTTTAAATAAATAAAATAATGATTTAAACTATGTTTTACTTCTGATATAAACATTTAGATTAAATATGCCATTCAAATTAATGGAGTTAAACACTTAAACATGAAATCATTACTGAGAAGTTACAACATTTTTTATATTCAATCAATAGAAATATTTGTTGTGGATGCAATGTTTTTTTAACACTTTTCCTGTGGCGTGCTGTTTTAATGTTTTAACCACAGAGATAATTGCTTATCATGATAATACCAGATTGTCTGAGAAAATAGTTTCGTGCAAATAATGCCCAAGGCCTATCTGTTTCCATTAAAAATATAAATCAATTAAAAATACAATTCGGCCAGTGGAAAAGAGTGAGAAAAACTTTCTCTGAAATGTATTTTACACTATTTGATTTATGTGTTCAAAAACAAGGCAAGGATAGGCAACTACATGATTTTTATTAATGTAATGTGTATTGTACCGTTAAACGTTATCACGTGGATGAATAATTATATGCAAATGATATGCAGATGAGGATCTGCATAGTAAAACTAGGCATTGTAAGCTCCATATATGGTTATTTCGGGGTGGAGACGCATGTGCGCACAATCTTCCGCTTACTGGGATTTATAAAGTGAATTCTGCGCAGGTTCTGGCGTACGAACGGTTTTATAAGTCTGAATATTTTTTTGCGTACGCCTTTTTTGGCTTTCAGGCGCACGTACACTTTTAGTAAGGTTCCTACGCACAGTTTTATAAATGAGACCCCTGGTGGTTTACCATGTCAACAGCAGCAGACAGGTCCAATTAGTATAAGGACAGATGATTTGGAGTTGGCTTTTGCAAGCCCGAAGAGTTTCATCTATGGTCTTTCTGACACAAAAGGATTCAACTGCTTTAGTGTTGAAAATGGAATTTTCAAGGAAATGGGATTACCTGAGCCTCCCTAAATGTGGTGGGAAATTTGACTGTAATATGGATTATGTTAATGATAAGAGTCAGAGCAGTTAGTAATGTCAGTGAAACTTTGGAGAACTTGTTTTCTGTGAGGGGAGAAAAGGAAGAGAAGAGTGGAATGAGAGTGGGTGATGGTTGGCTGTGGGTAAAGTGATGGTTGCCACATTATTGGTGAATTAGCTGGCAAAGTCATCAGCAGTCAGAGAAGAGGTGGAGGGGGGCAGAATAGAGAGGAGAATGTTGTGAATATTTTCTGCTTGTCTGAGGTGCTGCTGAATTGGAATTCAGAATTTGGAGTGAGTGTTTTGCTTTTAGGTTCAGTCGATTGGGGAATTGTAACTCCAGCGATGTTTGGACCAACATGATGGGTCATTCAGAAGTTATAACAAACATTTGCTGCTTCTTCTCTGACAAAAATGTTGTTATCTTTTAATAAATCATTACATGGAATTACTGTGTGATGAGTTTTTGTTCTGATGGTTGAGCAGGGAGTTTGGTCTCTTTTCTTTTCCCTTTAAAGTTATTGCATTTTAACCCTAGAAGATGTAGTAAATGGGAGATTGAGATGAGTCTAAAATTAATCAGCTCTCCTGGGTCAAACTTTTTTAAGGGTTTAACTGCCAGCTTGAAAGTTTTGGGGATTTGTCCTGAAGAAAGTGAAAAGTTAGTAATATTGAGAAGGGGTTGTCAGAATACATGTAACATATTTCAGGAGCTTAATGGGTATATGATCTAGTTATATGTTGGTTTTGATGCTTTACATGTCTAAATGTCTATGTCTGTGTCTTTGTGCCATTAAACCAGGATTAACTTGGGTCTTTTTCACCTTAGACATGATGGCACTGAAAGAAGACAGTCAAAAACTGAAGAAAAATGAAGAAAAATATAAATATGAGGATCATCATGATTTCATAACTGGAGTAAAATCTTTTTGTTTTGATAAACATGGGAAACTTAAAGTTCACATGACAATTCACAATGGAGAAAAACCTTACACATGCCCACAGTGTGGAAAGAGTTTTAATCTAAAAGGACACTTTGAAGAACACATGAGAATTCATACTGGAGAGAGCCCTTACACCTGTCAACATTGTGGAAACAAATTTACTCAAAAAGGAAGCCTTAATAGGCACGTGAGAATTCACACTGGAGAGAAGCCTTACACCTGCCAACAGTGTGGAAAGAGTTTCAGTCAACATGGAAACCTTGCAGACCACATGAAAGTTCACTCTGGAGTGAAGCCTTACACCTGCCAACAGTGTGGAAAAAGTTTCAATCGAAAAGGAAACCTTAATTGCCACATGAGAATTCACACTAAAAAGAGCCTTTTCACCTGCCAACAGTGTGGAATGAGTTTCACTGTAAAAGGAAGCCTTAACAGCCACATGAAAATTCACACTGGAGAAAAGCCTTACACATGCCTTCAATGTGGAAAGAGTTTTGATCAACATGAAAACCTTAAAGTCCACATGATGAGAGTTCACTCTGAAGAGAAGCTTTACACATGCCCTCAGTGTGAAAAGAGTTTCAGTCAAAAAGGACACTTTGAAGTCCACATGAGAGCTCACTCTGAAGAGAAGCTTTACACATGCCCTCAGTGTGAAAAAAGTTTCAATCAAAAAGGACACTTTGAAGACCACATAAGAATTCACACTGGAGAGAGGCCTTTCACCTGCCAACAATGTGGGAAAGGTTTCAACCGCAAAGGAATCCTTAATAGGCACATGAGAATTCACACTGGAGAGAAGCCGTTTATATGTGGGCACTGTGGAATGTGTTTCCAATATAAAGTAACCCTAAAGTACCACATGAGGATTCACTTATGAGAGAACTGTTTTTTACTGTTTTATATTTCATCCGTGTGAAAGGAGTTTCACTGTGGAAAGGTGAACAAAGGAACAGAAACAAAGGAAACCTTGAGACTTTTTGCCTGCCCTTAAGGCCCTGATATAACCGTGACCTTTTTTTCTTTGTTGTAAAAAGAAGTTCAAATACCTGAGTAACAGACTTTGCTAACACCCGTTTAGATGACTATATAAATATGGGATGCACATTTTCCTTTCAATAACAAAATAAACATTGTGAAGCAGTTGTGAAGGCATCTTATTATAGATCTGTGATATGTTTGCACCAACTCTGCAATTTGGCCCTCTGGTCAAGTCAGATCACACTTATTTAAATAACACTTTAAACAATAGTTTGCTTTAAAGCAAGCAGTTTTACATATTAACTCCTTAACAGACACCCCACATTTTGGCAAGTGGGGCATAAATGACATACCCAAAATAAAAAGGTTGCTGCTAATAAGTCAGTCTGAATAGACACAAAAACAACATATATTTAGAAAGCCAACACTTGAGAGTTTACAGTTCAAGACTCAGACTTGTCATATAAAAACAAAAATAAAAAAATATTAAATGTTATTTAAAAAATTATTTAAATGTATACAACTATTATTTGAATGTAGTATAACAATTTATAACCACATCTAAAGTGAAGCCACAAGTGTGGTCATGCTTCATTTCAAATCTGAGGATGATATCTTTAAAACTATGCATTCTGTGAATAATTTCATAAGATCATGTTGTGAGTTTTTAGAGAAGGCTGATAAAATGCTAATAAAATATGTTATTGCCCTGTGAACACCCGTTTGCAGTCTATGACTAATGTCTGGTGAGGAGAACTGCTCCATTCATGCTCTATTGTTGTCAATCGACAAACCTTTCACACCTCTACCCGGCAGGGGCGGCGCTAGGGCTGGGCTAAGAGGGCTTAAGCCCCGAATGTTTTTAGGAAAGCCCCGAATATTTTGTTGCCTTGTCTTTCTCATAGAGCAAAACAATTAATCAGAAAAACAAATGTGAATAAGATTACAGCAGCTGCGATTACCTAATCATGAAAAGTGTATATTACAGTTTTATTAATATTTTTCCCTTTGCATTAAAGGTACTTGCGACGTGCTTTTGCAGCGTTGAGCATTGTAGCCAATCACAGACATGTCTGTTGAACGCATCAGCCAATCAGAGGCGTTTAAATGAGTCGCTGTGCTGAAGATGTGTTTTGCGCAAGCTCACCAAGTTCTACACTTTCGTAAAAATACACTTTCATTATTATTGCCAAAAAACTTAAGATGCAAATAAGAGATTCACTGCAATATATTTGATATTCTTGATGCTGCTCTGATGCACTCCATTACGCACCGCTCTGTTTGTTGTTAGGATGACTAAAAGTTCAGCGGTCTAGCTCATCAATGTCAAAATGATTAAAGAAGTGAACGAATGCCTGTGTAAAATGTAAGTAGATAAACATTTAATATTTGACTGTTTTACAATAGAAATGCTCAACTACCGACAGTATCCGGTGACGCAAATTACTCAACTTTTTTATTTATTTATTACATTTTGCCTTTTGAACTGAAAATATGCTATGATGTCCTTGATTCATTTAGAGAGAATGCATGCATAATTAAAAATAAAATATTACTTGCAAATAGTTCAAATTATTTCATTAATACAATAAGCCTTTCTTTTTCTTTATTCCCTTAAATTAATTAAATGAATTAATTCCTTTAAATAAAAATACCCAATTTTAGTTTGGGCTAAAGCCCCAAATATCCACTGACCTTAGAACCGCCCCTGTCTGCCGGTATAAGACTTAATCTTTATTATTCTTTTCTCGTTATTCTTTTGTTTGTATTCAGCCATTACTATTATTATTATTATGCATTTTATTTATAGGTGCCTTTCTTGACACTCAAGGTCACTATACATCATCAACAAGACAATATTTAAGTAAAAACAATGAATACAATAAAAATAAAAAAAAGACAATACAGTTGTGGTCAGAGGGAGTAAGCTATTCAAAAGAGATTTTTGAGTTTGGATTTAAAATGTGAGAGGGAATCAGTATTATGGAGGTCCGGTGGAAGTGAGTTCCACAAGTGAGTTTTTTTTTTTCTCATCAAAACCGATTATGTTCATCAGTGGTTGTATATCAAGCAGGGACACGTTTGTGTGCATTATGTTTTGTGATTTCACCAGAATGAGTAGAGAGTCCGAGTGAAGACAGTGTGGCGTGTGCACGAGCCACACGAGAAAACACTGTATCCGCGCCACTGATTGCAGCGGCAACGAGCACTTGATTTAAAACAACATATTTCAGCTCTAGATCGTCTCTTATTTAAAAAACGAACGAAATGAATGCTCTGCCAGTTAACTAGAGATGTTTTATTTATTTGTAGAATTGGTACATTCGTGCCGCGAGATGTTTTAAAAAGTGGTGGGGACAATATTGACCCTGGCAAAAAGTGGTGGGGACATGTCCGACCCGCAAATTACGCCTATGACCACAGATATTTATCCTCATCCCTCACCTTGGACTTCACCGTCATCCTCAGTGCCCACGTTCCCGTCCTGCTGTTGATGAAGCCCGCTAGGCTCTGCCACAGTGTCGGCGTGGGTTATGCAGATGCTAGCTGTTGCCACCGCATCTCTGGAATTGCTGATAAATTTATCCAGCGATCCCCGCAGTGACTTGTGAAAGTCTTCCTTCTTTTTATTTTTTTTCCTTTTCTCAGAACCTGATTCGTGCTTGCGAAATCGGTCGCGTTCTCTTGCAGCTGACATGTTGGCTTTCCCTTGCTTTAGCTCCTTTCCCCCTTTCCCATCTTCAGTGAGTACATGTTACGTAATAACACCCGCTTAATTTGTTGGATTTTTTTTTTTTTTTTTATGTGACCTTGACAGAGACATGTCATTGATACAAAATCATACATAACTAATGTATTAATAAAAAAAAAAAAAAAAAAAAAAAACAGCAGGATTGCGAGGCCCCCTAGTGGCGCGAGGCCCTGTGTGGTTGCACAGTTCGCACAGTCTATGCGACGGCTCTGAGTGTGGGTATATGGAGGAGGTCAAAAAAAATGACGGAGCGAGATTATGAATCACTTTAAAAAGTGAGAAGTATTTTATAGTTGATACAGTAAGTGATGGGGAGCCAATGGAGCTGTTGTAAGATGGGTGTGATGTGATGAATATAGGGGGTATGAGTAATAATACGGGCAGCTGGGTTTTGGACCAGTTGTAGTTTATGGAGGGTTTTATGTGGGAGGCCAAACAAAAGGGAATTGCAGTCATCTAAACGAGAGGTGACTAATCTGTGGACAAGAATAGCAGTGGAGTGAGGAAAGGACGTAGACGGTTGATGTTTCGAAGATGGTAGTAACCAGACCGGGTAACATTATTAACATGAGAGGTAAAAGAGAGGGCGCTATCGAAGATGACACCCAGACTCTTAACCTGAGGGGAGGGGGAGATTAAGGAGCTATCAATTGGAATAGAAAAATTATGGAGTTTGTTTAATGTTGATCTTGTACCTATAAGAAGACATTCTGTTTTATTGCTATTTAATTTGAGGAAGTTTGAAGTGAACCAGGATTTTATGTCAAGAAGACAATTGGTAAGGGAGGATGGTGGAAGTTTTGAATTAGGTTTGGTTGAAAGATAGAGCTGGGTGTCATCTGCGTAGCAATGGAAGTGAATCTGATATGTACGGAAGATGTAACCAAGGGGGAGAAGATAAATAATGAATAGCAGGGGCCCCAGGACAGTGCCTGCACTCCTGTGATGACAGGGACTGAATGGGAGTTAAATTATTTTAACTAAGTGCGGCCTGAGAGATATGAATAAAACCCAGTTAAGAGGTGTGTTAGTGATACCAATAGAGGAGAGTCTGTCTAGAAGGATGGTGTGTGAAATTGTATCGAAGGCCGCACTCAAATCAAGCAGAAGGAGAATAGATAGTAAACCAGAGTCAGCAGCTAGAAGAAGGTTGTTAGTGATTTTAAGGAGTGCTGTTTCTGTGCTATGAAGAGGATGGAAAAAAGACTGGAATTATTAATGTCAATTATAGGACAGATCAGTATGGAATTGAGCAGTAACTATTTTTTCAAGAATTTTGGAGATGAATGGAAGATGATTAAGGTTATTGGGTTCTGAACCAGGTTTCTTAAGAATTGGAGTTACAGCAGCTGTTTTAAGAGAAGGAACAATCCCAGTGGTAAGAGAAGAGTGAATGATGTCTGTAATGAGAGGGGACAGAAAAGGGACAGTGGCCTTTACAGGAACAGTAGGAAGGGGGTCTAATCTGCAGGTTGAAGATTTGGATTTTTGAATGAGTTCGGAAATTTCATTTACTGAGGGTAAGGTAAATGCTGAGAGTAAATGGATGGAGCAAATGAAACAGACAGGTGAGTTCGGAGCAGAAATAAACATACATTTCTGGGGGATGTGTGTAATTTTCTAAGAGTGGGAGTAAACCAAGGTGCTGAAGGTTAATGTTGTAGTGAGAGAGCAGTTCATCCGGGGTAGAAAAACTGTCGGCACTGGGAAGGCTAGTGATGCTAGAGGATAAATTGTCCAAGTTGATATCCTTAATATTTCGGAATTTTATGGTACGTGGAATATTAGATTTGGAGAGTGAAAGATTAACACTGAACGAGAGCAGCATATGGTCCAAAAAATGGAAAGAAACTGCTTTACAGTTAACGGGTGTAACACCTGAACAGCAGATTCAATCCAAAATATGTCCTTTAATGTGTGTGGGAAAGTTTATATATTGCTGAAATCCAAGACTGTCCAGACATGATGTAAACTGCATTATCCATATGTATATTAAAATCCCCCAGAAGTATTATATTTGATGAAACTTTCATCATGAAAGTGTGGATAGGTGAGTCAGAAAGGCAGCAATGTCAATAATAAAATCCTTGTTAGGCTTTGGTGAGTGGTACAAAGTAGCAACAATGGTGGGAGGAGGTCCAGAAAGCTGACACACAGTAGCCTCAAATGAGTGACAGACAGGAGCGTTGACAGGCGCTATAGGCTCTATGCACGCATCACTTCCGCATTGGCGTAAGGATGTTTGGACATTTCCGGTTAACGGAAGAAAACATTAAACAGTGACAACTTTGAAGGTAATTTGCTAACGCTAGCTGGCGTTGCTTGCAAGACTCCGTGGCTGAGCAGTGTGCACCCGCTTCCTTATTTGGGTTTTGGGTTGCCAGGTTTTAAGACAGAAAGTTTTAGGCTAAATTTAAAAGTAAGTAATTGTTTATGTGTAGGGTGTATTTCATACACAATCTGGCAACCTGGGAAATGTCAGACTAACAGAAAAAATGAATGGATCCGTGATTTTAAAATTAAGTTTGATGGTCATGCAAATTACGAGAGTTTTCAGGGAGAAATTAAGTTCTCAAGGGAGTTGAGATTAACTCTCAAATTACGAGAGTCTTCACTTTGAAAGTGTCGGCTGCAGACTCGTGTGTTTGTTGTAAGAAACTTGTCTCGTCGGATGTTAATCACCCACCGTTTATGTAATTCAATGTCTTTGGGAAAAGTAAAAAAACTAACTGAAGAATTGCATGTTGCAGACACTGTGCATTGCGGAACACAGCAGTGGTGGCTAGAAGAGCTGTCTTCCCGCCTTTGAAAGGACAATTTCGTACTTTTTCATGTCATCACGTTATCAGTCAAGACGAAGTACAAGTAAAAACATTAACATAAACAACACAACAACGACGAAAATGAACAGTTTTGGGTGTTTTGACGACAAGCATTCAATGGTAGCATAGGTAGCACTTCACTCTACAATAACCGGATGTTTACAACCATCCTGAGATTTAACCGGAAATACGTCATGCTCGCCAGTGCATACTGCCTATTATCCACTTCTCACGGAAAATTATCGCGAGACCTCCCCCTTGGCCAGAATCACGCGGTTGAGAGATGTAAACAAACCCCGGAGGAGAAGCATCACTGAGTGAAATAAAATAATTTGGCTGCTGTCACGTTTCTGTTTAACACACAAAAAAAGTCAAACGAGGAGATCCTGCACAAGATGCCCCTTACTTGTAAGTGAGCGGATGTTAAAAAGACCAAAGTTGGCAGTAGTGTTACTGAATTTGACAGGCGTGTATTAACTCAGTGGTCAGTGGACGTCGAGTAGTGGACCAGAAAAACTTTATGGAGTTGGATTCATCACACTGAAAGTTGTACAAATTTCATTTCATACTTTATTCATATGAAAATACCCCAAATCGCATGAAAATCACACACAAACCATATAACATCATAATCATGCGTTTATTAGCTTCTTTGGCTTTGATTTTCACAGAGCTCAGAACGAGGAAGTGTACAGGACAGTGTCATGCAGAAGGGCTGGATTATGGTCACGTTGACTCATGTAAGATGTTTGACAGCTGTATGGCAAATGAGCGAGCACTGCGATAATAAGTAACACAAATCAGGAAAAGGAGAGACAGAGCTCGCTGTGTACGCTTTTTTAGCTCTTCAGATCGCATAATTCAGTGGGAAATGAATTGAAATGGTATTCTGTTTGACAAAATATTTAGAAAACGTGATAATAAATCAATATTTCTCCACATATGCGCACTTTTGAACTAAGAGCCCTGACGGACGCTGTCTAGTGCACGCATGTGAACACAAACCGGAGAAGACGTGACTGAGTTCATGAGTGATGACATTCTATTCAAAATATCATACATTACAGATTGATTATTTTGCACTCCTGACATAAATTAAGAAATTACTGTCACTGCAAACCAGTTTTATCATAAACAGCTGGAGTCTTCTTTCTTTATAAATGATACTCAGTTTGTCCAGATCAAGTAAGAGTATGGTTTTAACGGGCAGTGAATGTTGAACAACAATAATCTAGGGCTGTCAGCGATCTTTGAACCTAAAGGGGTTAAACATGAATCTGAAGTGTCAGTTTCACTTTCAATTAGAAGCTCTTGTCAAAAGAAGGTAGAGCCCCAGAGAACAACTACCTATTGCATAATCACCACGAACCAATAGCAGATGACCTGCCAGTGTCAACTTTTTTTCACCTGCAATTTAAAAAATCACTAATGTATTCATTCTAAAGAAAGACTATTAAATTTTACTCAGTGTAATATCCCATGTAAGCCTAGTGACAATAAATATAAAATATATGCAAAGTTTTTCAGATTAACTTATCATATTCATTATTGAAACAAAAAAGAATCACTGTCAGGTTAGATAGTAAAACAAAGTGCTTAGACCTATTATATGTAAAAATCTCACCATTAAAACCAAAGGATCATTCTGAAGAACTAAAATGTCAGAACTAAGGTGACAAATGTGACCAGCACGTTCTAGGGCCCAGTTTATGTCTGGGCCCCTCTCTGTCCTTAACAGTGGACAAAGGTTTGCAACATTTTAATTGGATCTTGGTGGACTAACACAAACAAACCGTCTGACGCCATCAGAAAAAAGATGCAAGGACCACAACCACACACCTCTTAGAGGGAAAGAAGACCTCTGGTACCAAGCCCAGGAAGGACAGGACTTCTCCTTGTTTCACACACAGTTTCTGCCCTTCACCCACCTTGAGACTAATCCTCAAAGTTTAGACATGACCCGCCATAAAAAATTCCTCACAACCTCCAGATATAGCAGGAGTAGGTGAAACAAAGAGAGACCACAATTATCCATCCAAATCCATTCAAAACCTTAAAACTGATGTAAACTACACACATCCATTTCATACTTATACAGAGAAATAAGTATTCTCAGCACTGGAATGAAGAAGGGCCAAATTGGAATCTCCTCCTTATCAGAAAGGGATAATGGTATCCTTTCAACATACACTTCTTGTTCTGAGTATGTCCTGTAAGGGGATAGACAGAAAAAGATCAACCAAGTCCCGGCCTGCAAGGCTGAGACCGTAACAGATTCAACTAAATTCTGAGCCTGCGGCCCATTACAGGCCTGTTACAGCAACAGATAATTCTAAGTCTCCCACCAGGTGAGACATAACAGATACACCGTTCTGAGACTGAACCAGAGACAACAACAGATTCCATGATCTGAATCTGCCTTGTGAGGCAGCCACAGAAACAACCATGTTCTGAGCCTCCAATCTGTGAGGAAAGAGACCTTAAAGGGTCATGAAACCCTAAAACACATTCTTTTTTTGAGATGGTAACTGATATCTACAGGTTGCACATCACTGAAAACAGCGATGGCACTCATTACATTTATTATTTAGTGAAAATGGGATATATTTTATATTTTTCTTGAGCTATCTTTTGGTTTGAAAAGCAAAGTTGAACCAACGTCACAAAAAGTTTAATTACGCCACTTTGTGTTTGTTGCTGCCACATTGTTTAAATTTGGAGCTCAGTCAAGTTGATTCTTAATCCTCGGTTTTCTTCTCTATATCAATTTTAGAAACTTTTTATAAACTAATATTTTCTAATATTCTATATTGAAAACAATCGTATTGCTTTGATATCTCTACTTTTATCCAACTCTCCGACCATCCGCTACTAGTGTTAGCCGCTAGCATCACTAACGTGGTCTCACCTATCGCTCGTCTTGTTTACACGCTTATCACTCAAGAAATTACTGTTTATCTGTTCTATGGCAAATGTATCGGATGTGTGTCTACCCTACCTATGAGTGCAGACGAGGACACGTTTGAGCTGCACACAGTGCAGTTGGAGCTGGAGGTCTTGGAGAAGTAGATCTGTGACCTCCTAGAGAAGCAGGCCGAGTTACAGGAATGGCGATCAGCGCTAGAAACACCGCGGGCTGATGCTCACAAGTCCTTGGTAAGTAATATTATCACTCTGACCTCTTCTACGCCGTGTATTTCTCCACACAGAGCCCGAGCATCCAGAATTCGATCATCCCAGCCCTCCTTCACTCCGGTACCGACACACCATGTACCCTGGGTGATTCAGTAGTGGAAGGTGCGAGCCAGGCCACGGGCGAGGTCCCCCCCCCCCCCCCCCCCCCCCCCGGTCTTCGAGATCTCCACCCGGAACCACTTCAGAATCAGAGCGGATCTTCTGTCAGACAACATCTCCAAGACGCTATGCACCATATGACTGGTAAGTAAAAGCTCAAATCACAGTCTTTGTTCTACCCACTTAATTGATAGGAGTGCAAGTGTAGTACATTAAATAGAAACTGTGTCTATTCCTCGATTAGTGAGGTCAAACAATAAATCAACCATAGGATTTAGAAAAAATCTGATCGTGAAAATCTCAAAATTAGTGAACAAAAACAATTTCTAAAGCTTGGTCTCCTAAACATCAGATTGCTCACACCTAAGGCGGTTATTGTAAATGAAATGATCACAGATAATGGTTTTGATGTACTCTGCCTGACTGAAATCTGGCTTAAACCAAATTATTATTTCGGTCTTAATGAGTCTACTCCACCAGGCTACTGTTATAAGCACGAGCCCCGTCTGATTGGTCGTGGTGGCGGTGTTGCAACAATCTATAGAGATGTTCTTAATGATCCTTAGAAAACAGGACACAGGTTTAATTCGTTTGAAGTGCTTGTACTAAATGTTACACTCTCGGATGTAAGAAAAAAAAATCCCTACTATCTCTTGTTTGGCTACCATGTATGGCTGACCAAACGCGCCTATTTCAACTGTCGCCATCATCACTGAATCATTCTCCGCACTGTGGAAAAGCTACAACTGGCAGGTCGACAAGCACGGAACACGGTAAGAATAGTTAAAATATGCTTTATTTGTACAGTTACTTAGCCTGTAACATTACCGTTCATACCGTTCAACATACCGATGATTTTATTTCTGAAATGATTGTGGCAAACCAAGTTAGCAAATTGTCATTAGCGTAGATTTGAGTAAAAATGTATTTGATAATTAATAACTTTGAGTAAAAAGCTATTTGGATGGTATTCTTTCTCTCTGGAAGGTTAGGTGATTTAATTAACATTAGCTGTCCGGATCTTTATCAAACCCTGAGCGCATATTTTCTCCCCTCCAGTAACATGTCAGGCGAGACATTATCATGTTAGGTCTAACGTTACCCTACTTTTTTCACAGAATTTCTGGTGTCCATTTTTGTTTACATTTTGACAGTTCCACCACCCCATGTAATGTTGTTTCAAAAAAATAATTAATATTATATGATACTGTGTGTGTGTGTGTGTGTGTGTGTGTGTGTGTGTGTGTGTGTGTGTGTGTGTGTGTGTGTGTGTGTGTGTGTGTGTGTGTGTTTTCTGTTTCAGCTTACAGTTCGTTCAACTGCCACCAGTCTGTTTTTGGAGTTTCATCTTTTCCTGACATCTGAGTAAAGTAAGATTAAATGCACTACAGCATTTAAATTGTCAAGGCTTAAAAATTAGCAAATTATCAACTTGAAGATGCAGCACTGGCCCAATCGGGCAGGTGACAGTTCCTGCAACTGGCCCAAGTATCTTTCACGCTGGCCCCGGGCCATCGGGCAGTCCTTATTGTCGAGCCCTGCTGTATAAATATTTTTGAAAACCCCACAAATTTTGGTTATTTTCCACAACTCACTGGTTGCAATCTGTATTTTGTGTTTCTGTAACGTTTCTTTTAGATTAAATGAATAGAAAAAATTTACCTGTCTCCAGCTCCACCTTAAGACGGAGGACCCATGTAGACGTAGATAAACGACTTAAACTAGGGATGACTGCACAAATTTGACTGAGTTTCAGATGACAACAGATAGGGAACTTGTAGATGTCAATAGAGAGTTTTTTGAAGGCCGTACAGACAATCCAATTTGTTCAGAAATTGCAACTGGACTAGTCTTTAGTGAGGAGGAAGGTGGCATGGAGGTAGATGCAGACATACAGGAGGGTTTCGTGGTTGGCAGCTGTGATAGGCCGATTCAGACATCTGATTCAGAACATTCAGATAATGAACTGTCTGAGACATTTTCACTCTCTGACAGCATTTCCAACTGGGCCATACACTTTGGCATTTCTTTGGTTGCTTTGACAGCACTATTGTGCATTCTTCGCATTTGCCATCCTGTTCTTCCGAAGGATGCTAGAACCCTCCTTAGGACTAAAACAAAGTACACTATCATAGAAAGAGCTGGGAGACAGTACCACTATTTTGGTATTCTGTCATCACTTAGGAGTACGCTGTCTAAATACATACACACACTGGCAGACAGTTACAGTTTGAAGTTGCAAATTAACATAGATGGACTTCCTTTGTTCAAGAGCTCTAGTCTGCAACTGTGGCCCATTCTTGGAGTGTTCCTATGAAAGAACCAGTAGTGATAGGTTTGTTCTGTGGATCAAAGAAACCAAACTCAGCAAAAGAGTTTCTTGAAGATTTTGTTACTGAGTTACAACAGCTTGAAAAAGGCTTTGACATAGAGGGTAAGACATTGAAGCTTGAGCTGGACACAGTCATTTGTGACACACCAGCCAGGTCCTTTGTTAAAAACAAAGAACCATAATGGCTACCATGGTTGTGACAAATGTTCTCAGCCTGGTAAATACATTAACAGACGCATGACATACCCATGTACAGACTATGCTCTAAGGACAGATGATACATTTGAAAGCATGGTTGATGAGATTCATCATCATGAGGGCAGGGTTGCCAACTTTGGGACTTTGGCCGGAGTGAGACTCTGTAAAACTTCAGTGCGCACACGCGCGTAGAAATTTTTTGGCAACCCTAATTTTTTATATCTATCGATCAATCAAATTAATTGTACGTTTTGAAAACACATTTCCATTCTATTAGTTTTTTTCTTTTTTTCTCAAAACAAAAGTGACAAGACACACCATTTTATTATCAGCTTACCTTGATTGTCATCCAAACTTTCAAACGTGCATCAGTGACTCCGAACCTGCTCTGAACTCTCTCTGAACTTTTCACACGCAACTGACGTATCAGGTTTCAGCGAATCAACGATCAGAGAATACTGCAGTGAGAACGTTGTAGGCAGATGTTACAGCTGTGTGCCTTAAACTCCTCTCCTGTCATTAATACGCTGTGGTCTAGTATAGTCATCAACAGAAAATTAACGGATTGAGAGGGGAGAAACGTGGATTTTGGCATGACATTTCTTGCGTGTGCGTGAGAGCGTGAGATTGATGCTGAAAGCGTGAGTGTCACACCAGATGCGTGAGAGTTGGCAACCCTGCATGAGGGGCCACATCCATTTAATGGCAGTAGTGTTGGCATGGTTTCACAATTCCCTCTAGATTATATGCATTTGGTTTGTTTAGGTGTGGTTAGGCGTTTGTTGAACATTTGGCTCAGGGGTCCTCTGAATTTCAGAGTACCTGCAAACATAATTGAAAGAATGTCCGCTAAACTGGTAGAAATGCGTCCCTATATTCCTGTGGAGTTTGCCCGAAAGCCCAGATCGCTGAGGGAATTAGATCGCTGGAAGGCCACTGAATTGAGGCCGTTTCTGCTGTACACAGGACCTGTAGTATTAGGTACCTTTCTGGACCGAAATATGTACAACAATTTCATGCTACTCTTCTCTGGTATTTCTATTTTAGTAAGTCCTAGACTATCCTGCCACACACAGTATGCTCACACCTTGCTTCGATCTTTTGTTGGTGAAATATATGGCAAAGATCAACTTGTTTATAATGTACATGCTTTGGTCCATCTGGCAGATGAAGTGCAACGACATGGTTGTCTTGACTCATTTTCTGCATTTCCCTTTGAAAGTTACCTGCACAAGCTAAAAAGGCTTGTCAGAAAACCAGACTTTCCCCTTGGCCAAATTATTCGTCGATTGTCTGAGATGAGAATTACCGACACTCCTTTAAATGGTGCCTCTTTTAAAAAACAGCACTTTGTTGGGCCACTTGTAGATGGATTGTCAGTGAAAGCACAGTATGGTGAGATGGCCTGTGACAAGTGGACTGTTAAAGTTTCAACCAGGAATAATGTCTTTGTCATTGGAAATGAGATTTGCATTATACATAACATTGTGGAATGCAGTGATGGAGTCTATGTAGTGTACAAAGAATTTTCAGAGAAGTCTTTGTTCTTCACTTACCCATTCAAATCTGACTATCTGAATATCCATAATATTTCAGAAACATCGGATATACTCAAGTGTGTTAAAGCTTCAGAGCTTGTCCAAAAATGTGTTGTTTTACCTCATAGGGATGGTTTTGTGGCCATACCCTTATTTCATAAATTTTAGGAATATCTCCACAGGTAAAAGGTTTAGTTCACCCAAAAATTACTAATACTTTACTAATTTTATAATTATTTACTCACTCTCATGTTTTTTTTTTTTCATTATTGGGTGAACTAAAACTTTAAGGTTACAGAGACTTAGCAGGTTTTCTTTTTTTATAATTACCGGTTAAAAGGTAAAGGCATTTTCATTCATCATTTTTTTCCTGGGGAGAATGGTAGTGGTAGTATTGATGATAGTTTTAGTTGTAGCTCTTGTGTTCTAATATTAGCAGTAAGAATTGATGCGGTTGCACATTAGTTTTGACGACAGGTGTTTATGCAGGATTAGGACTAGACACAGTGACAAAAAATGACATCACCATGCATCATCACAAACACTGCAGTCTGAAACTGGATAACAATTAACTGTAAGTACTTTACTGTAAGTTGCTTGTTCAATGTGTTCAAAGTCATTTTTGTTTATATAGCACTTTATACAATACATATTGTTTCAAAGCAACTTCACAGTAAGTTGACAGTTCATTGTTGATTCAGTTGAGTTCAATAAGGCCAGATTTACACTGCAGGTCTTGATGCCCAATTCCGATTTGTTGACCATATCAGATTTTTTCTTACATTTTCTTTTAAAAGTGACCCATATGCAATTACACCATGCACTTGGTGAAATAACCCAAGTTAGACGTACTGACCTGTTCTTGAAACAGGAAGTTAAATTTCTCTGGTGCTGTTGTTTGTTACTTTCCTTCTCGGTTTAGAATGTTCCACTTAATTGAGTTCCTGGTAAACAAAACCGTAGCAGTGGTGCCACAAAAGTGGTGCAGTGATGCTATTGGCCAAACTACAAAAATGATGAAAGAGTAAACAGGGCAGTGAAAAATTCAGAGGAACCCGGACCTGACTGGAAATCATATGATGCTAGAGTTATTAAATCATGTGGTATGCTATTTATTTATTTATTTAAAATCAAAATGGCTATTGTAAGAAAATATCAAAGTATTTTGCCCTTATGTTATTGGGAAGAAAATCCTTTTAATCAATCTCATATTGTTCTGTTGTCTTTAGTTTTGTTCTTTTTACTTGGTTAATTTGAAGGTCTACTGAAGTTTAACATGTAGGCTATTTAATTTTTAGATGACTACTTTGTGGTACGACAGCTCTTGAAGAAAGCTCTAAAGTGTAACACATCAGATCTACAGTCTGAAGAGGAAGAGGAGGAGATTCGGCCAAAAAGAAGGCCAAAGCCAATGTTAGTTATTATAATCCTTTATAGTTAGTAATTATCCTTTATATTTTACGTTAACTTTTTGGCCTCTATATTTTCTCAACCCGACAACCACCACACAGGTAAAGCCAGCTGAAATGGAGTTAAATGGTCAGTATGTTTCCTGGTTTCTCAGAGAAACTATTCTTAACCAATTGACCCTTCGCAGGGAGCTTGATTGACAGGCGATCTGCCCAATCATACTTCGCCATCCGCCATTTTGTCCGACAAAGCAGTCAGGAGAGTTAGAAGATTAACATGGGAGGGTTTGAACTTGAAAAACGGAGTGTACTGACGCATTTCCGTGGTTAAAACAACATTCCTTCTTATGTTCATTCATGATTATTTGGTGCTATAAATGAACTAGAAGGAAGAGATGATGGTTCACGAGCAGCTTTAACTGATGCTCTACATCAATCTGTCAGATTCATTAAAGAGCCACAAAACGGTATTTATTGTTTAAATTTCTTTAAAAAAATGACCAAATTTGAAAGGTGAGACTGTTTAATATGAAAAGTAACCTGGTCTGTCAGCGCGTTGTCAGTGTCCTCTCTGCTCTGCGATGTATTTTTCACTGCGTGAGAACATGGTGTGGCGTGAGAGCGGCGTAGCTTGTCGGACATAGCAACACTTTTTTGTTTTAATTTTTTTTACAACATTTATGTAAGGAGCAAGTACATCATGAATCCATCTTCCAAAGTGTGTCAATCACTACAAGCCACACTACAAGCCAGCAGCCATATCACCCTGTAGCCCAAGACTGGTCCCCCGCTAAAGCTAAGCAGGGCTGAGCCTGGTTAGTACCTGGATGGGAGACCTCCTGAGAAAACCAGTTTGCTGCTGGAAGAGGTGTTAGTGAGGCCAGTAGGGGGCGCTCACCCTGTGGTCTGTGTGGGTCCTAATCCCCAGTGTAGTGATGGGGACACTATACTGTCAAAGAGAACCGTCTTTCGGATGAGACATTAAACCGAGGTCCTGACTCTCTGTGGTCATTAAAAATCCCAAGATGTCCTTCGAAAAAGAATAGGGGTGTAACCCCGGCATCCTGGCCAAATTTAGCCCACTGACCTCTGTCCATCATGGCCTCCTAATCATCCCCATGTATACTGATTGGCTTCATCGCTCTGTCTCCTCTCCAACAGTAAGCTGGTGTGTGTGTGTGTGTGTGTGTGTGTGGTGGGAGTTCTGGCGCAATATGGATGCTATCAAAAGCGCTATATAAATGTAACGCATTATTATTATTATTATTACAATACACCTATAATAAGTGTTTATATTCTGACTATTTTAGACAGCGCGGGATGCCAACCGCTGCAGAGTATCCCATTACCTGCATGACTCGCCATAGAAATAAACAAAGAGAAGTAGCTCTGGCTACAATGTTCTGCCACAAGACACATACGGTTCATTAACCGCTAGAGCGCCAAGAGTTACAGTGTACCTATAAATGTCAGATTGTACACTTCTGTTTTAAAGGCAGTGGTTATGTCTATCCTTTAAAAAACAACAACCTGGAAGCTTCAATGTGATTTCATGACATTTAATGAAAATCTGCTTGTGTATTACAGGTGCTGTGAGAAAGAGCCATGTCTCCCGTGCCGCCACCGATGACGAGATTACAAAGCATGTAATACGGTGGTTCAACCTGGCGATCGATAGGGGAAGCTCAAGGAGTCGTCCCACTGTCAGCATCCTGACCCAACAGTAGTGTTTACAGTAGAGAAAGTGAAAACAGTAGTGAATAATACTTTTTCATTTAGAGAAATGTTTTTTTCTTATGCAAATTTCTTCACTGAGAAAATCGAAAGCATCAGAAATACAATTGTAAAATTGCACAACAACAGTGGTGGCTCGAGAACGCAAACCTTGAAATAGGTTCCAAGGCGCAAGCCTTGAATTTTTTTTTTAAATACAATAAAAGCGAACCTGTGAGAACGCTGACAGCATGCACATGCGTATTACGTGTTTAGTCTATAGGTATGCGCGTTTGAATATATGTGCGCAGGCGTGTAGTCTTTCTTTACAAATTGACCTCAACAAATTACTTGTCTGGCCTTAAACATGTATAATACAGATTTTTTCATCGCTTTTATATCAAGTTTATATTATATATCATAATATCAAGTTATTTTGACCTATGTATTACGAGGCACATTTGTAATTCATTTGTGCATTGTCTTGTGTTTTATGTAGAACTGATTTACTCTCTGTGCATTGGATCCCTTATTTCCACATTTTGTTTCTTCATTGTGCAGGTAATGTATATAAAATATGTTGTTATAGTGTGTTTTATGGATTAATTGCTTTATTCATGTAGAATTGTGCATGTTCACCACTAGGTGGGGATGTTTCCCTTTATATTGAATTGAATTGAATTGTTCTGTTTTTCATTGAGTGATTTGTGATTAATTCACTGAAAATGTATAACTGTCAATCTGCAAAATTGTAGTACTTTTTAAATGAACAGAAGCAGAGATAACGAGACATGCTGTGGAACTGATTTACTCTCTGTGCATGGGATCCCTTATTTCCACATTTTGTTTCCTCATTGTGCAGACCACCCAGGGAAGACCGTCACACATATATTTAATAACCTCCTTCCAGAAGTTTTGTATTTTTGGACATTCCCAGAGGCAATGATATAATGTACCTTTATTATCCAAGCATTTAGAACACACATCTGGAATATTCCCGGACCTTTGATGAAGTTTGACAGGTGTTATATAGGTTCTCATTAACCATTTATATTGAAGTAATTTAAACCTTGTATTTATTGTCTGTGTTTGTGCTTTAAGACATGCATATTCCAGTCTGCCTCATCTATATCTTCCTGTATATCCATATTTATATTTCTTTACGGGGACAAAGAACCCCTTGACGAGTGGATCGCTGTAGATTGAATGATCTTGAGATGGTGTTATTAGTTAGTATCTCAACAGCTGGGTCCGTATATAACAGCCGAATCCACTTCAGAAAAGTTTCACCTAATCCAAATCTTGGAAGAACATCAAAAAGATAGTCCCATTCTATTCTGTCAAATGCTTTGCGTGCATCTACTGATAACATTGCTGTGTTTTTTTCTTTGTGTCTCTCATGTAGGACATTCAAGACTCTTCTAATATTATGATAACCTTGTCTTTTTTGTACAAAGCCTTGTTGATCGTCAGTAATTAATTGGGAAAGATATTTGTCTAATTTTCTAGCAAGTGCTTTACAAAGTATTTTTGTATCACATCCCATTAAACTACTTGGTCTGTATGATGAGCATTCAGTTGGGGGTTTATTTGGTTTTAATATTATAGTTATAATAGCTAGTCTTAATGAATCTGGGAGCATTCCAGTAATAAATGATTCCTCTAATAAGCTGTCTTTTAAATATTTTGTAGAATTCTATTGGAATCCCATCTGGCCCTGGCGCTTTACCACTGTTAATATCCCCTATAGATTCACTAAGATCTTCTATTGTTAATGGACTATCTAATGCTGTTTTCTCATCTTCTGATATAGTCTCAAATTGCAGCTGATCAAGAAGCAATTTCTGAACAGTTTTTTTTTATTTGCTTTATATTCTGATTTGTATAACTGCTGATAAAAGTCTCTAAAATTATTATTTATCTCTATTGAGTCCATAGTTAAATTACCAGATTTCAGTATTATAGAGTTATCTGTTCTTTCAGATTGCATTTTTTATATCCTCCAGGCCAATAGCTTACCTGCTTTTTCCCCCTAATCATAGTATGTTTGCCTAGTCCACATTAAGCTTTTAGCCACTTTGTCGGTTGTTAATTTATCATAGTTAGCTCTCATGATAGTTATGTTGGTTATGTAATTTTTCAGGATTATTATCAATACTTATTTCAATTTCAACTTTTTTAATTTGATCCTCTAATTTTTGTAATTAATGATTATGTCGTTTGGCTTTAGCACTTGTATAACTAATCATTTCTCCTCTTATGTAAGCCTTAAACGCTTCCCATCTAATACTTGCCGTAGTTTCATTCGTATTTAGTTTAAAATATTTATCAATACAATTCTCCACAAATTTGATAAACGCTGGGTCTTGTGACAAATAAGTTTGCAACCTCCATCTAGGACAATGATGAAATCTACCCAAATGTATCTCCATAGATACTGCTCCATGATCACTAATTACTATACTATTAAACCAGCATTTTTTCACATAAAACAATAGTTCCATTGAGATTATAAAATAATCTATGCGTGAGTGAGTTTTATAGGAACTTGAGTAACAGGAATATTCTCTTCTATTTGGGTTTAGCATTCTCCAAACTTCGATTAATCTTAGATCCTTCAATCTAATCAATTAATCAATGTTTTTCTAGTTTGTATGAGTTGTATCAATTTGGGTGGATCTGTCCAAAACAGGGGCGAGGGTACAGTTAAAATTTCCGCTGATAATATTAATCCCTCCAAAGCAGATACAGTTAAAAAATAATTTCTCAAAAAAGAATGGGCTGTCATCGCTTGGACCGTAAATATTAATAAGATTTAGCTTTTGTGTCAAAATACTCCCCTGAACAATATTATATCTTCCTGAATGGTCCTGTATAGTTTTTGTAACTTGAAATGGCAATGATCTATGAATGAAGATAACTACGCCCCTTGCATACGGTGGCCGAGAGGTGCAAAACTAATCACAATTACAAAAAAAAAAAAAAAAAAATCCAAAAACAAAACAACAAATTATAAAGACAATTGCAAGTCTAAAATCAAAATAACAATTCAGAAAAAACACAACGACAATTTAGAAAACAAAATAATTCAGAAAACAAAATAACAATGCAGAAAAAACACAACGACAATTCATACAAAACGGAAAAGGTGGGTATATTTTGAGAATGACATACTTATCGTTGATTGGACGAGACACCTGTCAATCAAGAAATTTGTGATCAACTTTGTGTTTTGTGGAACACATTAAACGTTACTTTGAAGAAGGACATTCATATGCCGTGATTGTGGACATGCTGACGACATACCACGACATTAAAATTAGCTTGCGCTCTTTAAAAACACACCTGAAGGATGCTGTTATGTTCAGAAGAAAGAACTATTCGCCCATAAACGATGTAAGGAATGCTATAAGAGCAGAGCTGCGTGGACCAGGACAGTTGTTCGGCTACCGGACAATGTGGTTAATACTTCTACAGAAACACAAGTTGCGTGTTAAACGTGATGACATTATGCGGCTGCTGCAAGAACTCAACCCACAAGGAACAGAACAAAGGACACGTCGTAGATTCGTTAGGCGTACCTATCACTCCATGGGACCCAACTATCTTTGGCATGTTGATGGGTACGATAAACTAAAGCCATTTGGTTTCGGCACATCCGGATGCATAGATGGTTTTTCTATATGTGTCCTCTGGCTTACTTGTGGCCATAAGTTACTAACAATGACCCTGCTGTTATTGCACAAATAAAAAACTTATAAAATCTTTCCAAACCTTGAGATTTTTTCCACATGAATTGCAGAAATTTGGAAGAACGCCATATTTTAATCCACAGTAAGGACAATACATATTCACACGTTCAAAAACGAATCGCTTTTCTACCCTCGGTACTTCCAGTATAGAGCTGGTAAGTCCCGCCCCCTCCGCTAACCCCGCTGGACCTCAAAGTGGAAAAACCGTCAATGCAAGTGAACGGGAGAAAATAATTATTTTCTGGTCCCGTTTGAATTGTGCCATGAATGTGAACATATGTTGTCTGTGAATTTTTTATATAATCTTTCATGTGAAGAATGCTACAATTTAGCGGGTAGAAGTTTGATACGGTTAGACTTTGTGTGAGAGCACTTTGTGGACTACAACTCTTCGCTGCTTTCGACGCGTTTGAAACGCCACCACCACTAGCACACGGCTCTAGCTCACGGATCCCGCTAAACATGACTGTGTCTTTGGTGCACTTCACCGCCTTCTTTCAGGGAGAGGACAAAATCGTTGAGGTTGGCGAAAACCATGGGTAAGTCAACTTTATGGGGTGACGTCACATAGGCGACATGTAGTCTTTCTCGTTATGTCTTTTCCACAACTGCTAGCCGAAGAATCATACCATATACTGTCAAACTCGTAACATGAAAGATTATATAAAAAATTCACAGACAACATATGTTCACATTCATGGCACAATTCAAACGGGACCAGAAAATAATTATTTTCTCCCATTCACTTGCATTGATGGTTTTTCAACTTTGAGGTCCAGCGGGGTTTTACGGAAGGGGCGGGACTTACCAGCTCTTATCCGGTTCTGGCTTGATTGACAGGTGTCTCGTCCATTCAGCGATAAGTATGTCAATCTCAAAATATACCTACCTTTTCCGTTTTGTATGAATTGTCGTTGTGTTTTCTGAACTGTTATTTTGTTTTCTGAATTGCCATTGTGTTTATAATTTGTTGTTTTGTTTTTGGATTTGTTCTTTTGTTTTTGTAATTGCTTTTTTTTTTGCACCTCTCGGAGCTGGTAAGTCCCGCCCCCTTCGCTAACCCCGCTGGACCTCTAGGTTGAAAAATCGTCAATGCAAGTGAATGGGAGAAAATAATTATTTTCTGGTCCCGTTTGAATTGTGCCATGAATGTGAACATATGTTGTCTGTTAATTTTTTATATAATCTTTCGTGTGAAGAATGCTACAATTTAGCGGGTAGAAGTTTGATACGGTTAGACTTTGTGTGAGAGCACTTTGTGGACTACAACTCTTCGCTGCTTTCGACGCGTTTGAAACGTCACCACCATTCGCACACGGACACTAGCTCACGGATCCCGCTAAACATGACTGTGTCTTTGGTGCACTTCACCGCCTTCTTTCAGGGAGAGGACAAAATTGTTGAGGTTGGCGAAAACCACGGGTAAGTCAACTTTATGGGGTGACGTCACATAGGCGACATGTAGTCTTTCTCGTTATGTCTTTTCCACAACTGCTAGCCGACGAATCATACCATATACTGTCAAACTCGTAACATGAAAGATTATATAAAAAATTCACAGACAACATTCATGGCACAATTCAAACGGGACCAGAAAATAATTATTTTCTTTTTTACTTGCATTAACGATTTTTCAACCTAGAGGTCCAGCGGGGTTTTACTGAAGGGGTGGGACTTACCAGCTCTATAGCAAGCAACCAAGTGTGATTCTTGTAGAAAGATGATTTTAGATTTCAGATATTTTACCCTATTCAATATTTGTTTCAGTTTGGCCAATTTTCTCATTCCACAGACATTCCAACTTGTAATTTTAATGTCCAGACTGTTTGTTAGTTTTGTTTTCTCCATTAATTATCATCTTGTTACTGTCGATTACTGTTCTAAATGGGTTGAATTGTTTCCTTTCTTCAACCAACAAAGGTTTTTAAAACTGAGTTGACTTATCTTGAGATTGAAAACTTTTGGAGTTTTCAGTTACAGAACAGCTGAAATGAAGGTAGTCCATATAGGGGGTTTGTGGAAAAACGCCTATACAAATAAGCTGCCATTGGACGCATAATGACTCGGAGGGACCGTAGGGTGAATTGGGATGACAAATGGACATTATTTAATGGGCATTCGGGCCTTTTGCGATAACCCCCTTCCCTGCAACTCACTATATACTTGCCCCGGAATAAGGGGTATTCGGACACCTTTAGGGGCGACACTGAGCTAAATGTTTGATTCCAGGTTTTTTGGATTCCATTTACTTTTAATCAAAATAGGATCTGGATAAAAAAATATAAGATAGCAGTTCTGATCGATTTCAGTAAATCATAAGATGTTTTAGCGCTTATTAGCACATTTAGGTTCTTCACACAAAAGACTGGACTTGTTCATTGTTGGAGCCACTGTGTGAATGAAAGTAACTATAGAGATGAATACAGTAAAACTGACGGACTGGGGATGTGCTGAATGATACACAGCAGACAATTCAAAAACAGCTTAAAATCTGGTGATTTTTCACAAAAGCTGATTGGCGCACTTGATCAATGAGCTGCATATTTTTGTCGACACTCTTGGGTACTTTACTAGTTGTTAAAGTGAGTCACATGCACTACCATCTTCTTTTTTGTGTTCTGCAGAAAAAAGTCATGTGGGTTTGGAACAACATGAGTGTATATGAGTACATGACAGAGTTTTCATCTTAATTTGTATACCTTTAGCTACAGAGAAATGCATCCAGATAACCAGAAAAACTAATAATTGCACAGGTTGACTTCTAGAAATTCTGCGATATTGAAATAAAATCACTTTTTCAATTTGCCCTTTCAGACTCTATAATAATCAGATAATCTCTGGTGAATATGTCGTCCTCTTCCCCTCAGTGATGGTGGACAAATGGCCTCTTTTGCAGTATTTTCCCGTTTCATTCAGGGTTAGTGGTGCTGGCCTGAATTTTGTGGATGTGGAAAAGAATTCTGGTCGCAATAGTGTTGTACCGAGTGTGACGTTATTCAGAGAGTAAGTAACCTCTTCCTTAAATTCTGGCTCTTCACCATTTTTTGTCACTATATAAACATTTGTGCCATCGCTTATAGCACTGACACTTTTAATCTGAACCCTAATGTCTGCAGTAGTGGTGTTGTAGGTCACAGTCTTTCGGTTGGTCCTATTTGCTACACATTTGCAGTGTGAATTGAATTTCAAGAACGTCGTGATCGACTGGGATACAACAACTCTCCTGGCCTCCCTCTCATTCTTTTCATGGCGTTTCTGGTACCCTGATTTATGTTTTCTTTTCCCCGACATTTTGTCAGTCATGTTCAAGTTCATCGTTAACTTCAGGCAGCTGCCGCCTCAACTTTGATTGGTTCTCTTCACGAGCTGGGGTGGGACTTACAATTTTATTGGGTCCATCTGATGTTTGTCACTGACTGAATAATTAATAAATACTTTAGATCGGACAAAACCATTTTTAGGGAGGTAAGAGAAGCAGTATTATTTTATTATTTATTTATATTATTTTAACCAAATTGCATGTTTTTATACATACGTTTGTAGTGTCACTACTTTTGACACTACTTGCATCTAGTCATAGTTGGGGGCGTAGTCTGGTGTGGCGAGGGGGAAAACACCGCGAACATCGTGTGTATTTGAATGACAAAAATGTCGTATTGCGAGTCATTGACGCCTGCCGACCGGCAACGGTACATTGCAAAATGAACTGCAATAGGTTATGATTGCCCTTATTAAATTAAAAACTGGGTCAATGACCCAACCAAATGGCCGGAGGTGATCTTCCTTGTCACTTTTAAAACCTACAGAAAAACGGTGTAAACAAACGAATGAATATGGGAGGTTATGTCAAAATTATATGTGACAGCAGTTATCAATATGACTATGTTGAAAGGGAAAGAGTTAGGCCTACTCGGTGCCAAATGTTTCTTAGCAGACGCGTTTTCATGCGACTAGTTTAGGTTCGACACTAGGCTACATAGTTTTGCCTAAGGTAGAATGATAAGGGTAATTATATGTGCATGCCACTTTCTGAAACAACCTTACACAGTTTTGATAACGTTAATAATGAACACAATGTTAACGTAGCCTACCTGTGATGAAATGCCGACTGCACACATACACATGCTTAGTCTTGGGATTCCACAACTTCCCTTGATCATCCTCAAGCCTTATTGCTTGTAGCCATTTTGTCCTCCTTTCCGGTTCTGTGTGTTTATTAGGAAGGATGTAGAACTTCAATTCATAATTTGTTTGTTTATTGGCGGTACAGAAAACGACACAGCAACTCTTCGGCATGATTGTCCCCAATGTTTTTCCCCACGGGCTAAATTCACATCACGTGATGGGGCGTTCCCGGGGGCGTTCACAGACAACCGTCTGTATGTATTGGCCCCTATAATTGTAACCAACTTTCACCCCACTAGCGACGGCCCTGTATTCTGACAGATTCTGAATCTCAACAAGCTGTGGACACTATTTGCCTGTTGTTTATAGACTGGGTTTGTAACACTTTCGTCCGCTTATGATCTGAATCATTGAGTCTGATGATCGCTAGACTGACCCAAGCGGCAACCTTCTGTTCTCTCTCTGAAACCAACACGGAAGTGACTTAAACTGCAATTAATCGACTGGCCGCTAGAGACAGGCTTCAGAAGAGAGTCCCCATGTTAAAAACCCCCATGTTAAAATACCCAACTTTACAGCAGAATTTTTTTTTACAGCCTGGCACAAAAAGTGTTTTTGGTCTATATAGTTAATTTTGCCCTTCATGACAACTGTTTTATTTTTATTTTTATAACTCATCCGTTAAAATTATATTAAGCCTTAAAAGTTCTGCATAATTAAGGGCGTGGCCACTTTAGGGACAGGTGGATTGCTGCTGCTGTCACTATTAGCCGTTTGTCTGTTGTCTGTTAGCATCACCTCACCTCAGCTAATCCCGCCTCTTTGCCCATTATCGTTTGTCTGGGAATGACGCGCTGCCAAGATGGCAACGGCCGGCTCTGCCCACTTTAAGCTTAAAAAATGCTCTTCAGAAACCTACGGGTGACGTCACAGACACTACATCCATATTTTTATACAGTCTATGGTTTCAACAGAGAGACCAGGTAATGAAGAGCAGATGGTGAGTTTTATCTCCTCTAAATTGGTAGGGGTGGGCAGTACTGCAAAATTTGCTGTCAATCCTATACCAAGTAAATACAGGACCAGTTTTGCCGATATTAATACCGATACTTTATTCTTTTTTAAGCGTTCACTCCAACTTGCATGTACTTTCCTGTAGGGAAAACGTGTACTGTAGCTTGTCTGTGATTGTGTTACACCACAGACATACCATCTTTTTAAGGTATGTCTAATTCATAGGTGGGCACAGGGCTTCTTTTGCAGATCTCTCTGCCGCCTCTGTGATGTCCTGTGGAGCCGCCCTTGAATTTCAGTGTTCCAAAGCCAACCAACAAATTGACCATATGTATTCGATAGCGTGTATATGCTATTTGACGTATTGATATACAAAATTTTGTGGATTTGGAAACAAATTGTGGCTGCCATAGTGTTGTACCAAGTGTGACGTTGGTCAGAACCCAAGAGTAAGTAACCCCCTCCTCAAATTCGGGCTCTTGGCTGTATATTATAAATATTAATAATATAATAGTAATTAATTATATTATATTATTACAGCAGTATTTAGGGTTGTTTTCTGTAAATCCTGCAACTCATTGACAGCATGCCACAGATGCTGTTCATAGATATCAAGTTGCAAAGCAAAATATAAAAATAATCAACTAATTAAATGACAAAACATCAAGAGGAACAGAGTAACCAATTTGTCTTCAACTAGTTAGTATCAATACATAAACAATTTAGATAAATAAACGTATTAAATATTAACAAATGTAACAATTTTTGTTAAAAAAACCTATAAATACATTTATAACATTCTTATATTAAATTAAACTGTAAACACTACCAAAAATGTATTATAAATTACACAGTTAACTTGTAATTGACAACTTACATTCAATTATTTTGAACATTATTTTTATATATATATATATATATATATATATATATATATATATATATATATATATATATATATATATTTGACTATGTTCAACCTCCACACGAAGGGGAAGTTGACACAGGAGCTCTTCCACACTCTCTGAGGGGTGCCGTAAATACACCGAAGTGTTCAGTCAGCATGAAGATTTCTTTGTTGTCTTCAGACAGGCCGTTAACTGTAATTTCATCTACAGTACCACTGGTCCTTCCTCCATGACCTGAATTGCAAAAAAAAAAAAAATCACATTTCATTTAGGATAATGAATCTTTGATGCTTTTGCTTTATTTTGTCATTTCACATAAGGATGTGCTACATTGTGAATAAAATAGCCTAGAGTGTGTTACTGATTTTAATAAATAGTTAGCACATGATAATTTCACAGTATCAGAATGTTTCTGTGCAACAAAAATAATAAAACACACCTGAAAAATCTAGCCAAAGTCTTCCAGATTACTTGAAATTTACAGGCAGGTGTTGGTGATGCTTGGACTCTTCAGGACAGAGTTTCCCTGCTCTAATGTGTACGTTTGCATATCTCTAAAGTTGTGTAGTGTCGAGTTTAGTGTTGTTCATTTTATTAATTAGGCGGATCTTGGTCAGGGCCTGGTCACGCCACAAGGACACATCCAGGAGTTTGGACACGCTTCTGATGACCAAATCCAGGATGTTCCTCACAGTGGTCATCCTTGGAGCCTGCACCTATAAAATTACGGTACATTACAAATCAATATGATATCTTAGAAATGCTTGGAAATAACTGCATTTTTGGTGTTTGAGTGTTTGATAATTAAGTTCTGACAAGGTTAAAATCTCACATTTTCCACCATCCCTTGAATTATCAGGTACCCCCATCTGGGAAAAGAGGTCCTGCCTCTCTTCCTCATCAGTCAGTTAGAGGGGAGACGTTCTGTAAATCCGGGGTTTGCAAACTGTGGGTCGCAGAGAAAAAAGGTGGGTCGCACAAATTCACTTGGCTTTGGCTAAATTTACATTACGGTGAATGAAACAAAACCAATCCGATTAATGAGCGAACGACTCTTAAGAGATGATTTTTTTTTTAAAATCGTTTTTAAAAAACCCATAAGAATCAGAAGTTTGAATCAATAGACCATTCATTGAATGACTCACTGAATAAATCATCTGATTCATTCGAGTTGAACTGTCACGTCTGTCAGTAACATGCAATAGCATTCAATGACCGCGCATTAGTTAAAATGGAAAAGTTTTTAAAACTAAAGGATCCCTGACCTGTGAAAAGTCTTCAGATCAAGTCATAACAACAAAATCTAAAAATGGCCACGTAGAAAATATGACCAGTCCTTGGTTTTATTGACTGCGGAGGTCCAGATAAATTTATGAAACTAAAAATCCATGTATGTTATCTTCTTCCTTTTAAGTAATGCTACCATGAATTATAATGTATAATTGTTTAACACACCTACCTTGATCTGCAGTTGGCGTGGGATTTTAATGTAATGCCACCATGCAATACTATAATGTACATGAATGTGTCTGGTATCATAGTTGCCAGGGTCGTGGTTTTGAAAATGAAGTCGCAGGAAAAATTACGGAGCTATTGATTGCGTATTTTTGGGCTACTTTTATAATGTTCCAAATGATGATAAAAAGCGTTCTGCAAATATCACAAATGTGAAATCAGAGCTCACCACATGATCTGTTAGCAAAGTAAAATAAAAACGTGGCTTTCTCAAATGCCGGAACATTATTTGACACAGACAGTTCCTTTCTAAGAACTAATGTTGCTATGAAGGAGGCAGAGTTGCTGCTTGCACCTCGAGCACCTTAACTGTTGATCATTTAGGAAGTGTTGTGGAAGAAATTTCCAAGAAAGGTTTACATTGAACGAAATTAATTCATTCACAGCATTAATTCGTTCAGTGATAGGAACATTGGCGCATGAAGATCTTCTGGAGGATATAGGAAGTGGACCATGCTTTATTGTTGATGAGAGCACTGATGTCACGACCAGAAAACAACTATGCATACTCATCAGATACTACAGAAAGAAGCTCTCACAAATCATTAGCACCTTTGCAGGAATGATAAATATAGTAGCTGGTGATTCACTGACTATAGCAAATGCTTTGTTAAAATTCCTGGATGGCAACAAATTGTACATACTGAATTGCTTCGGTCTTATAACGGATGGCTGTAACAATGTGTGGGCAACATAACTCAGTGCTACAGAAATTCAATGACCTCACGATCCTTATATTTTCTACATAAAGTGTGTCATTCTCTTCAACTCTGTGCATCAAAAGCCGTCAGTGTCCTCCCCAGAAATGTCTAATACATGGTTTCTCAGACCTACAGTTGGTTTTCAAATGCTACCCTGCGTCTCCAAAAATATTAACTTTTAAACATAGTTTATAGAAGATTTTTCTTAGAAAATAGGTTGACGTGTAGTTGTTGCTGAGTGGTCACGTGAGAGGGGTCTTACACTTGGCATGACCCGTTCTAAAGAGAAGGGACAGACCAGTCGACAGATCACCAAAGACACCAAAACACAAAATCCACAAAAAGAAATTTACAAAGGTGGAATGAAAGATAATTTAATTAAGGAACCATGGCTTCAGGTTGCCCCAAGACCAAAATAATAAAACACAAATAATTAACCTAATTGGGAAAAACTACAATTACAAATAAACTTCCCTAACTCCCTATAAATAAACTAATCACAAAAGAAGTAAAAATAAACAACACCCCAACGCTCCTACAACATAAGTAAGAGTCTGATTAAATCATTACAAACGACAGCCTAACGGCGTTACACAAGCTTGAACAAAGGAAGGTTTGGGATCTGTCAACAGGAGTAGGAATCTGGAGCTCTCCACACCACAAGGCTCCACAGCTGTTTTATAGTGACGCATCAGCAGATCCGCCAATCAGGTTCCTCTGTCGGCAACCAATCCGAAAAACAGTCAGAAGACTTTGCCAAGGCACATGATGACAAGACAGTAACCTTTGGCCAATGATTTCCTTTCTCTCTCTCCGTGACTATGTGTACAGGTTTGACAATAGAGGGAATGCATTGACGTCACTTTCCTGCAGGAACACGCTCCCTCAACTGGACTGAGTGGCAGAAGAGCTGCTGCATGACTGGAGATAATATGGGAAACTGCGAAAACACGAGTTAAACAAACAATTATCAGTTTAAACTAAAGGTTGGACTCGATATAGTGTTCCTTACAACTTACCAAAGATCCAGTGATCCATGGATATTGACATGCAGCCAGAAATCGTGTTTCCTGACAATTAATATGTGCCTGATTTAGACGCCGGGGAAATACATAAAGCAAATTTGCCTGTGAACACTTTATATAAATACAATATAGGTAGGTCTAAATCCGGGTGATCACTTTATCACTGTTATATATATATATTATATTGTCCAGCCTTAAAACTTAGTTTTTGACAGTGTTTATAGTGAAATATTATGATAAACAACTATTGAAGACCTGTTTTGGCCCATTTATAAGCCTTTTTAACTAGTGAGGACCAGTAACATGTTTTTTTAATCTAGTTTTGCACGTTTCTGTGATGGGTAGGTTTAGATGTAGGGGTTGGGTTAGGCGATAGACTTCCATTGATTTTTACATCAGGATATTTTCTTTGAAATGTGGTCTGTCAAATGTAAATTAAGCTTTATGTAATGTAAATTTAATACCTTACCTCCAATGACCCACAAGTAAATCAACTTAAGAATGGCTGAAAAAGAAGAAAATGTGTTTTCCGGAGGCATGCCTTTTTTCTACGCTGTTGTAAAACCTAAATATTGAGAAACTGAAACAGATTTGTTGGTAAAGATGGTCCAAAATTGGTCAAGAGTCTTATAAGCAGCTACCTAAAACATTTGGTGGGGCTTTTTCTGCTAAATGATCTTCAAGTTACTAAATTTAAGGGTTCACTTCCCTTCTCCACCCTGCACTGTGAATGATTACCAAATGTATTTAATAGAAAAACAGTCTGATTACACTATAATTTTTTATGATTGTGAGTTACATTTAAGATCAGATCAAAGATTATGTAGTAATCAATGCAGAAATCCAGATATTATCAAAGGTTTCATAAAATCATTCTTCCCACTGTAGATAACTAGACAGTGTTTAGCTATTATGCAACCCACAGCTGTAACCAGCTTCCAGATGTCAAAAGAGGAGCTCAGATTGAAAAGTTCAGATTTCTTTCAGTTTATGTCCTTTTATTAATAAAACAATGTAACAGCAATATGGATGTTTATTTATAAAATACTATTCTGATGTATTAACTCTTTCCCCATCATTTACGGAAATTTCTGGCTTTCCGTGTTTTCACTGTTATACGGTAGGGGGTGCTATTTCACATCTTTTGAAAGAGTAGTGAATCTCCAGATCAAAACACAGACGAGGAAGCAGTAGATGTAGAATAAAGCGATCATCAACATTAAACAGCATATAAATCAAAACTGCCTAATGTTACTGAATGAAATGTCGACCCAGGATGAGATATAGGACTGTGAAGCTTTGTGGGTGTTGATGGACTCAATCTACTCCATCTGTGTTTTGATCATTGTTCTGAAGCCAATTTGGATGTAGTCTTTGATAAAAATGTGGTTTTCTCAGCTTTTTGCTCAAAATCATGCTTTTTTATGAAACTTACCCACATTCAAGTGTTGATTAAAAAAATATATATATATGAAGCTAGAATAAGTTTTTGTCTTTTCTTTTGATAAATTGCATATTCAAATATAATTTTGTAATTTAGAAATTTTGTGAAAATGATGAAATGTGCTGGCAGTGGCTGGCAACTTTTTTCAAAAATGCTGGCGGAGAAAGAATGAGGGACGTACACTCCAATATAATACAAATATTCTCACACAGATACATATTTCTGGTGCCGTTTTAAATTGCTGAGCCAGTTCAACTTTAAAGCTCCACACAAAATACAGAAATAGGACTCTTATATCTGCATGGCTTTTTACATGTATCTGAAGGAGGGCCACTGATTTTTTTGCCATCACAGTCATTACAGAGTAAATCTGCAGGTGATTTTTGAAATCGCTCAGTTTTTTAAATCTCGTCAAACTGAGGAGCGCCGCAATTTCTTTCCAGAATGAATTTGCAAATGATGTTTCAGGTCTGTGTGATATCTGTAACTCTTTTCACACTGATGACACGTGAAAGGCTTCTCTCCAGTGTGAGATCTTATGTGCGTCTTAAGGTTTCCTTTAATTGTAAAACACTTTCCACACTGAGGGCAGGTGAAAGGCATCTCTCCAGTTTGAAATCTCATGTGAAGCTCAAGGTTTGTTTTGTTTGAGCAAGTCTGTCCACATTGATGACATAAAATGTCTTGAGTGAATCCTCATATGGCAACTAAGGTTTATTTTACGTCTGAAACTCTTTCCACACTGATCACATGGGAACGGCTTCTCTCCAGTGTGAATTCTGATGTGGGCATTAATTGTTGCTCTTTGTGAAAAACATTTTCCACACTGTTGGCAGGTGAAAGGTTTCTCTCCAGTGTGAATTCGCATGTGGACTTTAAGGATGGTTTTTCGACTAAAACTTTTCCCACACTGTTGGCAGGTGAAAGGGTTTTCTCCAGTGTGAATTCTCATGTGGACTTTAAGGTTTCCTTTTTCAGTGAAACTTTTTCCACACTGTTTGCAGGTGAAAGGCTTCTCTCCAGTGTGAGTTCTTAAATGTGCATTAAGGTTTGCATGATGACTGAAACATTTTCCACACTGAAAGCAGGTGAAACTTCTAGATCCTCTTTTCCGAGCTCTTTTTCGTGTGGAAGTCTTTTGAGTCTGTGAGCAAAAAGATTTCTCTTCAGTTATTAAATCATTAGGCTTCTCTTGCATTTCATTCAGTTCTTGACTCTCTTCTTTCAGCACCATCAGGTCTAAGGTGAAAAAAGACAAAAACATGTTAACCCTAGTTTAAATGTACAAAGTAAAAGACACATTTCGACCAGTGGTTAGGGTTGCCAACCGTTCCATATAATACATAATCTTCCCAAATCTAGGAATTAAAAGTAGCGTTTTGTACTAAACCCAAATGGAACAGAGATTGTCCTGTGTAGGTAGTAATGTAGTAAGCTATATGCAGGCATACCACCTAGTTTTAAAGAGTTTTTGCATATACCCTCCTGGTTATGAGAGAGTTGACAGCTCCAACTTCACAGGAATTTAATTCCCTTATTTCGCTAATTCCCTAATTCCATTCACTGGCCGCGTTTTGATTTCAGCATAATCATGTAGTCAGCATTTGCCCAAACTCTTATTGGTTAAAGATTAGTTCACTTTAAAAAAAACAAAATTCCTGAAAATTTACTCACTTTATTTTCTAACACATTTAAAAGTGAATTTTGCCTAATAGGTCCCTGTTTTCATTAAAGGGATACTCCACTTTAAAATGAAAATTCTGTCATCATACTCACCCTCATGTTGTTTCAAACCTGTATGAATTTCTAAAGGAAGATATTTAGAAGAATATCAGTAACCAGACAGTTTCTGGTCCCATTGACTTCCATAGTATAGCCTATATTTTTTTCCTACTATGGAAGTCAATGGGACCAAAAACTGTCTGGTTACTGACATTCTTCTAAATATCTTCCTTTCTGTTCAGCACAAGAAAGAAATTCATACAGGTTTGAAACAACATGAGGGTGAGTATATGATGACAGAATTTTCATTTTAACCCTCAGAGAGTCTTCGTTTAGCAGTCACACTCAGTGCCTTCCCGGTCAGAAGTGACCGGACACCTAAAAATGAAACTTCCTCCATCCCAGTAAGAACCAATGCAATTTATTTTTGTTCTATAATATTTATTCTTTTTAATTTAGTATTTTGAGACAATTTGATTGAACTTATTAATATTTATGCATTATTTATAGTCCATTTTTTGCCATTGAAAATAATGATTTTTTTTTTATTCTTTTTTTATTTTTTTTTATATATACAGTATTTTCGGTTAAAATAGAGACTAGGCTTTCAGAAAAAAATAATAAATAAATAAATCAATTTATTAAACATAAAATGAAATAAATCATGTTATTGCATGGGTTTACCACTAGATGCCTGTATAGCTCTAAATGGAGATGCTTGTGAATTCTAGTTGTTTTTGGACCAAATTACTTACTTTTAAGATGTGGATTGAATGTATTTTTTTAGAAATTCTCAAATAATACTTTTTGCCAAGGTTTATAACATTTTATTAATTATTATTTTAATAATTTTAATAATTTTTATATTAATTATATATATATTAATTATAATTATTAATTATGTTATGTTTTTCACTCTTGATGTTTTAGAGTTTCACCTTTTCATTGCTGAGCACTTTTTTTCTGCATCGTGGCTGATTTGTAGAGAATTTTTGTGTTTTTGTCAATTTCCCATTCATTTCCTATGGGGGTCATTTTTTTTATGACCACTTAGCATTCTCGGATCATGAACTCAAATTTTTTTTGTGCTCACATACCTAATGCCAGAAAAGTCACCAAGTTTTGTAACATTCCGATGAAGCTGTGATTTTTAAAAATTCAAAACAGATTTTTTGTAATCTGAATTTATTGGCGTGTATGTGTATAAAAGTGTGTGTGTGTGTGTGTGTGTGTGTGTGTGTGTGTGTGTGTGTGTGTGTGTGTGTGTGTGTGTGAATTTTTTGCACTCTTGATGTTGTAGAGTGTCACCCCTTTACTGCGGTGTACTTTTTTTTAGAATCGTGGCCGATTTGTAGATTGTACAGACAAAAATTCAGAGAATTTTTGTGTTTTTGTAAATTTCCCATTCATTTCCTATGGGTCGGTCATTTTTGACCGAAGACACTGAGTGTGACTATTTTTTTTACGACCACTTAGCATGCTCGGATCATGACCTCAATTTATTTTTTTATTCACATACCTAATGCCATAAAAGTCACCAAGTATCATAACCTTCCGATGAAGCTGTGATTTTTAAAAATTCAAAACAGAAAATTTTTCGGTCAGAAGTAAAGTGGAGTATCCCTTTAACATTAAATTAATTCTGGAAACAAAAATGCTCAAGGTTTAGTTGTGTAACAGCCATTTTTATTCTTTCAGTAAAATATAGATTTTGTTAGATACTGTTGCATTATTAAGGCCACATTTACACATAGCCGGGTATTTAGAGAAACGAATATTTCTCCACCTCCGTTTTCAAAAATAACATCGTGCACACAACATCGTTTTCCAAAAAGTTGTCGTTTACATCAACCCGCATAAATACGCCGTCGAGCAACATCATAATAATGCCAAACCTATGGGCGGCAGTGTAGGGAGAAGGATAAAGCCATGCAAGCCAATCAGAATCCTCAAAATCGACAACAACGAATAGCACGAGCGACTTCTACAGTTCCTTTCAAAACAACAGACATGGCGCGAGATTCGTTTGTGTGGACAGACAGCGAAGCAAATGCAAACAGGCCAAAAGCGTTTGCACAAAAGTAAAAATGAGTACCACCTTAACAGCATCCATGATCAAATAGTAGCCAAACAAACTGTAAACATAGGGCGCTCACATGACGTAAGCATTTTCTGGCGCATAATGTGACGTTTGAGAACCTAAAACCCCGTTTCTCCCAGTTGACACGGCAACACATAACCGGCGTTTTCAGAAATCTCCACTTTGGCCGGAGTTTTTAGAAATAATCGTTTTCTTGGATAAAAACGGCGTTTTCGTGTAAATGACAGATCAAAACGCAGGGAAATATCTGCGGTTTCCCATTTTACTGTTTTCTATGCAGAAGCAGATATTCCCTGCTGAAAAATCACCAGCATAAATTCTGCATGCTGGGACCAGTTCTAACCAGCATAAACCAGCCTGGATATTCTGGATATATCTGCAGGTTTGTGTTTAACGTTACATGAAGCGACCCACTCCATGTCAAATTAAACCGCTTTACTTATGACACTTGCATGACATTCTCCAAAAAAAAAAAATTCATTCCTGTAAAGCTTTTCATTTTAATACGGATCAAATGACTAGATTTAGTTGTGAAAATGAAACCAACCTGTTTGTTCCTCAGTATCTTCAAGTTTCACTCTGAATGTTTCTTCAATCTTCATGTCTTCTTGTTTCACACTGAATACTTCTTCAATCTTCATGTCTTCGCTCTCCACTTTAATAAACGCCATCTTTATAAGTGTCATGGATCAGTCGCTTCACCAGGAGTTTTTCTGTGTGTTTGTCCTGTTTAAGATCAGAATAATTAACAGAAAGAAAAATAAATCCAAACTTGTAGTCAAAGCACTGACAAGAGAGTCAGTGTGATAGTTAATAGTGATTAGTCAAAAACACTTAAAACTACCACTACAAATTCATGAGCATAAATACACTTCTCATTTAGTTGTGATTTATATATTGATTAGTAAATTACATATATAGGCTAATCCATGAGCCAGGGCCCCAAATTTGGTCTATCGGTATCATCTGGGGGGGCAAATGCTATCATTGTTTTTTGGCAAGGTATACATCCCTAGTATTAGAAAAATCACGATAGCAGTGCAGCGGTGGTAGCGAAATCACTTTTTTGAGCTCATGAAGTTACTAACACCCTAAAATAAATTCCGTTTTTGAAATCTAGTGTGTATCTGGTTTAGGCTCATGCTAGGGATATTGTCAATATTCTATAATATGGTGCTTGGTATCGTTGGAAAGGGGACCTTTTAGGCTTTCATTTAAGCCCAGTACTGAATCTGTCTGACAAACACAGAGGTCACAAGACTTCTTTAAACCAGAAATAACACACATTTTTTCACAATTTCCGCCTAAACTGTATGCTTTCTTTTATCCCTGTGGCATGAAAGAACACCAGGGACACAAAACTCAACAACTTCAATACTCAAGGCACTCTGATGACTCAGAAAATGTATCATATACCCATACTATTTATTTGTGAGAGTCTTAAATTAGACTTGTGTAGCCAGCACAAGTCTTCAAAATAGATTAGAGCGAATAGAATGGACAAATAGAATACCCTATTAGTCCAGGGCCAAATGGCCTATTTATTCATGTACAGTTGTAATAAAAAGTAATTGTTTCAATAGTGTAGTCAATGGTGTTGTAAACATAACACTTGTAAGTGGTTTAACAAAATGTTTCTATCATGTATTTTGATATTCACCCACTTTCAGTTAGAATGTCAGAAAGTAGCTCATGCACAGAATGTTGATGGATTTTGACAGTTTGAAAGGTTTTTTAAAAAGTCAGTTTTGTGAAAAGATTGTTGGTTCAGTTGACTGGTTATAACAACACTACCAACTATGCCATCTTCAATCAACTTCCACTGAGTTCCAGGGGTATTAAATGTAAGTACAAAATACTTTTTCTCTTGTGCTTCTGAATTGGTGGGGAATAGTAGCAGTAGCTAATGTAAGCTTGGCGTTTTTAGCAGGCTAGCTAGCTTGCAGGTTAAACTGGCTGTCATTAATCATAGACTGGCATAGATTAATCTATGAAACAGTGTAACAGTAACTGCTACAGTGCAGTCAGGGCTCTCAAGTGTCACGTGGCAGTCACTCATTTCGGTCTTTTGTCACGCCCTCTCGCCACACACTGTATTTCTCATGCGGAAAAACTATTTATAATATATTTAATATGCCGCAGCGCCAAAATGTCTCTGGCCGCGCCAGTCTCATTATGGAACCGGCAGGAATCAATCGCTGTAAAAATAAAGAGATGAGCAGCGCGCCGTCCGTGGTCTGTGCATCTTCAGGTTTATAACGCGTGCTGCTGTGGAGATGCTGCGGCAGATGTGTCGCGTTTGAGCTCCTTGTATTTCTGCCGTAGTTTCCACCTCCGACGTAGAGCAGCGTACATCCACTTCCCTAAACTTTGTCTCATTAAAGGAAAACTCCGGTCAATTTTAACATTGAGCTCATTTTTTTGTACATTTGGAGTGCTGTCAATACAGAGAACGACAAAAATCGGTGTTGCCTACACCGAGTTATTCTATTTTTAAAATTTGCACCCTGTTGACTTCAATGGGGCAAGTAGTAAACCTGCTTTTAGCCTCTTAACATCCTTGATGTGTCATTACAAGTGCACAGAAAATGTGAGTGATTCCTTCTGAGTGAACACGAGTGAATCTGACTGCAGTAGTTGTGAAAGATATGTATAAAAATGATGTTATTTAAGCCAGCGCAAATACCTGTGTTTACATCCTGTTTTCGGTTGAAATCCAAAGTAGTCGATTGCCGAGTTCACGCGCGTGATCATAGCAACTAAACCTATGCGCGTGAACTTGGCAATCGACTACTTTGGACTTCAACCGAAAACAGGATGTAAACACAGGTATTTGCGCTGGCTTAAATAACATAATTTTTATACATATCTTTCACATCTACTGCAGTCAGATTCACTCGTGTTCACTCAGAAGGAATCACTCACATTGGCTGTGCACTTGTAATGACACATCAAGGATGCCAAGAGGCTAAAAGCAGGTTTACTACTTGCCCCATTGAAGTCAACAGGGTGCAAATTTTAAAAATAGAATAACTCGGTGTAGGCAACCCCGATTTTTGTTGTTGTTCTCTGTATTGACAGCACACCAAATGTACAAAAAAATGAGCTCAAAGTTAAAATTGACCGGAGTTCTCCTTTAAGAGACCAGAGACCCAAATGGACACACACACACGGACACACACACACGGACACACACACACGGACACACACGGACACACACAAAGTTTTGAACATGAGCAGAAATCTTGCTCAAGCACATCTGAAATATTAGAGTCCAGGGGGTTATTTTTTCATTAAACGTAATTCATGTAATTCATGTTAATAATTGTCATATGCACATTTAAGGAGGTTACTTCCTCAACAAAAGATGCAAAAGAAGAGGGAAGAATAAATGATGCCTACAGTCTACATGTGTGTTGACTCAGATATAATTAGAAAAGTAGATCTACAGGAGAATAAATATATGAAAACAATACAGAATGCCTGACAGTCTTACTGCAATATATTACATTATGTTTTTAAATTTGGATTATAATATATGTTTCCCTTTACATAAAGATAATTCCAGCATAAATTGATAAAAAAAAGGTATAAATAGGTGCATAAAAATGTACCAGAATGCAGGAAATTATGTGTTTAATTAGTGCTGCACGATTAATCGTATCGCAATCGCGATGTCAAGCCTACGCGATTATATGACGCAAAATGCTGCGATTTTATATTAAATAAACAAATTAGCGCTGTTAACGCACTTATTAATGCAAATGCTTTTAAACCATTCATGCGCGACAAGACATAAAAGAACGAGCCGCCTGTGAATGTCCTCCTGACACACACACACATGTACACACACACACACACACACACAGATAGACGCGCGCCAGTATCAAGTTCTCTTTCGCGGTAGAACGAACAACACACATGTATGCCAAAATGAACGCGCTGCCTGTGAATGTCCTGACTGTGACAGACAGAAAGACTCGCGCTAATATCGTGCGTGCGCACAAAACAGCATGACAGAATACAGTTCTCTTTCGAGCTTGAACGAACAATAACACACACAATTATGCAAAAATGTCTTTTTGTCGAGTGTCTTCATAACATAAGAGTAGTCTTATTATGAACAAGAAGAGTTGTGATAACTCGTGAAAGAATGAGGCGCGTGTGAGATCCGCGTCTCTGACAGCGGCTGGTCTTAAAGGGACAGTACACAGTAGCCACTAATTACATCTGTTGCTAAAGTTATTCTTTTTTTCTTTTTTTTTTCAATTTCTTTTTTTTTATTATTATTTTTCTTTAACCTGACATGTATGGTTATATGTACTCTTGTATGTAAATTATGTTTTGTTCTTGTTAAAATGCAAAAAAAAATAAAAAAATATATGTTGCTAAAGTTAATCAAAGAACAAAGGGAACAGAGAAAAACACTCACTGCTCTTGACTAAAGAACTTTTTTCTTTAGGCTGATTATCACTAATCTGTGTGCATTTATTTTCCTTGAGAACCAAGCAAGTTGACTCATGAAACCATTTGTTTATTATATCGCATATCGCAATCGTAATCGCAATATTGACCTCAATTATCGCAATATGACATTTTCCCCAAATCGTGCAGCCCTATGTTTAATGCTCAAAATTTTCTGGGGGAGGACCCACAGACCCCACGCATCATAAGTCATGTGTCAAATCTTTTCTTCTGCAAGTCTGAGCAATTCTTAATAACAACAACAAAACTAAGAATATTATTAATGAAACACCCCCATTCCTGCGACCCGTCCAACCCGCACCCCCTTTGTTACTCTTACCTTTCTTCAAAACTTGAGAGCCCTGGTTAAACAGTGTAACAGTAACTACTACAGTGCAGGCTAGCTAGCTACATCAGTTGGACATCTTCCAACATTTATAAGAGGATGTAAGTGACATCAGGTTAAGCTTATGTTATGATGGGCTGGGTTTAAGTAATGTCAAGTAACAAACTTTTCGTTCTTTTTTTTCAACACAATTGTTCATTAACCTGTAATGTTTACATCACCACCCTTGTGATTTTCTTTTTAGTTACTGTGATGGTGGGATACTCTTGCACAATATAACTGAGTAGAGGAGATTTAGATCTAGATTCAGAATGGACAGCCAGTACAAAGAATCTGAAGTGTGTATCATACACCATGAAACATCAAAGGAAGATTATGAAATCTTTGGTCTTAAGACTATGAATCCTGGAAAACATTGCTTGACGCAGCCAAAGTGAGAAACTATGCCCCTATTACAGATGTTGCTAAAGACCTTGGAGAAGAAGTCCCATTAATCCACTATCACAGAAAATGTCGGAGCCTCTTCACAATGAAAAGAGAATTAGAGACTCTGAAAAGGAAAGCCACAGAAAACATTACAGATGAAGCTGGAGAGAATAGCTTACCAAAAAGACCAAGTAGGAGATCTTCAGATGGAGCAAGAGTATATCATCCAGTCTGCATTTTTTGTAATAAAGATAAGTGTGTAAAGGGCTCCAAGTCAAGGGAAAAACTCACAAAAGCTGTAACATTCAATGCTGACCAAACACTGAGAGAATGTGCCATCCAAAAAAGAGATGAAAAGATTCTAGCAGTAACAAGCAGAGATGTAGTTGCTGCAGAGGCCCACTTTCATCGTTCATGCTATAAGGAGTACACAAGAATCAAGAAAAAGGAGCCAAAGAACCAAGGTAACGATGCAGGAACAGATGGTGATGAAGAGTATAAAAGGATTGAAATGGAAGCTTATAAAGACCTTTTTGTGTATATCAGAACTGATATCATACCCAACAAAACAGTTGTACAGGTCACTTATTTGGTCACAAAGCTCACATCATTCATGCTATCTGGTGGAGTTACAAGCCTGTGGGATTCAACAAAGAAGAACATTCGAAGGACGCTTGAAAATGAGCTGGGAAATTCTGTCGATATATTTCCAGATGACAAAGCTAAATTGCTGATGGTTCCTCAAACTGTTTCTAGAAGGGATGTTGTCTTGGAAAATCTAAATCTGCTGAGGGAACTCAACGTTTGGAAAGCCAAGTCAACCAATGTCAACAAGATCATAGATCAGACATCATCACATATCAGATCAATCATTAAACAGGATATGACTGTGACCCCCTGGCCATTCCATCCATCTGATGTGAAAGATAGCGGTTATATCACTTTACCAGATCGACTAGAACGGCTTCTCGTTGGACTGCTCACTGGAAATCCTGACACAAAAACTCAAACACAGAAGATCACTGCTTTGGTTCAATCATTTAGTCAGAACATAATATACGCTATCACAGGTGGTCAACATAAAACACCAAAGCACATTCTACTCACGTATGCTGTAAAAACACTGACGGGTAATACTGAGCTCATACAAACACTGAACAAACTGGGGCATGGGGTGTCTTACTCCCAACTTGAAGAGAACAACACTGCTCTGTGTCTCCAAAAACTAGCAACAGCCTCTAACCAAAGAGTTGTACTTCCAGCCTCCATCAAGCCTCATGTCTTCACCAATCTTGCATGGGATAATATTGATAGACTTGAGGAAACCCTCACTGGAAAGGGTACATCACACAGAGTTAATGGCATAGTGGTACAGGCCAATTTCTATGGACCACATCTGTCAAGAAATGATCTTCCACACATTGAGAAACTGAAGCAGAGATCAGTCACCGTTGAAGACCAAGGCCTGGAAGTATATGTAGCAGGTAAGCAGGTTTGAGAATTAGCATGAAGCTATAATCATGTATCTATTTTCTATGTATCCAATTTAATTGTGATGTACATTCCACATAAAACATTCATTCATTCATTCATTCATTCATTCATTCATTCATTCATTCATGTGCACGTGTGGGCCCACAACCTCTTCCAACCAGGGAACACTGTATCCAGGAAACCAAGGAGGCTGCTCTTCTTGCAAGAAAGAAGACAATGGTGTGGGCACTCCATCCTATTTGTCCATTCTATTCGCTCTATTCTATTTTGAAGACTTGTGCTGGCTGCACAAGTCTAATTTAAGACTCTCACAAATAAATAGTATGGGTATATGATACATTTTCTGAGTCATCAGAGTGCCTTGATTATTGAAGTTGTTGAGTTTTGTGTCCCTGGTGTTCTTTCATGCCACAGGGATAAAAGAAAGCATACAGTTTAGGCGGAAATGTACTTCAGTACTGGGCTTAAATGAAAGCCTAAAAGGTCCCCTTTCCAACGATACCAAGCACCATATTATAGAATATTGACAATATCCCTAGCATGAGCCTAAACCAGATATACACTAGATTTCAAAAACGGAATTTATTTTAGGGTGTTAGTAACTTCATGAGCTCAAAAAAGTGATTTCGCTACCACCGCTGCACTGCTATCGTGATTTTTCTAATACTAGGGGTGTATACCTTGCCAAAAAACAATGATAGCATTTGCCCCCCCGTTGATACTGATCAACCCCCCTGGCTCATGGACTAATAGTGCATTTAACTGAAAACATCTGCAGTTAGTTTGTTAAAGTCATTAAACGTTTGTTGTTTTCGTTGCATTCACACTGTTTTGACCAGCAGGTGACGTCAGCGCGCGGTGATTCGAGCGATTCGAATCACTGAATCATTTTGCGAAGCAATTCATTTAACGTTATTTGACTCGGAAAAAAACTCACGTTTCTCCATCACTAGTAGCCAGTGACCGAATTCTTGTTAATAAACTGATTCATTCACAATATGTGGAGCGAAATGAGACCCACCTTTTCTATTAATCATGTGTGGATGCGCTTTACAAACACATAATAACGTTCGTTGATTAATGTAAAATAAAGCAAATGCATATTATATTTTCAAATAATAATTCACTAATTTGACATCTCTAACAAAAACTATACATTGAAACAGTTTGTATCATTGAAACGCTTAAAATGCTTAAACACAAACCTTTCATCTGCCCAGCCAAAACACAGCAGATGCTGGAGCGCGGCGGCGCCTTATGACGTCACACCGCCATACAAAATAAAAGTCTTGTTCACACGCTGCTGTCTAAAAATCACAAAAGTAAATAAAATTTACACAAATAAACACACAAATAATAAAACATGTCAGATGTTTTTATATTTGAATTTTTGTGACAGGCATATTAAAAAATATGTTGTCAAATGGTGTGCTAGCTAGCACATCTAATATGTGAGATTTAGAGACAAAACAGTCATGTTTGGGTGCAGAAATCATTTATACCAGGGGTCCAAAACATTTTTAGTAACAAACATTTTTTTATATATATATTGTTATGGTTACTTTTTCCGAAAGTGCCATAGCAAAAACGGTACTTTATTAAACATTAAACTGAGTCAATTAAATGAAACCTTTATTATGACCAGAGAAATATGCAATAATCAATAGGTTGCATGTTGCAATGTGTTTTATTAATAGTGCAAAAATTAATTTTTATTTTCCTTGACTTTGTAAATGAGTCATAGCTATATGAATGAGTTTAAGCAAGGCAAGGCAAGGCAAGTTTATTTATATAGCACATTTCATACACAATGGTAATTCAAAGTGCTTTACATAGAAGAAATTAAAATAATAAAAGAAATAAGAATAATTAAAACAGTTTAGAAAAAAAAATACAGTACAGTACAAACAGTCGGACGAACATTGGCACAGTGCTCATTCAGTAAATGCATAGCTAAACAGGTGTTGTTGACACAAAAAGTCACATTTGTTTGTAATACAATTGCTTTCTGTCAACATTACCATGATCAATAACTGAATTTTTGTAAAATTGTTTTAAAATAGTTTTAAAGTCACCGTGAAATTAAAATGGACAATTCAATTATTATTTTTTTAATGGAATATTGCCGTTTATTGTAAATGATTTCTGTATTATTCTTTTTTTTAATTCACGTGCCCTCATAATCTTTAATCAAAATAACCTTCTCTTCTCTTCTCTTCTCTTCTCTTCTCTTCTCTTCTCTTCTCTTCTCTTCTCACCACAACCATCCAATCAATTACCATCCTACATTTTTTTCTCGTTCCAGAAGCCATTTTACTCGAATATACATCACAATAGGGATGAAAATACTTTAGAAACTTTTATTTCATGCCAACTTTAATGTAGTGAATTCTCATCAATCTTTTCCCAAATTCAGCATGTGTCATTCCAACTCTTTCCAATCTTTTAGAGTGTTGTTTCAGACAGACATATATCTGAACATTCACATTGCATGTAAGGGCTGAAGAGAAAATGTTTTGCCCTAAACCAGAGCCATAAGCTGTGTCCCAATGTTGAAGGCTGCATCCTTCGAAGGACGCAGACTTCAAGGATGCAGCCTATGCGTCCTCTGAAGGACACACCATGTAGCCTTCCTAGGATTTCCTAATTGTGCAACCAGGTGTTCCCGATCACCGCTCCTGGCGCCAAGCAACGGGACAGCTGCTATCCTGATCATTCATTTTGATAACTGATTAAACAGCTATGGAGCCAGAATTGGCTATTGTCATTTTTATGTTTTATATTTTACTGGAGGTCATGGTGTGCCCCGGCGCTGCCGGATCATGTATTTTCGGTAAAACCCAATTTAATATAAAAAGTCCAGTATTTCTCGCGCTCGTCATCTGCAGCTGTCACGGTTGCCAGGCGACAAGAACAAACCTCCGTAGGCTAGACCGGTCCGAACGCTTCAGATGCGCCCTTTGATATGGGACGCTGCTGTAGTTAGCAACAATTTGTTAATATTGTGACAATAAGCCTACATTTTGTTACTTTAATTTTCGGAACTGCATACTTCGTTAAGTATTCACCATAGACTGTAAAAAATAGGTATTCACTTACAAATGTGAAGTAACCTGAAGTACTTTTTTTCCCTCACATCACAATGTGATTGCATTACACTACACAAAAGTATATAATGTAACAACCAGATATTACTGTATATTGAAAATATACAGAAGTAAATTGCAACATAGCCTACGCAGCAATGCAGTAGTAGCCTAATATAAATGCAGTAGTTATTAAAAGTACTTTTTTCAGAAAGCCGTCGATTGAATCAGCCCTGCAGTGCAAACCTGTTGGTAGACAACTTAGTGGATAGTGGAAATATGCACTTTAACACTCTGGAGACCATCCCAGATGATGTCCCACCAGCAGGAGGCCTTACCAGGGGCAGCCCATCCCCGTCCAGCAGCTCAGCTCAATAGAGTCTACATCATTTTTTTCTTATTTTATGTATTGTAAAATTAAATGTTTATGTTGATTTTGATATGTTTAACGTATTTTGTAAATAGTTGGAAAAAGTACTTTAATGTAGCCTAAAGAACAAATGATTTTCATTTACCAATTTTATTTGAAAAAATAAAAAGGTATAGAATTTGTTTCATGCAGAAAGTATTACTGTCATTACAAAAATAAACAATGTCCAGAACAATTCATTCTCTTTTATTTACACAATTAAAGTTACATAAAAATAAATGTACATAATTTTTCTTTTAAAAAATAAAAGTGAAAAAAGTTAAACAAGAATATGTAGAAAATATATATATTTTTCAATCATTCTCTCAAGAAGAGAAAACAGCCTGTCCATCCTCTCCCTTCTTTCCTGTGCACTCCTCGCCTCTGCCTCCCTCTGTAGTTGCATTTCTTCTCTGATCAAGTCCAAAAACTCGTCCTGTCTCGCCGCCTTTGTGCTGGTGCTCCTGCTGGTGCTACTGGTGCTGCTGCCTCTGGCTCCTCCTCACCGTGGGCACCCACTACTGAATTCGGCCCTGGTGTGTCCTCAGGGATTGAGGCGATGAGGACGGGGGGGTTGGTGCAATGCATCTGTCCCAACACCTCATCCATGAGGACAAACCAGGGCCAAGCTTCAGCAGTGGGTTTCCCACTCACACCCTCTCCTGTCCCAGGACACTTGCAATCCTAAGGCAGAGCAAATGAACCATGGTTTGTTAACAACAACAGGACAATACATTTCAGCAAAGATGTGTGTATTACTTCTCTTTATACCTGGCATGACAGCACTACAAAAACACATAAAAGTGAAACCCCATTGCCTTATCTACTGCTTTTCTTATTGTTGTGGGCTTTATTGGGTGAGTGATATTTCTTATAATACACAAATATTACAAATAGGTCGTTAAACTAATAACGTTATTACCACAAGTTTTGCCTAAAACTACCTGATAAATGAAGCCACGCAATGGTGACAAAGGAGTTAAGAATAAGTTTATAAGAAAATGTAACTCTGGTTTCGCTAGCTATTTGAGTAAATGAAAACATAATACTTACATTTAAATGTGAATTTGCTGTCCACCACCGATCTCTAGTCTCGGCCGCCTTTAAAAATAAATAAATAAATGCTGTCGTCAACGGCGCACAATGACTTATGGGGTAGAATAGGCCGCTAAGTAGGGCTGTCACGATTATGAAATTTGGCTGACGATTAATTGTCCATTAAATAATTGCGATTATGACGATTAATTGTCTGTTTTAGGGCTTTGACGATTAATTGCCTGTTTTAGGGCTTTGTCGATTAATTGTCATACAAATTGTTGTGATTATTTAATTGAATCCCTTGTAAGTTGTCACTTGCAATAACACATTACTACACTTAAAGCCTTTAAATATTAAAGTAATTTATTCAATGAAAAATATCTATCTTTCAGAAATGTGTGCATTTAAAGAAACAATGTAAATGTATATGAAAGTATAAATAATAGAAACAATCACCATAAAGTTACCATAACACAAAAAGGACTGTCAATATCTCATTCCAAACTAAAGTAAAATATAAATATATTTTACAAATTTGAAAATTCTGTAAATAACAGAAACAATGAATCACAAATATAAACTATGACCAAAATGTGCCCAGATCGACATTGTCGTTTTCGGCTTTGAAACTAAATCCATCTTTGTTGAATAACTGGGCTGCTCTAACTCAAAATGATGGAGAAATCAACAGGGCAATATCATTTGAACGTAATGCGCGTGATTGGCCCTTCGCAGGGAGCTTGATTGACAGGTGATCTGACCAATCATACTTTGCCATCCACCATTTTGTCCGACAAAGCAGTCAGGAGAGTTAGTAGATTAACATAGGAGGATTTGAACTTGTAAAACGGAGTGTACTGACGTCTTTCCATGGTTAAAACAACATTCCTTCTTATGTTTGTTCATGTTTATTTGAGGCTATAAATTAACTAGAAGGAAGAGATGATGGTTCACGAGCAGCTTTAACTGATGCTCCTACAGCGATCTGTCACGGCACATTAAAGAGCAACAAAACGGTATTTATTGTATAAATTTCTTTAAAAAAATGACCAAATTTAAAAAGGTGAGACTTTGTTTAATATGTTTAATATCAAACGTAACCGAAAAGTAACCTGGTCTGTCCTGTCTGTCAGCGTGTTGTCAGTCTCCTCTCTGCTTCGCGATGTATTTTTCACTGCGTGAGAACATGGTGTGGCGTGAGAACGGCGTAGCTTGTCGGACATAGCGACAGTAACTAAGGGGGGCGGGTCTTTGTGAACGGTCAGGGAGACCGGTAGAAGTAGAGTGCTGCAGGTACTACAGGGCCCCCTTGTGTCTTCTAATAGTGGGCAATAATAACGATCATCTGTAATGATCGCGATTAGACCAATTAATCGCGATCAAACGATCATTTGATAATCGTGACAGGTCTACCGCTAAAGCCTGGAACACACCAAGCCGACGGTCGGCCGTCGGGCAGTTTCCGTGCGTCGGCCGACTAAATCTTCTCAGTGTGTTCCGCACCGTCGGCTGAAGTTGGTCCTCGTCGGCTTTTTTTCGGCCGATTTGACATGTTGAATCGGCGTCGGGCCGTCGGTGAAAGAGGGAACTCTGATTGGCTGTTCAGCTTAGTGAACGAGTCAGTGCACGAGAATAATAGCAAAACAGCGAGCAAAGTCAAAACGGGACAGACACGCTGTTCTAATGTTACGTCATCTTACCTGAGTGTTCTTTGGTGAGTATTTCAATATTAACACGAGAGGAGTGGAATAAAGAAAGTGTTTAGCAGGATTGATATTCAAAACGGTAAGCGCGCACTGCTTTGTTTACGTTTGTGTATCTGCAGCGTCGGTTTCCATTTTTGAATGACGAATATAGACGAATATATCTGCAGCAAAAGACAGCTGTCACATTTACACGCAGGCGCAGAACGCGCATTCTAGCTGACAGTCGGCTGTAGTTCTCTCAGTGTGTTCAAGTGCAGCTTTTTACCCCGACGCGAGGCGACAACACAGTCGGCTTTCATCAGCGCTAGTTCGTCGGCGTCGGCTTGGTGTGTTCCAGGCTTAAGTGTCCATTTATGTATCCTTCTTTTCACGGGGAAACGAAGGGTGCATTTGGCGTCGCTTTTGAATCAGGGAAGCCTTCGTCGCGTCGCGATGACGCAACCGGCCTTCGAATACGGCCTTCGAAGGATGGAGAATTGATTTGGGACAGCCTTCATCGAGCCGCGGTGACGCAATCGGCCTTCAAATGCGGCCATCCGGCCTTCAAATACGGCCTTCGAAGGACGCAGCCTTCACTTTGGGACACAGCTATAGAGAGATACAATTGCGACAACATGTAGACTTCAGATAGTTCCTGGAAGTGCTTTGGCGGCAATTCAAACTGTTAGAGTAGAGTAGAGTGACGAATATGTCAATAAATGCATTGATTTTCAATATTTATATAACACACATAACACACTGACATATGTTGCATGAGTATGTAGTTACAGCAATGTTTTTTTTAAAAGATAAAATCAGCTAATATTTGAGGATTAGTGCTCTGTTACCGTTATTTGCCTTGTTAACTTATTTCAGGCTAAAAGTTGCCTTTTTTATGTTACGTCATGTTCATTGTGTTTTCACTAATGTCATGAGCCGCGTTTCCACTGTCGGGCCAGGGCCGGGCCAGGGCTTTAAACGGGGCCAATAGCACCGGGCATGCGTTTCCACTGTCGGGCCAGAAGCTCCACAGCGCTTCACTAAAACACGCCCGTAACACGCCTCTCTGGAACAACGTCACACTAACCCATCATTTCACCAACAAATGGAAGTTTTATCATAAAACTAATCAGAAATCACTGGAAACAGCGTTGAAAACAAACACGATAAAAGCGGCCGTTTGCTAGCTTTTTTTTTGTTTGTTTGTTTAGCAGCTACTTGAATATAAAACCCAAGCATCGATGTTTTACCACAGGTTTACAATAAAAAGTGATACATTGATCATAATGAATTAATTTATGTAAAAATTGCACATAGTCACTCAGAAATAAATTACCGTTAGGTCTATTTCACAAAAGAAAGAGGACACACTTACTTTTTCAGTCGCGTCTGTTTCTTTATCTGGTAACTTAGTTACAGGACATGTTTACATCACATTTAGAAAAAATGATAATTTCTACAAATATATGCCATACGACCTGAGGAGCTTAGCACTCTCTCGACTCCCATACAGATATTTTCAGTCAGAGAAACAGAGGAAGCTCCCGAAAAAAAAAGTTTCTTTATTTTTTGATAGTCCGGTTTAAAGAGACGAGACGTAGGCTATGACAGATAAAATAAAAACATGACTGTGATAGCCTTTAAGATTGGTCTGATTTCTTCAAGCGTTCGCTATGTTTTTTTTTTTTACTATGCGTATCTTCAAGCGTTTACTATGTTTACTATGGTAACGGCTAGCGCGCATAGTCTTTTGCATCACAAACAGAAGGCATTCAAACATGAACGCGATTTAAATTATTTTATTTTTAAGTCTTAAATGCTGACAGAATCATCCGGCGCTGCCGTCTCCCAACGGTAAACTCCTCCTCTGTTGGTAACCACTCCTCTAGCCCGAGCTGGCCCGCTTTGGCCCAAGGTATTCGACGGGCCAGAAATCCTGGCCGTTGGCCCCGAGTAAGCCCCGATCAAGCCCCGGAAGTGACACCCCGCGTTTCCACTGTCGGGCCAGGGCCGGGCCGTGCTAGTGCGTGCCAGGGCCAGTCGCGTTTCCACTGTCACTTCCGGGGCTTGATCGGGGCTTACTCGGGGCCAACGGCCAGGATTTCTGGCCCGTCGAATACCTTGGGCCAAAGCGGGCCAGCTCGGGCTAGAGGAGTGGTTACCAACAGAGGAGGAGTTTACCGTTGAGAGACGGCAGCGCCGGATGATTCTGTCAGCATTAAAGACTTAAAAATAAAATAATTTAAATCGCGTTCATGTTTGAATGCCTTCTGTTTGTGATGCAAAAGACTATGCGCGCTAGCCGTTACCATAGTAAACATAGTAAACGCTTGAAGATACGCATAGTAAAAAAAACAACATAGCGAACGCTTGAAGAAATCAGACCAATCTTAAAGGCTATCACAGTCATGTTTTTATTTTATCTGTCATATCCTACGTCTCGTCTCTTTAAACCGGACTATCAAAAAATAAAGTAACTTTTTTTTTTCGGGAGCTTCCTCTGTTTCTCTGACTGAAAATATCTGTATGGGAGTCGAGAGAGTGCTAAAGCTCCTCGGGTCGTATGGCATATATTTGTAGAAATGATCATTTTTTCTAAATGTGATGTAAATATGTCCTGTAACTAAGTTACCAGATAAAGAAACAGACGCGACTGAAAAAGTAAGTGTGTCCTCTTTCTTTTGTGAAATAGACCTAACCGTAATTTATTTCTGAGTGACTATGTGCAATTTTTACATAAATTAATTCATTATGATCAATGTATCACTTTTTATTGTAAACCTGTGGTAAAACATCGATGCTTGGGTTTTAAATATTCAAGTTTATATTCAAGTTAATTTTATCGTGTTTGTTTTCAACGCTGTTTCCAGTGATTTCTGATTAGTTTTCTTATAAAACTTCCATTTGTTGGTGAAATGATGGGTTAGTGTGACGTTGTCCCAGAGAGGCGTGTTACGGGCGTGTTTTAGTGAAGCGCTGTGGAGCTTCTGGCCCGACAGTGGAAACGCATGCCCGGTGCTATTGGCCCGAGGCTATTAGCCCGGCACGGCCCGTTTAAAGCCCTGGCCCGGCCCTGGCCCGACAGTGGAAACGCGGCTAGTGGAAACGCGACTGGCCCTGGCACGCACTAGCACGGCCCGGCCCTGGCCCGACAGTGGAAACGTGGCTATGGTGACCAATGTCATATATGACTTCCAGAGACAGGTGGTTGTCAGCTCGCTCCACACAATGGGTCAATGAACTATTAGCAGCAGCAGCAGCATGATGTTAAGTGAATGTAAATTTTAATTAAGTTAAGTTTAGTTAAGTCTAACGATTATAGTAATATGATTATTTTATGTAATATAAATATTATATATTTAATATTCATATACACAATATATATTCAAATTTAAAATAACTTAAACATCTGTTTGTACACATATAAACATGTACACTGCCGTTTTAAAAGTAATGATGCTGAAAATTCAGCTTTGCGTCACAGGAATAAATTACATTTTAAAATACATTAAAATAGAAAACAGTTATTTTAAATTGTAATAATATTTCACAATATTACTGTTTTTTTTATTCAAATAAATGCCAGGCAAGGCAAGTTTATTTATATAGCACATTTCATACACAATGGCAATTCAAAGTGCTTTACATAGAATTCATTAAAATAATAAAAAGAAATAAGAATAATTAAAACAGTTTAGAAAAATAAAATAAAATACAGCACAGTACAAACAGTCGGACGAACAGTGGCACAGTGCTCATTCAGTAAATGCATAGCTAAACAGAAGTGTTTTGAGTCTGGATTTGAAAGTGACTACAGTAGGAGCACATCTGATCTCCTCTGGAAGCTGGTTCCAGCTGCGGCTGGCATAATAGCTAAAAGCAGACTCGCCATGCTTAGAGTGAACCCATGGTATTTCTAGCTGATATGATCCTAATGATCTGAGTGATCTGTTGGGTTTATATTCAGTGAGCATATCTGCAATATATTGAGGTCCTAGGCCATTGAATGATTTATATACCAGTAATAATACTTTAAAATCAATCCTAAATGTAACTGGGAGCCAGTGTAAAGACTTGAGGACTGGTGTGATATGTTCATATTTTCTGGTTCTGCTCAGAATCCTGGCGGCAGCGTTCTGTATGAGCTGCAACTGTCTTATGGTCTTTTTGGGAATGCCAGAGAGGAGTCCATTACAATAATCCACCCTGCTGGTGATGAAAGCATGCACAAGTTTCTCTAAGTCTTGTCTGGAAACAAAGCATCTAATTATTGCAATATTTTTTAGATTATAGTAGTTATTGCTTTGACATGACTACTGAAACTAAGGTCTGACTCTAGTGACACACCAAGATTCCTGACTTGATGTTTAGTTGTTTGACCCCTAGAGTGAAGGTATGCGTTCACCTTGAGAACTTCATCTTTGTTTCCAAATGCAATGACTTCAGTTTTGTCTACCAATCTTTCATTTGAAAGTCACGTGTCTGTAAAACCGCATTTTTCCATCTTAAAAATATATCTAAATTACGCCATATGCTCTCATTGACAAATGCAGAACAATTAGTTCATGTGTTCATGACATCAAGGCTAGATTATTGTAATGCTCTACTGGGTGGTTGCCCTGCACGCTTAATAAACAAACTACAGCTGGTTCAAAGCGCAGCAGCTCGAGTTCTTACCAGAACCAGGAAGTATGACCATATTAGCCCGGTTCTGTCAACACTACATTGGCTCCCTATTAAACATCGTAAATGTCACGGTTGATTTATGCACTGTTTCCTCTGTGTCTCGTGTCACTGTTTGTTTACATGTCTGTGAGTGTGCGCGAGTGGGCGTTGTCCCGCTCGCGTGATTGTTCAGTGCTCCAGCTGTCATCAATCACTCTCATTCCCTGTTCAGGTGCAATCCATTCCCGCTCTCCATAAATACTCATTCACCTCTCCTTTCCAGTGTCCATCCGTTGTTTGCAGTCCTGTGTGTTTGTGTTGTGCCGTCTCTTCCGGATCAGAACTTCCTGTGGATCGCGTCTTTTCTGTTTCATCGCACACGAGCACCGAGCACTGAGGATTCCACGGATTCACCGCACCCGAGCACTTCTGCACTTGACCATCGAAGTCCCTGCGAGAGTGAGCCTGATTGTCTTCCCCTGAGAGCGTCTGTTTGCCTGTTTCCCCTGAGAGCGTCTGTTTGCCTGTTTCCTGAGAGCGTCTGTTTGCCTGTTTCCTGAGAGCGTCAGTTGCCGGTTTCCTGCGAGCATCGGATCGCCAGTCTCCATGAGATCGTTCAGCATTGACTTTTGAGTGATATTACTTTTGTTCCTGCTGTTCGAAATAAACACTATTTTACCTGCTATTGCTTCCAGTATTCTATCATGACAGAACGGATGGACCAAGACATGGAAGCAGCAGGTGGATCTTCAGCCTCATTGGAGGAGTTTATTCGAGTATGCATCGGCCGTATGGATGCACAGGAACGCAGCCAGGGGTAGACAGGACGAGCAATTCAGGCTCTTGCCTCGCAGGTGTCCGAGCTCACCCAGCGATTCCATCAGCTTCAACCTCCCACTGCGCCAGCACCACCAGACGCACTGGCAGTTCCCCCCACACCAGCTGTGCCTCTCTCCCAGTCGGAGCCCAGACTTCCTACTCCTGAGTCATACTCCGGTGAGCCCAACTTCTGTCGTCCATTTCTAACACGTTGCAGCATGCATTTCGCCCTACAGCCTAAGACTTTCGAGAGAGAGGAGTCGAAAGTGGCGTTCGTATTGACGCTACTGACTGGGAGAGCGGCGCTTTGGGGAACTGCCGTGTGGGAAAATCAAGACCAGTGCTGCTCCTCGTTCCAGGCGCTCGCGACGGAAATGAGGAGGGTCTTTGATCGTGCCGTCGCGGGAAGAGAGGCTGCCAGGGTGCTGGCAGAGCTACGACAGGGAGATCGATCCGTCTCGGACTATTCCATTGAGTTCAAGACCCTGGCGGCCGAGTGTCGCTGGAACGAGGAGGCGCAGTGGGATTTATTCCTGCATGGGCTGGCCGAATGCGTCCAAAGGGAGATCTACGCCCTGGACCTGCCCCCATCACTAAACGCGCTTATTGATCTGGCCTTGAGGGTGGACGCTCGTCTATCTCGGATCGGTCAACGAACGTCACCCACCAGAGTCCGCGGCAGCGTGGAACACCAGCGGTCCAGCGGCATGGACGCGTTCGGTCCCCACGATCCCGAGCCCATGCAGGTAGGGCGAGCTCGGCTTTCCCGGGAGGAAAGAGAAAGGCGGAGATCCCAGGGCCTTTGTCTAAACTGTGGTGGCGCCGGACATTTCGCTCATTGTTATCCAGTAAAAGGCCCAGCCCGACAGTAAGTATGAGGCTACTGTCGGGTGGGATCTCCGCAGAAAAGACCTCATCCACTTCCACCATCCTCCCGGTAAGACTGAGATGGTCAACTCACGATCACCACTGCAAGGCACTTATTGACTCGGGAGCCGAAGGTAACTTTATGGATTACAGTTTTGCTTTACAGTTTCATATTCCCCTCCGAACACTCCCTCAGACCATCACTGTAAACGCATTAAATGGACAAACACTGCCAGCCATCTCTCAAGTCACTGAGAGCCTCACACTCATCACATCTGGAAATCACGCTGAGACCATTTCATTCTACATCATGGACTCCCACCTCACACCCATTGTTTTAGGACACCCCTGGTTAAGTTTGCATAACCCCCGTATTGACTGGAAACACAGAACCATATCGGCTTGGAGCACTGAGTGTCATAATTCGTGTCTAGTGTCTGCTTGTTCTGTTGTTTCTGTCCCTGTGTTGCAGGAGGAAGCAGTGGATTTGTCAAACGTGCCCGTAGAGTACCACGACCTGAGGGAAGTGTTCAGTAAGTCAAGAGCTGCTTCTCTCCCTCCGCATCGTCCCTATGACTGTGCAATAGATTTACTGCCAGGTAAGTCTCCGCCCAAGGGCAAGATTTATTCACTCTCGGTTCCGGAGAGAGAGGCTATGGAGAAATATATTTCTGATTCTCTAGCAACCGGGTTCATCCGGCCTTCCTCTTCTCCAGCGGGGGCGGGGTTCTTTTTTGTGGGGAAGAAGGACGGTTCTCTGCGACCTTGCATTGACTACCGAGGGTTGAATAACATCACGGTGAAGAACACCTATCCTTTGCCATTGATGTCTTCAGCCTTCGACAGGTTGCAGGGAGCGTCACTCTTCACAAAATTGGACTTACGTAATGCTTATCATTTGGTCCGCATCAGGAAGGGGGATGAATGGAAGACTGCTTTTAACACCCCTAGGGGGCACTTTGAATATTTGGTTATGCCGTTTGGTTTATCCAATAGTCCCGCAGTCTTCCAGGCACTCGTCAATGATGTGTTGCGAGACATGATCGATCAATTCATATATGTTTACCTGGATGACATATTGATTTTTTCTTCGTCTCTCCAGGAGCATGTGCAGCATGTTCGACCAGTGCTTCAACGATTGCTAGAGAATGGGCTTTTTGTCAAGGCGGAGAAATGCGTTTTCCATGCACAGTCGGTTCCTTTTTTGGGACACATCGTGTCGGTTGAAGGTATGCGTATGGATCCTGACAAAGTTAAGGCTGTGGTAGAGTGGCCAATCCCAGATTCCTGCAAGGCCCTGCAGCGGTTTCTGGGATTCGCCAACTTCTATCGGCGGTTTATTCGCAACTTTGGCCAACTAGCCGCACCTCTGACCGCACTGACCTCCCCCAAAACTACGTTCAGGTGGTCAGACGCAGCTGAGGCTGCGTTTGCCAAACTGAAGAGCCGCTTTGTTTCATACCATACCATACCATACCACTTTATTTATATAGCACAATTTAAACAAACAGCAAGGTTACCAAAGTGCTTTACAGAGATAAAAATATAAAACAAAAACAAACACAGTAAAACAAAAACACTCACTCTGTAAAATAACTAAAAGCGTCAACAATGACAACGACAACGAAGACCACATCAGCTCTCATGTTGAATCAAAGGCCAAGGAATAAAAATGTGTTTTTAAACGAGATTTAAAAATGTGGAGGGTGTGCGCAACTTTAATGTGCGGCGGTAAGTCATTCCACAATTTGGGAGCAACTGCTGAAAAAGAGCGGTTGCCTCTGGTCTTCAGCCTGGTCCTGGGCACGTTCAGCCGCAGCTGATCACCAGACCTCAGTGACCTTGACGGGGTGTAAATGTGCAGGAGCTCTGAAATGTACTGAGGTGCCAAGCCATTTAGCGACTTAAAAACAAACATTAAAATCTTAAAATGTATTCTAAAATATACAGGGAGCCAGTGTAGCGAGGCCAAAATAGGAGTAATGTGTTCATGTTTCCGGGTTCCTGTTAATAAACGAGCAGCTGCATTTTGGACTAACTGTAGGCGTGAAAGAGAGGTTTGGTTCACGCCAATGTAAAGTGCATTGCAGTAGTCCAAACGGGTCGAAATAAAAGCATGAATCACTTGCTCAAAAATATTAAAAGATAAAACAGGTTTAATTTTAGCTAAAAGTCTCAATTGAAAAAACATGATTTAACCACCATGTTTATCTGCTTGTCAAGCTTAAATTCATTGTCAATTTTAACGCCTAAATTGGTAACTACTGGCTTTACATATTGCTGCAGGGACCCAAGGTTTACGGGAGGTGAGTCACAAATCCGGCTGGGTCCAAACACAATGATCTCAGTTTTTTCTTCGTTTAAATTAAAAAAATTAAAAGACATCCAGGTTTTAATATCCTTGAGACATTCAAGTAACGAAGTCAGGGAACTGTTTGCATCTCTTCTCAACGGTAAATAGATTTGCGAGTCATCCGCATAAAAATGGTAGGAAATACCATGTCTTTTAAAAATATTTCCTAGAGGGAGAAGGTACAAGGAGAACAGTAGTGGTCCAAGGACTGAGCCTTGAGGGACTCCACAGAGAAGGGGGGCGATAGATGATGCAGAGTCACCAAGTTTAACAGAAAAAAATCGGTCAGATAAATACGATTTGAACCACTGCAGGGCAGTATCTCGGATGCCTACACAGTGCTCTAGACGAGAGATAAGAATGGCATGATCAATTGTGTCGAAAGCAGCAGTAAGGTCTAAAAGCATAAGAATAACTGAGTCTCCACGGTCTGTAGTTAATAAAAGATCATTAAAAACTCTTAAAAGTGCAGTCTCGGTACTATGAAAAGCTTTAAAACCAGATTGAAAAATTTCTAAAATACCGTTTGTATCTAAATAGGATTGTAGTTGTGCAAAAACTGTTTTTTCTAAAATTTTTGAAATAAAAGGAAGCTTTGATATCGGTCGGTAGTTAGCTAAAATAGTAGTGTCCAGATTTTGCTTTTTAATTAGAGGTACAACAGTTGCCTCCTTGCAATACGCTGGAACAATTCCTGTAGTCAGACTGCTGTTGATAATATTTTGGACATTTTGCCCTATAGTGGTCCAGACCTCCTTAAAAAGGCGAGGGGGGATAATGTCCGTGGGACATACTGAGGGATTAAGCTTTACAATTAATTTATTGAGACAAGAAAGTGACACGGGCTCAAACTGGTCAAACACTGTTAAACAGGTCAGCATTTCAGAGGGATCGAATACAGGTGGGGAAATATGAGCTCTAATAGAGGCAATCTTATCTAAAAAATAATGTAAAAAGTTCTCACAGACTTCAGAAGTAGCTTCTAAACAAGAGGATTGAGGTGAATTTAAGATTGAATCAATACTTTTAAAAAGTACATGTGGTTTATTTAAATTTTGGACTATTTTTTCTTTTAGATATCTATTCTTTTCAGCTTTTACTATTTTTTTATACTTTCTCCAGCTTTCTTTTAAAATTTCATAAAAGACATGAAGCTTGTCTTTCTTCCACAGACGCTCTGCTCTCCTACAATCTCTCCTTGCTGCACGGGTAATGTCATTAAACCATGGCTCAGATTTAGGTCTAGATTTAGGTTTCAGCTCCCATCTTAATCGCCCCTGATACATCACGTCAGTTTGTAGTGGAGGTCGATGCGTCAGAGGTGGGGGTAGGCGCAGTTCTTTCCCAACGCTCTCCTTCAGACGACAAGATGCATCCTTGCGCGTTTTTGTCACATAACACACGTAATTATGACATTGGTAACCGAGAGTTGTTGGCGGTCAAGTTAGCTTTGGAGGAATGGCGTCACTGGTTGGAGGGATCTGGGGTACCCTTTATCGTCTGGACAGACCACAAGAATCTGGAGTATATTAGAACCGCCAAAAGATTGAACTCCAGGCAGGCCCGGTGGGCACTTTTTTTCGGTCGTTTCGATTTTACTCTTTCGTATTGTCCGGGGTCCAAAAACATCAAACCCGATTCTTTGTCGCGTATTTTTGATCGTCCCGAACACGAACCTACTCCCGAGCGCATTTTTCCAGAGACCCTAATTATCTCTTCGCTCACATGGGAGGTCGAATCGAAGGTCAAGAAGGCCTTGGAAGGGGTAACGCCCCCGATCCGGTGCCCACCTAACCGCTTATTTGTGCCGGAGGGATTACGATCAGACGTTATCCAGTGGGGTCATTGCTCTAAACTAGCCTGCCATCCAGGGGTGAGTCGTACTATCTCCTTAGTTAAGCAGCGATTCTGGTGGCCACTTATGGCTCGTGATGTTCACAGTTTTGTTTTGGCTTGCTCTAGTTGTGCCACTGGTAAGTCATCCAATCGACCCCCAGATGGGTTACTTCAACCGCTGTCGGTGCCTTCGAGACCCTGGTCCCACATCGCTCTAGATTTTATAACCGCCCTCCCACCCTCCCAGGGTAACACGGTAGTTTTAACCGTGGTGGACCGGTTCTCGAAGGCGGCCCACTTTATTCCCTTGCCCAAATTGCCTTCAGCCAAGGAGACAGCGGTGGCAGTCGTAGACCACGTCTTTCGGTTACATGGCCTCCCGACAGACGTAGTTTCCGACAGGGGACCCCAATTTGTGTCCAAATTCTGGCGAGAGTTTTGTAAGTTGCTGGGGGCGACGGTCAGTCTGTCCTCTGGGTTCCATCCCCAGAGCAATGGTCAAACTGAGAGAGCCAACCAGGATCTGGAAAGAACACTACGATGTTTGATCTCCAGGAATCCTTCCTCTTGGGGTCAACAACTTTCTATGGTGGAGTACGCCCACAATACGTTGCCAGTGTCATCCACGGGCCGGTCTCCGTTTGAGTGTAGTGTAGGGTACCAACCACCTGTTTTTCCTAGTACGGAATCCGAAGTCGCGGTCTCCTCCGCCCACGCCTTCATCCAGAGGTGTCACCGTACTTGGACGAGAGCCCGGGAGACACTCCTCCAAGTGCGGGAGCGCACCAAGGCCAGGGCCGATCGCCACCGGTCAAGGCCTCCTGTATACGTCGTCGGTTCCAAAGTGTGGCTTTCTACCAAGAACATTCCTCTCCGCTCCGTTTCGAATAAATTAGCTCCCAAATTTATTGGCCCGTTTTCTGTCACCAAGATTGTTAGTCCGGTGGCAGTCCGCCTCAACCTTCCTCCGGCGTACAGGAGAATTCATCCGGTTTTCCACGTTTCAAAGATAAAGCCCGTGTTTTTTTCACGTATTAATCCGCCAGTCCCGGTTCCCCCACCGCCGCGGCTCGTAGACGGGGAACCATCCTATTCGGTCCGTCGCATCCTGGATTCCAGGCGGAGGGGACGCGGGTTCCAGTACTTGGTGGATTGGGAAGGTTACGGTCCGGAGGAGAGAAGTTGGGTTCCTGCTCGTGACATCCTAGATCACTCCCTTATCGATGATTACAATCGACAGGTAAGGGGGTCTGGGAATGCCGTGAGGCATTCCTAGGAGAGGGGGTACTGTCACGGTTGATTTATGCACTGTTTCCTCTGTGTCTCGTGTCACTGTTTGTTTACATGTCTGTTAGTGTGCGCGAGTGGGCGTTGTCCCGCTCGCGTGATTGTTCAGTGCTCCAGCTGTCATCAATCACTCTCATTCCCTGTTCAGGTGCAATCGATTCCCTGCTCTCCATAAATACTCATTCACCTCTCCTTTCCAGTGTCCATCCGTTGTTTGCAGTCCTGTGTGTTTGTGTTGTGCCGTCTCTTCCGGATCAGAACTTCCTGTGGATCGCGTCTTTTCTGTTTCACCGCACACGAGCACCGAGCACTGAGGATTCCACGGATTCACCGCACCCGAGCACTTCTGCACTTGACCATCGAAGTCCCTGCGAGAGTGAGCCTGATTGTCTTCCCCTGAGAGCGTCTGTTTGCCTGTTTCCCCTGAGAGCGTCTGTTTGCCTGTTTCCTGAGAGCTTCTGTTTGCCTGTTTCCTGAGAGCTTCAGTTGCCGGTTTCCTGCGAGCATCGGATCGCCAGTCTCCATGAGATCGTTCAGCATTGACTTTTGAGTGATATTACTTTTGTTCCTGCTGTTCGAAATAAACACTATTTTACCTGCTATTGCTTCCAGTATTCTATCATGACAGTAAATCATACATTTTCAAATATTGCTGATTACTTACAAAGCACTAAATGGTTTAGCTCTGCAGTACTTAAGCGAGCTCTTAACGCATTATAGTCCTTCACGTCTATTGCGATCTCAAAATTCCGGCCAACTGATAATACCTAGAATATCAAAATCGACTGCTGGTGGTAGATCCTTTTCCTATTTAGCACCAAAACTTTGGAACAGTCTTCCTACCATTGTCCGGGAAGCAGACAAACTCTGTCAGTTCATGTAGACAAATCTCTGTCAGGCTGCATAGATTTGATCAGCTGGAATCGGGAACACTTCCCATAAATCCTGATGTACTCGTTACATCATAAGAAGAATGGCATCTACGCTAATTTTAGTGTCTTTGTTTATCCCGAGGTCTTCCCGCAGCCTGCCGGATCCAGGCCGTATCCAGATCTGATGAAGGACCTTCGCCTGGACCCGATGAAAACGCAGTGCTGAAGTGCCAACTAGTCTCTCCCTATGGAGGATCCCTTTACCACTCCAGATAAAGCATTGTCGGGAAATTCGTTTCGCGTACCTACCCCGAAGTGACAAAATAAAATTCTGTATCAAAATTTATAAGGAAACACCAGTACTTTGTTTATGCTTGGTTTGTAGGGAATTACAAACCTGCGCACATATATTCAAACGCACATAACTATAGAACCAATTCTTAATGTGCATGTGAACGCCATCAGCGTTTATCACAGGTTCGCGTTTAAAATCTGTGTAGAGAGAATGGTGTCATCTTAGCGGCCCCTAATTTAATAACAAATGATCGCTGCGACGGAAGCAAATCAATCAAAACTAACTTTAGCTGGAAAATAACTTTATTAAAGAACAGCTATAAAGACAAAACAATCTCTGTTACCCTAAATTATACGCTTATCTCTGTAAAGCTGCTTTGAAACAATCTACATTGTTAAAAGCGCTATATAAATGGAGATGACTTGACTTGACTTTGTTTAACTGAAGAAAGTTTTAGCTGATTGAAGACAACTTTTTCAATGATCTTGCCTATGAAAGGAAGATTTGAGATTGGTCTATAGTTGCTTAATATTGTCTTATCCAGATTGCTCTTTTTCAGGAGGGGCTTGACAACTGCAGATTTAAGGGAGTTTGAAAAACTCCCAGAGAGAAGTGAGGCATTTACCACTTCTAGAAGATCTGCTTCTAAACTGTTTAACACACTTTTGAAAAAAGATGTGGGAAGTGTGTCAAGAGCGCAGGTTGATGTTTTTTCATTTTTCTTATAAAATTTTGCCATCAATTTCTTCGAAATCAGACAAAGTTACTACTTTCTCAGGTGGTCTGATCTGTCTGACCCCAGCGCAACTCAAGGATGTGCTGATCACCTTTCAGATATTTTTGATTTTCTCAGTGAAGAAATAAGCGAACTCACTGCACTTGCTGTCTGAGAGCATTTCACTGGGAATCTGGCTTGGGGGGTTTGTCAGTCTCTCTACAGTAGCAAAAAGAGTGCGTGTGTTGTTTAAATTGCTGTTTATAATATTTGAGAAGAAAGTCTGTCTAGCTTTGCCTAGTTCCGTATTGAAAGTATGGATGCTGTCTTTGTAGATGTTATAATGGACTACAAGTTTTGTCTTCCGCCACATGCGCTCTGCTTTTCTGCATTGTCTTCTCATATTTTGCATTGTATGCGTTGAATGCTCTGTGCAGGTCTCATGATATGTAGCAGCAGATCTCAAGATGCCTTTCGACGACCTCTGAGGTCATCATCAGACCTCCAGGGACTCGGGTGACAATTATCTTGATTAATGTCAACGCACCCTACTATCTATCTATAAGCGTAAAATTGTTTAGACTTTATGTTCTCTTAGCCAATCAGAAGTAGCAAAGATGTAATGTATGCCCTTGGAAATGGTATAATTGGTGTAAGATTTTGTGTAAGGTAGAGTTGGCTTGTGACCTCCTGGCTTGGGGGGTTTGTCCCCCCAAGCCAGGGGGGACAAAATGCAATTAACTATTTACAGCAATTAATTCATGAATACATTTCTAATAAATTGAATAGCATGCCAATCATTTTGTCTGTGTCCTTTCTTTCATGTTGTCCTTGCATAGTCTCCGCCATGGTTTGCTGTTCTACATGGGGATGCTCCAATCACTCAGAGAAAGGTGTGCGAATGCATGGCTTCCCCGCTGACACGCAGAGGAGAAAAAAAATGGTTGGCTCAAGTCAGCAGGAGCAATCTAAATATAAATAAAAATTACAACAACAACAAAAATTGTGAGGTAATTATACTTAAATGTATTTGCACTTTTCCACAAAGATGGGAAATTGAATGTTAGGTTTAGTATTTAATAGAAATAAGGAACTCATGGTGAGGGATTGCAGGGAGCATCATTGCAGGGAGTCATCAGTGTTACCTATAACTGTGCCTTTAACCACCATGTGATATGTGTACAGTATGTGGGTAAACAAACATGAGTTGTGTGTGGAAACTAAACTCAAATCACTCTGCAGGCACATTTTGAGTCAAAACTATTTGTTATGACCAAAAATTCCATGAGTATGCTGAGACCAGATGCTATTCCCACCATCTTTGTGCATCGTCCTGTGGTCAAAAAGAGGAGGGCCCCTGCACCACGATACACCCCTAGACATGTAAAGCTGCTGATCACAGCTATAGTGTTACAGGTGACACATACATAAGTACAAACTTGCACTAATTTAAGTCATATTTAACATTTTGAAGTGATGTGATATTATTTACAATATTTAAAATTAGCAATGCCATGTATTCTGCCTCTATCAGTTTCAAAGGTTGAGGAAAAAAGGGATGAGGACAGTCAGAGAAGGGAAAGTGACAGTGAAGAAAGAGAGGACATGGCTAGCGAGGAGAGACAGGGACAGGTGACACTACCCAGTCAGCCAGCAGACAGTCACCTGGGTCTATTAAAATAATTATAGACACAAGAATACATTTCCAAAAATGCAAAGGCAGCACTAAGAAAAATAAAGAATGAATATGCAGCTCTCAAAAAAACTAAGAAAATTAGGGACAAAAATGTAAAGAATTTTTTTTCAAAAGACCAAATTAAGGCATTAGGAAGACGAACCTTTAAAGGGATGAAATGGAGTAATGATAGTTAAGAAGGAATAAAAAATTTGCTTTGCAGCTGGTCCAACTGGTTACAAGACCCTACAGGAATTGCAGATTCCCTTGCCAGTAATCAGAACCATGCAAATAAGGATGGAATGTGTTCAATTTAAGGTCTGGTGTGTTGACAGAGGTATTTGATTTTTTAAAACTGAAGGAAGATCGTTTGGCAGACCTTGAAAGGGAGTGTGTGCTGTCCTTGGACGAAATGGCAATCACTCCAAGTGTGGAGCTGGCACATGCTCACAGGCAAACTATATGGTCATGATGTCACTTTGCCAGGTCACACAGGAGTAGCAACACATGTTTCTGTGTTTATGTTGGCTGGAAACACAACTCGCGGAAACAAGTAGTGGCATATCATTACAGTGGCAATTCTACCAATGGAGCAGAGTACAGGCCAGTGATTACCGAATACAGAGGGCAGCATCCATAGGGCTACATGTGCTTGATATCACCACCGATATGGGAAGCCCTAACCAGGCCATGTGGAAATCCTTTGGGTTCGACCACACTAAAACATGTGTGCCACATCCAACAACACCAGACAGGCATCTCTATTTCATGCCTCATGTTACATATCTGGTAAAAAATCTAAAAAGTGCCCTTGTCCGTGGACAGGTGTTAAAATTCCAGAGGGTGTTGTTAACCCAGAGAACCTCCCTTCCAACAAGGTTTCTGTGGTCCCTATTAAGGACTTATTGTCCTTTCAAGAAGGGATGGCAGTAAACCTAGCTCCCCATCTGTCAACTGTAGCCATCGAGCCAAGCCACTTTGAAAAAATTAAGTTTGGTTCTGCTCTTAATGTATTTAGTAAGGCAACAAGTGCTGGACTGAAATATATGGTGCAGCAAGAAAACCGCACTCTCTCCTACCTGACTACAGCGTGGTTTCTGGAGCAAGTTGATCATTGGTTTGATCTTATGTCATCTCACCATCCAATTACAGCACTGAGCAGGGTCAAGATGGAGGAGTATGAAAAGGACATCATCTTCCTGCAGGATATCATCCATCTGTTCCATTGGATAAAGATTGGTCATAAGGGAGGTTGGAAGCCTGTTCAAACAGGGTTGATAATGGCAACAAAATTCATTTTGGCCATAAATTAAGAGATTCTGACACAAAAACACAGGTTTGTGTTAACTTCAAGGTTCACACAAGACTGCCTTGAAAATACATTCAGCTGTGTGAGGTCTAAAAATCCCATACTAACTCCAGTGGAATTCCATCATGCACTGATAATTATATCTGTAGGGCAGTTCCTCACCACCATCAGGTCAGGGAGCTACCAGAAAGACGACAGTAGCTTTTTAGCAGACTTCCTGGACACAGTGGAACAAAATGTCACTCCATCAGTCAGAGTGGAACAGCTGATGGTGGAGAACAGAACAGCACCTGACCTGACCTCACATTAACTGAGAAATGTATTCTCTTCCATCTTGCAGGCAACATTGTCCACAAATTAATCAGATTTGCCAGCATCTGTGGAAAATGCAAAACAGCAACACAGCACACTGATGACAATCCTGCTGGAGATAACAGTATCTTGGTGAACTTAAAAGAGTTTAAGGCAGCTGCACTTTGTCGTCCGTCCCAAGAAGCCTATGACTTAACTCAACGAATTGAGAAACTATTTAGGACCAAAACTGGTTCCTCCCTCACAGAGCTCCCCAACGCAGTGGATGTCTCAGTGGAAGATCAGTCACTCTCCAGCAGGCTTCCATCATGCAGTGAAGTACAAGAAAAAAAATCATCAAAAGATTTATAAGGCTGAGGTTGAGGTGAAAAAAACCCCGAACTGACAGAAAAAACAACACTTAAAAGATGGACATCTTGGAAGCAAGAGCCAATCTAAAGAGAGGAAAAGGACCAACAGTAGCCAAGCTTCAACATCTAACAACCAGCAAAGAGCTCCAAAGGTGCTAAGATCAAGCACATTAGTTTTTGCCATGGAAACACTTGGACTATATCACTACAGCCAACATCACTAATCCTCCACCTACAAGCACCCACCCAACATGACTGCTCCTCCACCTAACAGCACCCAGCCAACATCACTACTCCTCCACCAACACTCCTCCACCTATCAACATCACAGCATCCAGCCAACATCACTAATCCTCCACCTACCAGCACGCAGCCAACATCACTACTCCTCCACCTACAAGCACCCACCCAACATCACTGCTCCTCCACCTACAAGCACCCACCCAACATCACTGCTCCTCCACCTACCAGCACCCAGCCAACATCACTACTCCTCCACCTACAAGCACCCACCCAACATCACTGCTCCTCCACCTACCAGCACCCAGCCAACATCACAACTATTCCTCCACCTACAAGCACCCAGCCAACATCAAGCACCCAGCCAACATCACAACTATTCCTCCACCTACAAGCACCCAGCCAACATCAAGCACCCAGCCAACATCACTACTCCTCCACCTACAAGCACCCAGCCAACATCACTGCTCCTCCACCTACCAGCACCCAGCCAACATCACAACTATTCCTCCACCTACAAGCACCCAGCCAACATCAAGCACCCAGCCAACATCACTGCTCCTCCACCTACCAGCACCCAGCCAACATCACAACTATTCCTCCACCTACAAGCACCCAGCCAACATCAAGCACCCAGCCAACATCACTTCTCCTCCACCTACCAGCACCCAGCCAACATCACTTCTCCTCCACCTACCAGCACCCAGCCAGCATCACTTCTCCTCCACCTACCAGCACCCAGCCAACATCACTTCTCCTCCACCTACCAGCACCCAGCCAACATCACTTCTCCTCCACCTACCAGCACCCAGCCAACATTACTGCTCCTCCACCTACCAGCACCCACCCAACATCACTACTCCTCCACCTACCAGCACTTTAGTGTGATTCCTTTAATAAAACAGCAGTACAATACACATTTAGCACACAACTTTATTTGTTTTTGCGAACTCCATTCAAATTTATATCAATAGGATGCATTTTATTATTAAACAATTTTATTCTTTAATATGTGTAATAAGGAACAAGCTTCATATCCTCATTTTTACCACTTCCACTTACCGCTGTCACATGCGGCCAAACATTATATTTCAGGCCAGCTGACAGTCCTGCCTGGGCCCGGGACAAGATAATCTTCGATGGGCCTCTCCATAGATCTCTCCTTTTCCCTTGCTCTTTCTCTCCTCCGCTCTTCCTCTCCTGTTCCTCTCCTCTCCTCTGCTCTTCTTCTCCTGTTCCTCTCCTCTGCTCTTCCTCTCCTCTGCTCTTATTGTAAAGTGTTACTGATTTTTTTTATACACCGATTCAGACGTCTCGTGAGCTCAGTGTTGGACAGATCAGTTGTTTTAACCATTCATTAAAGTGAATCGTTCAAAGGAGTCATTTGTTTGCGTATCGGACGTGTAATGAGTGGACGTGTAGCCTACGGCACACATTGTGTGTTTGTCTCAGCAGTTTAGGACATCACACAAGATTTGTGTCAACACAGAAAACATTTCATCACTGGATAGGTTTTTTCATTTACTGAAATTGTGGTTTATGTCAGCTGAATGGGCATAACACTTTTTAGAGAAGATAAGGCAGGCAAATTTTTTTTTTAGCACAATTCACACCCCACGGTAATTGGTAAATCCAAATGCTCCATGTGAAACTGCGGTCTTCCGACCTTTTACTATCGTGTCAATTGATTTTGATTAATTTGTGCGAGGGAGAAGAGAGCAAGACAGTGCTCGACATGTTGTTTGAAGACGTGAGTGGGCACTCGCGGCCCTGTCAGGCGCAGCAGTCATTCTATTCTACATCACTCACCGATCAAATAAGGCTTTGGCGGGACAAAAATTTACTTTAGCAACCGCCAAAAAAATTTCAATGTAGGAAAACCCCTGACAAGGCTCGTAAACGTTGGCTGCGCTATTTCTTACCTTGCTCTACGTTGACTTTACTAGTTCCAGCTTCACTGTCACCACCTTTTTTAAAATATTTGTTTAGAAAATCTCTAAGGCCTCTATTTCTTCTTCTCTTTTCTTTCCTTTTCTGAGCACCGGACTTGTGCTGACCGGACAGTTTGAGCGTACTGAACTTCAAATGACAACATAAAATTTTGATCAGTGGCCAAACCATTTTTGTGTTGGGGGTGGGGGGGTTCTTGACCACTATTTCAAGGACAATTAGGAAGAAAACAAATAAAAAGCTTTTATGTAACTCAAATATTACATATATTTTCCACAAATAGGCCTATTTTTTATTATTATTTTTAATTATTCCATAATTTAATGAGGAATAATTTAATGATTATTCCATAATCCCTACCCTGGGCCCGGGACAACAGACCTGTTTGTCCCCCCTATTGGCGGGCGTGGTTATATTTAACTAAAATGTAGCTAACTTACCCCACCCTGCAAAAAAAAAAAAAACATGTTTAGACTCCTTTTCTCTAATTCCAAAACGATGGAACAGATTTTACAATTAATAGGGTGTTTGTTACTCACTTTATCCAGTAGCGAATCCTAGCCTAATCTGTTATCTGATAACATTCCTTAAATCTACAAATTTAATGAGTAATGATCTACTAGGTGCCTTTAGGCCACATTTACACATAGCCGGATATTTAGAGAAACGAATCTCTCTAAAGTTGAGCACACAACTTTATTTGTTTTTGCGAACTCCATTCAAATTTATATCAATAGGGTGCATTTTATTATTAAACAATTTTATTCTTTAATATGTGTAATAAGGAACAAGCTTCATATCCTCATTTTTACCACTTCCACTAACCGCTGTCACATGCGGCCAAACATTATATTTCAGGCCAGCTGACAGTCCTGCCTGGGCCCGGGACAAGATAATCTTATCTTAAAAAGATCAGATTTTACAATTAATAGGGTGTTTGTTACTCACTTTATCCAGTAGCGAATCCTAGCCTAATCTGTTATCTGATAACATTCCTTAAATTTACAAATTTAATGAGTAATGATCTACTAGGTGCCTTTAGGCCACATTTACACATAGCCGGATATTTAGAGAAACGAATATTCCTCCCCCTCCATTTTCAATAATAACATTGTGCACACAACATCGTTTTCAAAAAAGTTGCCATTTACATCAACCCGCATAAATACGCCGTCGAGCATGATCAGTAGCCAAACAAACTGTAAACATAGGACGCTCACATAACGTTAAGCATTTTCTGGCACATAATGTGATGTTTGAGAACCTAAAACCCTGTTTCTCCCAGTTGACACGGCACCACATAATCAGCATTATCAGAAATCTCCACTTTGGCCAGAGTTTTTAGAAATAATCGTTTTCTGTGATAAAGACTGGGTTTTCATGTAAATGAGAGGCCAAACTGCAGGGAAATATCTGCATCTTCCCTTCGTGTATACGGGGCCTTAATGTACAAGTTATTTTTATTCAGATGTACTGATAATATGCAATCTTATTCTTTAAATGTCTACCCTTTTAAAAATGCTTCGCAAACAGTCTGTTCTGCTGCATCTCTATGGCGCTGTATGTATTTGCTGCTACTTCCAGGAAATATTTAGATGCTCCACGAGCCGCCATTGCTGTAAAAAACAGACAAACAAACAAACTTTCCATTGGATTGAATGGAGTTGTCACAACTCTATTTCTCTATGGCTCTGCCCTAAACATAGAAGAAGAAAAAAAGACAAAGGGTTCATATTTTAATTGACAGATGAAGTTTATGAGTAATATACAACAGAGACAGACAAAAATAGAAATAATCATGGAAATTGCATGAAATTATTAAGCATTCATTTATTAGTATTTAATAAATTGTTGATTACTTAGTGCAGATATAAAATATTTGGAAAATGACCAATTTTTATGAATTATTATTTAAAAATACATAAAATTATTTATTTTATTTGGCAAAAAAAGGGCTGTCAGTTAAACGCGTTATTAACGGCGTTAACGCAAACCCATTTTAACGGCGTAAAATATATTCATCTTATTGGTTTATAAGACTGAAAAAAGAATAATAATCCTGTTTTGTCATACATTTATTGTAGGCTTATGACTTTTACTTATATGTAATAATCATCACTTTTAGTTCTCTTTTCAGATCAATATATAAAGTATTGTCCATGGCCGGCCCAGGCTCGGTTGCTGCCCTAGGCGAGATTTTAGATAGCGCCCCCACAAGCCAACACTCGTTTTTAATGTTAACCAAACAACAAAGGACAAAGGAAGAAAAAGAAAAAAACAACCACCGCTCTTGAACTTTAAAAAGAATATGAATACTATACTATAGAATTTTTTTGCCCATTCTCAATGGGAAAGTGCCCAAGGAACATCGCTCGGCAACATAGCTCAAAAAAGTTGCCCCGTATATCATCAACTTTAGAGAACAAGGAGCAGACTGCGCAGTTTATTAAACAGGGGTGAAAATGGTCATTTATTTATTGTGGCTTGAGGAAAAGGCAACAACCTATTTGTAATATCTCTATTAAACCGTCTAGTACATAAAACCGGCTACAGTCAAATTACCCCTCATTCATGCAAAGGCCACAACAATAAGATAATAGATGGGACAATACTCTTCCAGGAGTTTGCGGATATTGTGACAGTCCACATTTCCAGCAACAGTTTTTGTTTTTTATCCATTATATTTTTACTGAATTTCTGGAAGGTGGGGCATTGGCTTAGGAAATCTTTTTTTTTTTTTTTATTACGGTGCAGTAATTTAAATCAAGCGAACGCTGTCGTTTTCTCAACATGAACACAATTATCCAACATCTAACTTGTAAGGGAAAGTTTAGCAAATCAGCATTGCATAAGCGCTTTTAAATAATCATTTATTTTACAGATCACTTATTTATTTATTACAGGTAACTTTAATTGACCCCTGCGGGGAGTTTTATTGAAGCCTTGCCAACACAGGTACATAACAGATAGAGGAGACATAAAAGAGGAGAAAAAAGACATATTTGTTATCTTTGGTTAGTTAGATAATGCAGCATAAACACATTGATGTTATGATCAATAAAGTTTGAAGGTCATTAACAACTGATTTTTATATAAGATTGCTGTGAATGGCATAATATATCAACATTATGCACATGTTATTTATTTCACACAGTCAGTGTTTTAGAGAGAGGTCTGGTTTTTTTTTTTTTTTCAAAGACCACATTTACAGATACAGACAGAACAAACAAACCAGCCACTTGAACCAAGTGTTCAAGGCTGCGTTCTCCGATAACGTTGTCTCTTAGCGCGCTACGAAGACTCAAAAGGTACACCTTAACTACAGGTATACATTTCCTACGTGTGTTCTCCGAACTATACCTTAGGATGTTGCTTAAAGGGATACTCCACTTTTTTCGGAAATAAGCTCATTTTACAACTCCCCCAGAGTTAAACAGTTGAGTTTTACCGTTTTAGAATCCATTCAGCCGAACTCCGGGTCTGACGGTACCACTTTTAGCATAGCTTAGCATAGATCATTGATTCTGATGAGTCCAGTAGCATTTCTTTCAAAATGACCAAAGAGTTTCAATATTTTTCCTATTTAAAACTCGACTCTTCTGTAGTTAAACCGTGTACTAAGATCGACGGAAAATGAAAAGTTGCGATTTTCTAAGCCTATATGGCTAGGAACTACTCTCATTCCGGCGTAATAATCAAGGAACTGTGCGGCTGTACCATGGGTGCAGCAGGCGTAATGATATGACGCAGCGCCTGAAAATAGTCCCCAGCTCGGTAACTTCTTCCAACGTGACCGGGACTAAGTTTGTCTAACCTATTAGACCTATTTTCAGGCGCTGCGTCATATCATTACGCCTGCTGCACTCATGGTACAGCCGCACAGTTCCTTGATTATTACGCCGGAATGAGAGTAGTTCCTAGCCATATAGGCTTAGAAAATCGCAACTTTTCATTTTCCGTCGATCTTAGTACACGGTTTAACTACAGAAGAGTCGAGTTTTAAATAGGAAAAATATTGAAACTCTTTGGTCATTTTGAAAGAAATGCTACTGGACTCATCAGAATCAATGATCTATGCTAAGCTATGCTAAAAGTGGTACCGTCAGACCCGGAGTTCGGCTGAATGGATTCTAAAACGGTAAAACTCAACTGTTTAACTCTGGGGGAGTTGTAAAATGAGCATATTTCCGAAAAAAGTGGAGTATCCCTTTAAGGTAAACCTTCTTAAGTTCGACCTTAGCAGGTGCTGTCCATGGTGGAGGTGCTGAATAGGTTGATATCGATGCCTCAATGATCGATTGTGCGCTCTTTCCTTCACAGCGGTATAGGTAAAGTATTGAGAAAACAATGTTCTTTATAAAGAAGCGTTTTAGAAATAGTACAAACTGCATTTATCGGGTCACTTATCATCTTATCATCACTTATCGGGTTTGTCAGTGGACTAAAGTGTTATCTTATAAAGTAGTTGACATACACTAACTGGCTCCGCGGACGGCGCCGTCTTTGATTTAAAACAAGTACTCGCTGTCTCGCTGCCATAGCTATAAAGTTTGTGTAAACTCATCTTTCTTTATATAGACTCCTAAGCCTTTTCTGTCAAATGGTTCGCCAGCTGATGTGCCTTAGGATAGTAATTAAAAAAGCTAACAACCATTAGTGTATGGAAACTTTATTAATGAAAACACTTCCATACACTGGGTGTAGGCTATAACAACTTAAGTATTTTATGTGTAAAATTTTAAGGTAAAGTAAAAATGTACTTTTAATACTAAATCAGATTTTATATTAAATGTTCATATAAAATTTTCTATGTGTAATTAAACTGCGATGTAAAAAAGCTTTTTGCGTAGTGGTGGCCACTAGCGGTATGAACCGTCAGCAGCGATAAGGTATAGCTAAGAGCGCTCCAGACCAACCTTACGAACGTATGACTTGCAGAAGGTATACTTAACTAAGAAGGTTTCGGAAAACACGTATTAACGATAAGGTACTTCTTAAGGTACAACTTAAGAACGACGTAGCGTTAAGGTAGTTTCGGAGAACGCAGCCCAAAACATTAATGATGTATAGAAGGGAAAAATTCTATCATCAATACAAATGTATTATAATATATTCATCTTATTGGTTTATAAGACTGAAAAAGAATAATAATCCTGTTTTGTCATCCATTTATTGTAGGCTTATGACTTTTACTTATATGTAATAATCATCACTTTTAGTTCTCTTTTCAGATCAATATATAAAGTATTGTCCATGGCCGGCCCAGGCTCGGTTGCTGCCCTAGGCGAGATTTTAGATAGCGCCCCCACAAGCCAACCCTCGTTTTTAATCTTAACCAAACAACAAAGGACACAGGAAGAAAAAGAAAAAAACAACCACCGCTCTTGAACTTTAAAAAGAATATGAATACTGTACTATAGAAATTTTTTTGCCCATTCTCAATGGGAAAGTGCCCAAGGAACATCGCTCGGCAACATAGCTCAAAAAAGTTGCCCCGTATATCATCACCTTTAGAGAACAAGGAGCAGACTGCGCGGTTTATTAAACAGGGGTGAAAATGGTGATTTATTTATTGTGGCTTGAGGAAAAGGCAACAACCTATTTGTAATATCTCTATTAAACCGTCTAGTACATAAGGCTACAGTCAAATTACCCCTCATTCATGCAAAGGCCACAACAATAAGATAATAGATGGGACAATACTCTTCCAGGAGTTTGCGGATATTGTGACAGTCCACATTTCCAGCAACAGTTTTTGTTTTTTATCCATTTTATCATCTTTTTACTGAATTTCTGGAAGGTGGGGCATTGGCTTAGGAAATCTTTATTTATTTTTTTAATTACAGTGCAGTAATTTAAATCAAGCGAACGCTGTCGTTTTCTCAACATGAACACAATTATCCAACATCTAACTTGTAAGGGAAAGTTTAGCAAATCAGCATTGCATAAGTGCTTTTAAATAATCATTTATTTAACAGATCACTTTAGGTAACTTTAGTTGACCCTACGGGGAGTTTTATTGAAGCCTTGCCAACACAGGTACATAACAGATATTATAAAAGAGGACAAAAAAGACATATTTGTTATCTTTGCTTAGTTAGATAATGCAACATAAACACATTGATGTTATGAGCAATAAAGTTTGAAGGTCATTAACAACTGATTTTTATATAAGATTGCTGTAAATGGCATAATATATCAACATTATGCACATGTTATTTATTCCACACAGTCAATGTTTTAGAGAGAGGTCTGGTTTTTTTTCCATTTTTTTTCAAAGACCACATTTACAGATATAGACAGAACAAACAAACCAGCCACTTGAACCAAGTGTTCAAAACATTAATGATGTATAGAAGGGAAAAATTCTATCATCAATACAAATGTATTAAAATATATTCATCTTATTGTTTTATAAGACTGAAAAAGAATAATAATCCTGTTTTGTCATACATTTATTGTAGGCTTATGACTTTACTGTACTTTACTGCTGGTGGTGGTGGCGCAATGGATAAGACACATGCCTTTGGTGTGAGAGACCCGGGTTCGAATCCACTGTGAGACACCAATGTGTCCCTGAGCAAGACACTTAACCCCTAGTTGCTCCAGAGGCGTGCGACCTCTGACATATATAGCAATTGTAAGTCGCTTTGGATAAAAGCGTCAGCTAAATGAATAAATGTAAATGTAAACTTATATGTAATAATCATCACTTTTAGTTCTCTTTTCAGATCAATATATAAAGTATTGTCCATGGCCGGCACAGGCTCGGTTGCTGCCCTAGGCGAGATTTTAGATAGCGCCCCCACAAGCCAACCCCCGTTTTTACTGTTAACCAAACAACAAAGGACAAAGGAAGAAAAAGAAAAAAACAACCACCGCTCTTGAACTTTAAAAAGAATATGAATACTATGCAGTATTATTTATTTGATCAGCCAACTTTATTAAACTGAATAACTGAAGAGCACTGTTTATTTTATTTGTATCTTTGTTGTATTTATTGGTGCTTTTGCTTGTAATATGATTGTTTTTATTTTATTACTGACTGTTTACTTGTCTTTAAAAATTTAGGCTATTAAATTTATATTAGATAAGCTAGTAGTTTTAGCTGTGGTATCAAAATTGGAATAGAGGATTGTGAATTTTCACTAGTCTTGAGTAACCGGCCATTGGCAGGTGTGGCAAAAAGTTAGTTTTAGGCCCTGCTTATAATATGAATAGTGCTCAACGTTAAGTATTAAGTAAATAAATGGTGATAATCTGGTTAAAAAGAATCACACACGAATTAAACAAAATACAAATCGACAAAAAAGTGCAATAAACTAGACTCTTAAACTTAAATGATTGCAATTTATGAATGCTTTAGACTACAGTCCTAGCCATGGTTTCTTTTAAAATAAGACACTTAGGAGGTTTAGGTCAAGTAAGCAAGGAGCAATATAACAGAATTTTTTTTTTTTTTAAGACATCAATTTGAATTTATTTTAAAGAAAATACTCTGCACTTTACTTGCAGTTTAAAACAAGCAAGTGTTGCCAGTCAAGAAGTTCTAAAAAAGCTATTTCAGAGTTGTACACAAACATCAATGTGTGCCATGAAGAGTCGTTCATTTATGATTTCACTTTTCCAAAGCATATATGTGCTAATGGTAAAAATAATACCTTTGGTAACTGCATAAACTGGTCTAGCATAAATAACATGTTATGGTGATGTATAGTACATCCGACAGAACCGGACCTGCCTCTTGTGCGGCGCCCACTGTCACTTTGCACCCTAAGCATTCCGCCTATGTCTCCTATGCCACGTGTCGGCCCTGATATTGTCTAAGTTTTTTTCTGCTGAAATTTCAAGGTTTCTGTAGTAAGTAAAAGTAATTATCTCTATATTAGATATTTCTGATCATTTTCTGATCAAGATCAACAGAGACTGCTGGAAGCTTTTAACTTTACCTTTCTCTTCATGTACCTCCATGCCTCTGTTTTTATTAAAGTTTATTAAAGACTGGGTTGCGTGCGTAAAGTGGTTTCATGCAGCTTTGCTCTTACGTTTGCCACTATCAGAAACTCTCTTGTCTTGCTGCTATCTGCTTTTATTACAAATTGCACTTTGTTATCACTGGATACAGTCTTTTATTATTAAATTATGAAAACATGTTTTTTAATCAGCCGCAGTGAATTGTAAATGAGTTGTGATAGTGAGTGTGAAGGTAACAGTGTGGCCTTGATGGATACCTGGTTTATTTAACTGCGTAAGTCTATTACTTTTACTGGATGTTTATGTAAATTTACATTTAAATGACAGTCGCTTTAGATGTTGTGATAGGTTTGTCATAGAAATGTTTATAAAAATTAAGTCATAGGACGAAAATGTCTGAGTAGTGTCCACAACTTCGCACATAAATTACCCCTAACTTTTACAAACCTGATCTTTCGACTAGGTCTCGATTATGTATAGTAGCTAAAAGCAGACTCACCATGCTTAGAGTGAACCCTTGGTATTTCTAGCTGATATGATCCTAATGATCTGAGTGATCTGTTGGGTTTATATTCAGTGAGCATATCTGCAATATATTGAGGTCCTAGGCCATTGAATGATTTATATACCAGTAATAATACTTTAAACTCAATCCTAAATGTAACTGGGAGCCAGTGTAAAGACCTGAGGACTGGTGTGATGTGTTCATATTTTCTGGTCTTTTCAGTCTTTTTGCTGACACTCCTCTTTTTTTCACACTACAGAGCAAAAAGTGTTAGAGATTTTCTAGTTAAATCCAATACCTTTGTGAAAAGTAAGAGGGATGGATGCAAAGGTAATGACATTTTTTATGCCTGTCTCAAATGTGCTGCTTAAAAATATACGTAGAAGATCGCGGACAAATGCCCGAAATCAAAGGCAAATCAGATCTTGTTCACGCGAGTGACAATCACACAGTGTGAATGAGCAAAGCCGCGATCTGAGAGAATCGCAGACGAGTCGCCGACGCCCGTGAGATATTTGGCATGCTAAATATCTGGACCTGTCCGCGATTCAAAATCCTGCTGTGTGAATGTGTTCTGACTGAAAACTACATCGGCGATGAGAGCAAGATACAGTTATAGACCAGAATATCAGTATTTTAATAGATATATTTACAATTATATCAAACAGAAACAAAGCACAAACATTTACTTGACCAGCAGCAACAGCAGCACATTGCAAAATTATTTATTTACCCCCAACTCTCTTTGCAGAACACACAATCCTTGCTCGCCTCGTCTCCCCAACCATTTCCTCCAGCATAATTGTTTTTCTCCTTTTCGCTGCAAATCAGCGCAGACACAATTTGGATCACAAGCTTCTTGCAGGCTATCTTGCAGGCTATCATTTTTAATAACAATTTCAGTCTCGAGCGAGAACTCCTGTCTCAAGCACGTGTGATCTTGCATTATTTCCTTATCACTTCTCACGCGTGTTTGGTTGTGAAACGTAATTTGCGAGCCAGACAGCGATTCTTTCTTTTGTAAAGTCATGCAGTGTGAAACCTCCTGTCGCCGATGCATCGTGCAGTGTGCACACAGCAGTGACTGAATGTTACCTCAGATAGTCGAGCAGTGTGAAAAGAACAGTGACCTGACTACTTTGAAAATCGTGCAGTGTGAACTCGGCATAAGGATGCTGCACAGCGGGAAGATTAAGCTGCTCTGCTCACCATGCGAGGCCAAGGAATTCTACCGCTTCAGCTGTACTACTGGGCCACTCAGACAAAAGGTGTGATTAGCTGGATACATGAATGCAGAACTGCTCACTGGACAGATATTGAAATATATAACAGTAATTGAGAAGAAGTTTAACATAACTTTTAATAAAAAATGTATCTAAAAAGAAATCTAGTCCTCACTGGCTCTGGCCACGAAAGATCCAACTGTTGTTCCTTCATTGCCCGGGAATACGGCCTTCGAAGGATGCAGCCTCTGAATTGGGATGTCTCCGGTTACTGATGAATGGATCGACTTCTGTCAGCTTGTTGAACCCATTTTTATTTGGACAATTTCTACCATATGATGGCTGAAGCAGCAGCGCATGACACTGTTTTCACGGTAACCAGATCAACATTGTGAACAGAACTCTACAAAACTTCAGTGAAAACATCAAATGATCATGCAATGGGATAAAAGCTTCTTTTCCCTGCAAACGATACCATGAAGAATGTAAATAATTAAACAAATCAAAAACAAAAGGTAAGCAGGTATCAGTGTTAATTTCAGTATTGTTACTGAAATTTCAGTTAATAAAAAAAAAAAAATGCCATTAAAGGCGACAACTTTTAAAGTAAAAAAACAATAAGGCTTCACTATTCTAGGAGAATAGCATCATCGATAACACGACATCTTGTTCCCTCATTTCAGGGAACCGAGGTTATGTCAGTAACTGGAGACTTTATCAAGGACACCTCAACATGTGAATGACCTGTAATAAATAAATGATAAGTGATGCATAAAATCAATGACGCACTTAAACGCACTTATGCAATGCTAATTTTCTGAACTTTTTCTTAAAAGTTAGATGCTGAATAACTGTGTTCATGTTTGGAGAAAAAGTTAGTTTGATACAATTTAAATTACCGCCATGTGCATTATTTTTCAGATACAATCAATTTGCACATAATGTTATGAATGTATGCAGCTTGAAAACACCTATCTGAAAATGATTGCTCTATTAATCATTGCCTTGTATTTGATAACCAACTTAATAACTTAAACTGTACATATTTATATATGATGTTTATATTAGTATGTTCAATATTGTACTTTCATATTTATTAGAGCTCAACATCTTTACACATTGGAAATAAGTATCTTAATGCTTGTTAAACATTTGAATTTACTAATAAATCATAGGGCCCTATGATTTGGCGATGTAGAAAATGCAGATGGAATCGTGGAATCAAGTGTTATATGTATTAATTTGATTACCACCGTAATTTGTATTAAATCATACATTTTTTAATTAAAAATTAAAACATACAACACAGAAGTTTTCAATAATTACACATGCTTTTTGATTATTGCCATTTAATTTAAACATTAAGCTGGAGTCCAGATCATATACCAATTCAAAAAAGGAATACAGAAAAATTACAACTATTTCATTGGGACCTACAGACCCCAACAACTGTATGCATCTGTGTAAATCTAGAATCTTGCTTAAGTGAATCTTTTAGCATGAAATTCTACTGTAGCCATTGTCCTCATTCTTTAATCTTGTATACAGACCAAGGGAGGTAATCGACTAACATTAAGATGTGTGACTTTTACTAGTTCTCACAAATTAGTGTCAGGCTAAAAATAAAGACAGGTTGACAAGACAAGGCAGGTGGTGAGTTCCAAAGTAACTAATCGAAAGAAGTATGAAATGCTATATCACTGATCTTGTGGATGCTTGTGGAATCTTTTATTTAGGTTTCAAAATAACACAATCTGTATTTTTAAATAGTACATATCTGTCTCTCTCATTTATGTTTTATGTTCAAACTTTACCAAAAAAAATGTTTTTATGATGGTTATACATAGTAATAGATTTTCACAGTGCAACAACAAAAAATATTATTGAAATAGTAAAAGATTTTGTTATCGAATTTATCAAAATTTGTAATAATTTTAATGTTTTTATGTGTTAAATAATTTTAATGAACCTGGTTGCTACTGTGTGTTGTACACTAGGTGGTGATGTAATGCCACTGCCTCATTCCATACAAACCTTATCCATTATCTGAGAATCATTTTTGGAGAGAAATGTACTACTAATATACTTTTTATTATTATGCAATGCACTATATAATTTTATTATATATTTTGCATGTGTCCACATTAAATCTATAGTATGATTACCATAATGAGAATGTTCTGACATGTGTAGTTTAACTCCCAATAGTTTAAAATGTCTATAAATGCCAAAATCAATGCATCTTTTTCATTATCTTCATGGCTCAGCAAATAATAAAGACTTTATCTGCAGCCAGTACTAACTCAGATAGAAAATCAATAAATTATTTCATAAAGTCTCTTTAGATTTTGGTATCCGTATCAACCATGGAAAAAGCTTTATTGATCAACCAGTATTGTTGAATGTATCCATTTCTTTTTAAATTGATAAATCAGCTTAAGCAACTGAGAGCTTCACTGTAGAATCTGCCACATTGCGTCCCGTTAATCCATCCACTAGCCACCTGTGAACATCTATATGTCACTCTAGAACTAGGTACTTGAATATCGATTTTGCAAGATAAGGTTTGTTGGATAAGATTGAATATCTTTTCACGCACTGAATATATTTGTATATTCTGTGATCTCCTTTGTGTGTTTGATAGGCATCACTTATGGATGTCACAATTACTTCACAAGAAATTTGAAAACAAGTTTTGGACAAATGGAAAGGATGGTTTTCTTTAAAGATTAATGAAGTGGATGATTAAGTGAGGACAAAAAAAAAGGGGGTTTTGAGACTTGTTTAAAATGTTTGTTGTGAACCCATAAAAAAAAAAAAAAAAAAAACACTTGGCATGTTTGGTTAAATTAAAACGACCCTGGTGCAATTGCTCTGTTAGTGCGGTTCATTTGAATAATCGTGAACGCTGCCATCCGAACCCTGGTGCCACCAAACAAGCAGGCTGAGACCGCTGAAAAGATGGATCTCAGTTCTCTTTCCAAACGAACTCTGGTGCAGTTTGAATGAAATATGAACGCAACACAGATCAAAGATATGTAAACAAACCACAAACAGGACATGATGCCACAAGATGCGACCCTAAAAAGGACAGAATGCTCAAGCACTCCTGTTTTTTCCTCGTCATAGTTACCCATCACAGTTCGGTACAGGTATCAGAACCGCGTCTCCTCACAGGAGATCTTTTGATAAGATCACAGCAGATCAGATGTTTGTGACGGAGGGATTCCTGCCGCTGTTTTGATTCTTTTACACATTTTATAAGCTCCACAAGTTCTCAGCTGGTCAAAATACCATCATATGCAAGCTATGGACACACAATGAGCGCATTTATCCCAGCACACAGCATTGCTTTGGATGTTTGATAAGTTCCGACACGAAATATACGTAATAAAAGCCGACCAATCAGGTTGTGAACATATCACTATGCCTTCAGGTTCGGTATCTTTAGGTTCTGTGTTAAAACAACAGTGTGACCACTAAGAGGACCAAGACTACACGTTTATTGATTTTTTTGGTCCGGACCAATCGAAACAAGCAAACCGAACTACACGTGTGAACACACCCTTAATGACTGCCATAAACTGTATCACTAGTTGGATTAAAGTTAAACTCCACAATTGTATAACTGATATGATTGTATAAGTGACACTCTTGTATAACTCTATAACTGATTGTATAACTGTCACTCTTGTATAACTGATTGTATAACTGACATAACAGCCGTAGTGGTTATAAAGAGCTTTCCCCACTCTTTCCCACTTGCAACTGACAAGATGAAGGTCCTAGAGGGATTTCTTTCTCTAGGTTTGTTGACTGTTTTTTTGAGCTCCAGTAATGCAAAGCAACAGAAGTTCAGGATTCCTGTCCATCAGAAATCAGCTTCTGCAATCTCATACCAGAAGGTCTGGGAGAAATTCAGAAGTCAAAGCGAAGCTGAGCGTGATGAGTTTCTGAGTGGCTCGTTCCCGGTTGATTTTGAATGGTCCGTCTCCAGTGAGAGTTTCAAAGTGGAGGGTGGATGGGCTGAACACGGGAAGGGTGAGACCATATGGGATCGGTTTAGCCATGAGGGTCATGTCTTTGACAAACAGACCACTGATTTGGCCTGTGATAGTTATCATAAGGTGGACTATGATGCGTATCTGCTTAGGGGAATGATGGCACCTAATTATCAGTTCTCAATTTCCTGGGCTCGCATTTTCCCCACTGGACACAGAGAAAGTTTGGTTGACGAGGGGGTTGCTTATTATGACAAGATGATTAACACACTTCTACAATCCGGCATCGAGCCTACGGTTACCCTGCATCATTGGGACCTTCCCCAAGCTCTGCAGGACTCAGGAGGCTGGGTTAATGACTCTATTGTGGAAGCTTTCAAAGACTTTTCTGACTTTTGCTTCTCTCGTTATGGAGACCGAGTCAAAACATGGATCACTTTCGGCAGCCCCTGGGTAGTGAGCAACTTGGGGTATGGAACAGGGGAACATCCGCCAAGTATGAAAAACCCAATAATAGCCTCTTACAAGGTGTGTTTGTCAATCAGAAAAAGTACCATCTATTTTATGATTTTATAAAGTATATATTGGCAATGCTTTGCTTGTTTTCACAGGTGACGCACAATGTTCTGAAATCTCATGCTGAAGCTTGGCATATTTATAATGATAATTACAGGAAACTGTACAGTGGAAAAGTGGGCATTGCTCTTAACTCCGATTGGGCAGAGCCAAGGAATCCCGTAAGTGATCAGGATGTTGCAGCAGCTGAGCGTTATTTGAACTTCAAGCTGGGCTGGTTTGCTCACCCCATATTTGTAGATGGTGACTATCCAGCCGTGCTGAAGAAACAAATAGAGAAAAAGAAAGGTGAGTGTGGTAAAGAGCTGGCAATACTCCCCGTCTTCACTGAGGCAGAGAAACAAAGAATCCGAGGCACAGCTGATTTCTTCGGACTTAATCACTACACTTCCCGACTGATTAGTGAGAGCTTGGGTAGATGTGACGCTGGACCCAATAATGTTGGGGACTTCGAGGCTTATGCGGACCCCACATGGCCCTCCACAGCTTCTGACCAGATCCAGTCTGTTCCATGGGGGCTTCGGCGGTTATTGAACTACATCTATTTAGAGTACACATCCATCACAAAGGTGCCCATCTATATCACAGGAAACGGAATGCCAACTGAGTACTATGGTGATCTGCTCAATGACATTCAGCGTGTCGACCATCTCAAAGCTTACATCAATGAAGCAATGAAAGGTAAGTATTTTAAGGGAACTGGTCAGTGTTTAAAACTATGATTATATTAATCTTTTTAGTGGTAACAGGTCAGTTTGTGTGAAATCAGAGAGTTGGTGACCTAAATCTAAGATCTGTAAGGTATTTCTTAGAGATACTAAATTTTTTATATTTGAAGTATTTATTATTTTGAGGCCAAAAAATGCCTTATAGGGAAGCCGTGCATCTGATATCTCAAAAAGTTTGTTGGCCATATTTTCTTATCAAGATAGCCTGGGACAAATGTCTTTTTGCATAGAAACATTGCTCGTGTAGACCTACTTTTAAGCCACTTTCAAGATTCTCCTAGTTAGTCAATACTGATAAATGATAAAATATTGTACTGTCCTTTTGATCATAACAGGGACTTAAACATCACATTTGAGCTATTAAGCTTAAAACATGTTCTTGTCTTCTCATGGATGTAATTAAGGCTCCAATGTCACCCACATCTACAAATGTTACATTTTTTACAACTTTATGGGCCATGTATGAAAATATTTGCACCCTGAGAAGACTTTTAACGGTGTAAACTTGAAGGAATCAGGTTTGTCTATCCAAAAATCATAATTATTGAAATATAATACACTAAACATGGTGTTTATTGGCTTGGGAATAATGAATCCTTCAGGGAGCTGAAAATATATGAAAATGTTAGATTCTGCAATACTTTTACAGACCTTAGTTTTAGGTCACCAACAACATCAGATCTGACACTGACTGACTGTAAAACAATCTTCTACCAATGTAACAAAACCCTTGACAAACCTTAACATCCAGACTTTATATAGTAATACAAGATCACTATCTACTAACTACTTCTTTCTACTACAGCTGTGCATTTGGATGGTGTTGTCATCCAGAGGTTTACAGTCCAGTCTCTGATGGATGGTTTTGAGGGTCCTCAAGGCTACAGTCAACGATTTGGATTGCACTATGTGAACTTTGAAGATCCTGACAGGCCAAGAATCCCCAAAGCATCAGCATATTACTATTCAAAGGTGATTGAGCATAATGGATTTGCTGAGACTCCAGCAAGCTCTAAGATGCAAATCTATGGAAATAAAATTGAGAGCACAAAACTTCCTAGTCTGCCACCATCTGAAGTTCCTTCAAAATCCAAGGTTGTTTGGGAAAAGTTCTCCCTTCAGACCAAGTTTGACAGACAGCTTTATCACTATGGAACATTTCCAGAGGGATTCCAGTGGGGTGTCTCTTCTTCAGCATATCAGGTTGAAGGTGGCTGGAATGCAGATGGAAAAGGACCAAGTGTTTGGGATACTTTCACTCAAAAACCTGGTATGATCCCAAACAATGACAATGGTGATGTTGCATGTGACAGCTACAATAAAATAGATGAGGATCTATACATGTTGAGAGCCCTAAAATTGAAGACTTATAGATTCTCCTTGTCATGGTCTCGAATTTTTCCCAGTGGGAAAATATCCTCTCTTAACCAGAAGGGTGTGGACTACTACAACAGGCTCATTGATGGTCTCTTGGCAAACAATATCACACCCATGGTGACTCTCTACCATTGGGACCTGCCACAGGCTTTACAGAACATCAACGGTTGGGACAACCCCGAATTAATTAACATATTCAATGAATATTGTGACTTCTGTTATGCAACATTTGGAGACAGGGTGAAGTTTTGGATCACATTTAATGAACCCCAGACAATTGCATGGTCCGGATATGGACTAGGTCTGATTCCACCTAACGTAAACCAACCTGGAGATGCTCCATACAGGGTTGCACACAACCTCCTGAAAGCTCATGCACAAGCTTATCACACCTATGATGAGAAATACAGGGCATCGCAAGGAGGTCTGGTATCCATTAGTCTAAACGCTGAATGGGCAGAACCCCTGGACGTCAACAGCCCTCGAGAGGTGGTGGCAGCTGATCGAGCCCTTCAGTTCCAACTAGGCTGGTTTGCACATCCCATATTTAAAAATGGTGACTACCCTGACGCCATGAAGTGGCAGGTTGGCAACAAGAGTGAACTTCAAGGCTTGACAGAATCCCGCCTGCCTTCTTTTACTGACGAAGAAAAGGCCTTTATCCAAGGAACAGCTGATGTATTCTGCATTAACACATACACAACCAAAGTCGTGCGCCATGTGACCAGCATACTTGATGTTGAGTCTTATCAGACTGACCAGGACGTTGAGAAGAACTTTGCAGATGGCTCTGAAAATACTGGCGTTAATGACCAGAAGGCTGTTTCTTGGGGACTCAGGAGACTTCTTAACTGGTTAAAGGAAGAGTATGGAGACCCTGAGATTTATATAACAGAAAATGGTGTGGCTACAGTCCCTGCCATGACGGTTGATGACACTGATCGCATATTCTTTCTTAAGACCTATGTTGATGAGGCTCTTAAAGGTATGTTAACTATAGTTCTCATTCATGACAGTGCATACACACGTATTTGTCTGCTGATAAAGGTTTTTATGCAGAAATCATGAAATACATTACATATTTATATATATATATATAGTATATGATAATATGATTATTTATATATATGTATATATATTATATATGATAATATGATTATGAAAAGCTTTTTTTGGACATGGTTTAGGCGTAATTTATTCATACTGCTAGCTGTGTGAATGCACTCCCTCATTTAGAACAATCCAGATCCAGCAACATAGAGTAAAAAAAAAAAAAAAAAAGTGTATTTGCACCTATGAATCCTGTGGAAATTTTGCATTAAATTATTTGCTCATGAATACACAAATTGTACAAAATGTATTAGTGAAAATGGCTTAATGTTTGTAATGGTGTTAAATTGTGCATTTGACACATTTACATGTATTGTCTTTTTAGCACACAACCTGGATGGAGTACGAATTAAGGGTTATATTGCAAGCTCTCTGATGGACTCCTTTGAGTGGCTAAATGGCTACTATATTAGCTATGGACTTCACCATGTGAACTTTTTACTTTCAAATCGGCCAAGAACTCCAAAGCGCTCAGCTCACCTCCTTTATGATATAATAAGAAATAATGGCTTTCCACTGCCAGTGGAGGAAGAAATCTTATATGGACATTTTCCAGAGGGATTTATGTGGAGCACAGCAACAGCTGCATATCAGGTACAATCCATTTTAACAAATTCAATTTTTAATCATATTTGATATATATTTTTAAATCATATATTTGCTTAAAATGATACGTTTCATGTTATGCTTTAACACCACAGATAGAGGGAGCCTGGAGAAAAGATGGAAAAGGTCTCAGTATTTGGGACAAATATGCACACACTCCCTCAAGAATAGCTAATGATGACAATGGTGACATTGCCTGTGACAGCTACAACAGGATCGCTGATGATGTCAATAATATAAAAAAACTGAGGGTCCGCCACTACCGGATGTCTGTTGCATGGCCCAGAATTATGCCAGATGGGACAAACAGGAACATTAATGAAGCTGGACTCAATTACTATAATAGGGTTGTGGATGCACTTTTGGCAGCTAATATCCAGCCACAGGTAGACTATTTTTTAAATAATTTGCATGCTAGAAATGCACTCTGGTAGCCTAAATAATACAAAATAAAATAAAATGTAAAAAATTTTGACAGTCTATTAATCATTTTGATCTGGCAGGTGACCTTGTACCACTGGGATCTCCCACAAGCACTCCAGGATGTTGGTGGCTGGGAGAATGAAACTATTGTCGATAGGTTCAGAGACTATGCTGATGTTGTGTTTAACAGTCTGGGGGACAGAGTAAAGTTCTGGATCACTTTAAATGAACCCCTGCTTGTTGCTTTGGCAGGATATGGCCATGGAACTATGGCACCAGGTATCATTCGCCATTAAAATGATACTTTTAATTTTTTTAAAATGTAATCAAGCCCACCAATTTCTGTGTTCACAGCTAATAATGCAAAATAAGGTAATTGATGATGGTCAATCTGTGTCCAGGTATAAATTCCAGACCGGCCACTGCACCATATGTTGCGGCACACAACCTCCTCAAGGCTCATGCTGAGGCCTGGCATCTGTATAATGACAAGTATCGTGCAAAATATGGTGGCGTTATCAGCATCACTCTAAACTCTGACTGGGCTGAAGCAAGAAACCCATACAAACAGGAAGACGTGGATGCTGCCGTGCGTTATCTTCAGGTACAGATTTGTGATTCATCCATACGAACAGTGTGTAACCATGTGCATAAATCCACAATAAGCCACTCCTCTTCTTGAAACAGTTCATGCTGGGTTGGTTTGCTCATCCTGTGTTCAATGGAGATTACAGTGATCTAATGAAAGACAGAATTAGAGAGAGAAGTTTAGCAGCTGGCCGACCTCAATCAAGGTAATTCATATGTTATCTTCTTTGTGAGGAATTTAAAGCTTTGTATTAAAAAGTTTCAATGCTTATAAATGCTTTCACATTTGCATTTCACATCTATCAGGCTTCCAGAATTTACCCCTGCTGAAGTAGCGAGGATTAATGGTACTCATGATTATTTTGGATTCAACCACTACACTTCTGTCTTAACCCATTACTTGGACTACAAAGACTACGAGGACTATGATGCAGACAGGTAGCCTTTTAGTTTTATTCAGCAAAGTCATTCTGTGTCAGGTCCAATTTTTTAAAAACCTACATCAATGTTTATTATGTCAAGTCAGATTTATTTGCATAGCACTTTTTACAGTACACATTGTTTCAAAGCAGCTTTACAGAAAATTATAGTGTTCATGAATAAAATATCTTTATGCCTTAGACACATTTAGAAGATTATTGCTGTGCGATAATATAGTTTACTTTTTGTAAAGATACTATAACACAGTTGAGATTTCCTTTATAATATATATTGAAGATATATATTATGAGCAGATATTATATATTTTAAGTGAGCAGATATGCAATACAATGTATGTATGCAGATAAAGTATTGACAACTTTTTGTAAGAGTTTGGCAATAATATAGTTACATACTGCAATAAAATGTTAAATTATGTTGCCATCTATTCCAGGGGTGTAGGAGTTGTATCAGATCGTACATGGCTGGAATCTGGATCCTTCTGGTTGAAAGTAAATCCTGCGGGATTCCGTAAAATTCTGAAGTTCATTAAAGATGAGTATGGAAACCCTCCTGTTTACGTAACAGAGAATGGTGTATCAGAAAGAGGGCCAATAGATCTGAATGATGTCCCCCGTATCCACTACTATAAGAACTATATCAATCAGGCCCTGAAAGGTAATCAGATCGAAAAGGACAGCATTAAACAAAAGATTTCTGTGATGCTTTTTCCATGCATTATTAATATTATTGTTTGTTTTCAGCGTGTTTGCTGGATGGTGTGGACCTCCGTGGCTACACTGCCTGGTCCCTAATGGACAATGTGGAATGGGCGGCGGGTTTTGAAGAAAGATTTGGCCTTTTCTATGTAAATCGATCAGATCCCAGTTTACCACGTATTCCTAAGGAATCTGTCTGGAGTTATGCTAAAATAGTGTCCTGCAATGGCTTCATTAGCCCAGGAGAAAGTCCCCATGAATGTCAGATCCTTGAACCTGAAGGTACAATAAATCTATCTATCTATCTATATGTCTGTCTGTCCTCTTGTCTGTCTGTCTATAAATAACTGAGTCTTTTCTGGTTTACAGAGACTAATCCTGCACCACCTCCTGGTGAAGAGCTGTTTTCGGAAGTGTCAGGTCCTGATGCTGATACAAGAAACAAAAAACGTCCAGTAGAGGAACACATTAACCTTCATAAAACGGACAATTTCTGAACATAATGTGCTTTACAAGTCTTAATATACATGTATAGAAATATAAATTTAATTACTTATATTTACAAGTTGTGTAAATAAAATTAAGTAAAAAAATATGTAATTCATAAAGCTGAAAAAAAAATAATAATAATTCTTTACGTAATCAAATGTTACTGGTAACTTCAACATTAACATGTGATTAGTGAAGATATGAACCAATGAAGAGCTATCCTTAACTACGACTGGAGTCATAAGTATTTCAACCATTTTCTGATTTTTATTAACTATTTTATTTCAAAACTACTTTTCTCTCCAGGACTACAGTATGTAGAGTTTGTTTCTGGTGGGACACTCATTAGTGACTCTCAATCGGCGCGGTAGTTGTGTTGCTACGGTAATGCTGGCATTTTAATCTAATTAAAGTTGACTGCTTTGGTAAACTGAATTAATAATTAAAGACATGTTTGTATGTATGTTGTATTGGGATTTTTCATGATTGTTTAAATGTATATGCTTCTACTAGCATTAGCTTATGGACATGCCCTATTTTACATTTAAAAATGCCTTGTGTCTTTACAGGTATGTTTGGGCTTTATTTGAGTCCATATATGTTTAATTGTATAAATAAAAATAAAAGAACTACAAATAATTTGCATCTTTGGTTTTTGTACCGGTGGTGTAAAGGAATAAGGATGGCACTCTTAGTGTATGTTTATTCATATTTTAGTTAATGATTTGTAAGTGCATTATTGTGTCATTACTTTATTTTGAAGGGCACATCATACTTAACTCATTATTAACCATACACTAACATCATCTCATTGCTTGTTAATGCATGACTTTACTTGAGGGAGCACAGACCAATCACAGCTCATGACAAGGAGCCCATCCCCTCCCTTATATATACAGCTGTGATCCACAAAACGGCATTTTAAAGGAACACGTCGACTTTTTGGCACTTTAGCTTATTCACCGTATCCCCAGAGTTAGATAAGTCCATACATATCCGTTTCATCTCCATGTGTGCCGTAACTCCGTCTGACGCACCCACTGCTAGCCTAGCTTAGCTGGAACTGGAAAAGACTGGAACGGCTCCAGTTAGCATACTGCTCCCAATAAGTGACAAAATAACTCCAACATTTTCCTATTATGTTACGACTGTAACCCTAGTTCCCTAAGAAGGGAACGAGACGCTGAGTCGCCCTGCCTTACTTCCTGCATTCCTGTGATCGACTTGCTTCGGCTATAGCGAAGCTAACGCCGGTCAGACTCTGGATGTGCTTTTATCCTTTTCTGGTCGTGACATAATCAGCCCATGACGTTCACTCTTGCCATTAGACTAGTTGACATACGTGCTTCAGACGCAATTACGCAGGGGCTTTCCCAAAGCGTCGTCTACGCAGCGCCTCGTTCCCTTCTCAGGGATAACCTGAGACGTTTTTTTGTTTGTTTTGTGTATTTTTTTATATATTAATCTATTCATATTTGTTTATATTTAATTTTAATTTTAAAACAGTCCAAGCATACATACAGGCCTATAGAATGGTGCGTAAAACTATTTCATAAGGAAAAACCTGTACATAATAAATCAGCTCCATAATGATGATCAAAGGCTTAGGGCGTTTCATTTTTAAATGATGATTTATAAACAAAGTTCGGGAGGAGCACGTTCAAATAATCAATCCAATCTACTCGTCATCAAACAATTATGTCTACCCTAATCAGCATGACAAGAAGTATATATATATCCACTCTGTCAACTCACCTAATATTCCTTGACAGTTTTCTTCCAGCATCCCTCCACCACCCCGACTCCTCACTCTTGGCTCAATCTTTTACAGCCAGGAATACGGGGGGAGTACTCTGGGTTCGGGCCGAATACCGAGCCTGGAGCCCTCTCCTCGGACAGCACGCCAAATACGCATTTATTCTATCTGACTTATTTGTAAGTGTGAACTCGTGAAACACATTTCAAGGGTTCCGCCAGGAGTGGGCACTCGTGCAACATAAGCATTGACATACATCCGAGTGAACGAGACAGGGGAAGTTAGCGAGGGAAAGGCATAAAAAATAGGAGGGCTGCGTTCGAAACCATACTCACTGAGTAGGAACTTAATTTCAATAAGTACTTACTTAACGAGTGCTAAAAGAGTAGGAACAATATAGCCTGATCTCGTTAAGCATGAATGCGAACCGGACATCTGCCATTTTGACGTTATCATGCGACTTGCATTATCACAAGCAAGAGCAACAATTTAAAAGATATGAGCGACATGTTTAATTCATCATATGTAAATATCTTGATATTGATGAAATTTGCTCGTTTTGTGGTCTTGTTGAAGAAACAGCTGGCCATTTATTTTGTGAATACATTTAGGGTTGATTTAAGTTCTTATATTTTAAACCCTACTAATGTGACCCACAGTTTTATCCTTAACGATATTATTTTTATTACGAAAACTCAAAATTGTTATCTCTTAAATATGATAATTTAATAATAATATTTTTTTTATTTTACAGTATATCCACAATTTTTCACCGACAAACAAAAGCCTTAAATCTCCTTTGAATCTCATTACCAATGAAAAGATGTTGATACAATTCGAATCTCGTCGAATTTCTGTCGCTCTACATACGTCATCTGGTATAATTGAAACGATTGGCTATGAGCTACGTACAGGCGCATTTGATAGACATTCGTAGCGCCCAATAAACGGCTCTGGGCATTCGTAAACCACGCCTCAAATACGAGAAAATGAACATGTAGTTCCCAGACCAAGTCTCAAATGAGACTTGGTCTGACGTTAGCCAGGCTAATTGTTAGTGGCAATGGTGTATAAGTGTATTGTTATTTATTATAATATTTATTTTAATAATAATTATTATTTACATTTATCAGAGAGGGGCACAATACATTTTGAGACAAAAGGGGCAGGGGCTTGAGCACTTTTTATTCTGGTGAATCAGCTGACCGCCAGAGGTGAGCCGTTCCTTCGTGCCTGAGATTGTTGCTGTGCTGTGCTCTGCACTTCACAACCTGATTCAGCCACTTCCACAGGTATGCAAACATACATATATCTCCCGTTCACATACCACAAAAATGAACATAGAAACATGTGACTCACATTACAGTATCTGTTGAAGATCAATGAAAATAAAATGTTTCCATTACAATTCCCCCTTTTTATCATTCTCTGATAACTGATTAACCAAAAAATAGTATAATGAAAATGCAGCAAATTTAAGTCATTACATCACACTTATACCCTTCATCTCTGATTTTCGTATAACTGATCACTCTTCTTAAACTTGCAGAAAAAGGATTAAAAGGAAAAGCTTAGGCTGTTTTTTGTAAGGATAGGCCCTTAATTATTTAGCAAGCAAGTCTAGACTATCTGAAGCCGGGCTAAATGAATAAACATCAGTCACCTCAGTAAACAAGAAATAGTATAGATTTTAGTAGGAAAAACATACTTTAACTATATTAACACTGTAACATACCGCTACTTGTATCGTCTGCATAATTTTGTTCATCCTTGGGATAGACTGTCATTTTCACTGCACTAGTATTCACCCATGAATAACAAAATTATCAGAATAACATACACATTCATAACTCCTACACATTCAGCCTTTTCCATTAATCCACGCCCATCTCCATATATCACCTCCATCTTCTTAACCATATTTTGTCCATTTTTTATTCAATCAGGCAATGGTTTTACTCAGTAAGCTCTATTTAATGCCCTATGCTTTGCACAGTGCGTGACATTTTATCTGTATGTTATGCGGCTAGAGTTTTGACACTGAGTCAATGGGCTCCGATGAGGAATTCGCACCCACAGGGACTTCGACGAGTCATGAGATTTTTTTCTGTTATCATTAGGAGCAAATTCAACAATTGGATTTACAACAGACACAAGAAGTGTTGAAGCAATGTTTGGCACGGGATCCAAGCCTAATCTTTAGCCGCTTTCCGACCAAGTAGTTCTAGGAACTTAGTTCTAGGAACTGTCCACTTCTAAACAGTTCTAAGAACTACTCTCCCCTAAACTCGGTTTTGCTGTTTGCGTTCGCACTGGCCAAGTGGCCATAGGAACTGGTAGGAGGGGTAAGGGAGTGACGCAAGCACGGTGACTTTTTTTTTGACGGCGCGACCCACCTTTATTTTGGCGGCGCTGAGAACGCCAGAGCAAACAATGCTCGCATTCTCTGTGTTTATTAGTTAGCGATCTGTCTAACAGTACTGTTTAATATCTTATTAGATAGAACTGTTATAGAAAGTAGACAGTATATGAAAAAAGGTTATTAGCCTATGCCGTGTGGTTGATGTCCAGTGTTGCTAGCTGGGCAGATAAACATAATCATGTTTGGCTTGGTCCCCTCAAAGTTGCGTTGGATTTTCTCTTCAGCATAAAGGTTTAGAGACCCATCTATCACTGTTTTCCATGTTTGTATAGTTAGTTTATGGAGTAAATTTATAGGCTATAATCTGTGTGTTTACATTCTAGCTGTTTTAAAAATGGCGGGTGCTGGTGTTCCGCGTGCGTTCGGTCATCAGCGTACACTAACGTCACAGATAGTTCCTATAGTGCTGGTTTAGACCCTACTCTGAAGTAGGACCCAAATTAGTTCCTCCAAATGGAGTTCCTAGAACTAAAATCGTTCCTAGTTCCTGCGGTGCGAACACGCCGACATCCGGGTACTTTAGCCAATAGTTCTAGGAACTGTGAAAAGGTTCCTCCGGTCGGAAAGCGGCTTTTGATGTCCTCAGCCATTTGGGACCTGCTGCTCCTCCAACATTACCTCCTGTCCCCGGGCAACTATCATCGTGCATCTGCCTGAGATGCAGAGAAATGCCCACTATGGTGGAGAGGAAGTGCTGCCACCAACAGCCACGTCTTTGCATTTCAACTGTACCACACATGGAGGCATACATTCTGCAGGCGGGAGTCTTGCGTCTGGCCAGGAGGATCTGGAATGACCTGCGTTCTGTAGTTGACCTTCCAGATGAAGGTGAAGACAACAGGCAATTTAGACATGCTACATATAGACAGTTTGTGGCTTGGCAGTGTGGGACTCTGGGTCCTGGTCACAGAGTGGTCATCCCAAGCTGCTGTGTCAGGGCAATCCGGGACCGCTTTCCAGATCCTCATGGACAATACAGGGGATTTATTCTGAGGAGGGTATAGCTGCTGTGTGGTGTGCTTTTAAAACTTGGAATGCTTTCTTGTTGTGTCTAAAAATGTTGCTTATTTAAAATAATATTTCTAGTAAAAGTTTTTAAAATATTTAAAAGGGTTTAAAATTGAATTATGTAATTGCTCATTTGTGAGAACAAAAGCACCACTTTACCATAGTACATTACTGAATTATCTTTTGGATCAATTTAAAACACTAACTTTCAATATTGTCATGGTCAGCATTTCAGAATTTTCCATGGACACAATATTCAGAGGACATTTTGGTACATTTTGTTCAAGTGTTAGAATGTTAGGCCTGAAAAATGGAAGTAAGGTTTAGATGTTAGAATCATGGTTAGTTTAAAAGATAGTTTACCATCTTATCTATTAAAAATCCATCACAATAGACAAGTAAAGTAGTGATGGCACCTCGTGCTGTCTAGCATGCGCAAGTGACGATTCTCTGTCAACCAATCAACATGCCCCACAAAGAGGACACAACCAAAAAGTTTGAGAACCACTACATTAAGGCAAAAAGGCCATTTGAAATCCGATTAAATCACAAAAGCAAATAAAATGTCAAAATACAAAAGATGCATATAAAACACATGGCACATGTTTATTTAAAAGGTGATGTGAACTGTTATATTTGAGCAGAAAAACAGATTTTGGCTACATTCAGCCACATTAATGAATGCAGCATTCATTTTACAGAGATATTCTGGTGCCATTCTAAATTGCAGAACCATTTAAAAGTATTTACAAAAAAAACATAGGCATGACTTTTCAGGTGTATCTGTAAATTATGGAATTTGTTTTATTACACGGATCACAATTAAATTGCCTTCATCCAGAGTGAATGTGCAGATGTTTTTTTTAGATTGCTCGTTTTTCTAAATCCATTGTCACACCGATGAACACACATGTGTCTTTCCAGAATGCGTTTGCAAATGATGTTTCAGGTCTCTATGATATGTGAAACTCTCTTTACACTGAAGACACTTGTAAGGCTTCTCTCCAGTGTGAAGTCTCATGTGAACCTCAAGGTTTCCTTTGAGTGTGAAACTCTTTCCACAGTGAGGGCAGGCGAACGGCTTCTCTCCAGTGTGAATTCTCACGTGAGCCATAAGATTTCCTTTTTGTGTGAAGCTCTTCCCACACAGTTTGCAGGTGTAAGGGCTCTCTCCGGTGTGACCTCTCATGTGGATACCAAGGGATTCTTTATATGTAAAATTCATTCCGCACTGGGTGCAGGTGTAAGGCTTCTCTCCAGTGTGAATTCTCATGTGAGTCTTGAGGCTTACTTTATGAATGAAACTCTTTCTACAGTGAGAGCACATGAAACGCTTCTGTCGAGTGTGACTTATCATGTGATATGTAAGATTTCCTTGTTGTGAGAAGCTCTTCCCACACAGTTTGCAGGTGAAAGGCTTCTCTCCAGTGTGAAGCAGCATGTGAGTCTTGAGACTTACTTTATGACAGAAACTCTTTCCACAGTGATGGCACGTGAAAGGCCTCTCTCCAGTGTGAATTCTCATGTGCGTCTTAAGGTATTTATTGAATCGGAAACTCTTTTCACACTGCTGGCATTTGAAAGGCTTCTCTTCAGAGTAAAATATGACATGTCTTTTAAGGCGCTTTATGTCCGGAAAACTCATTCCACACTGACATAAAAAACAGTCCTCTTTTGATTGAATTCTCCTATGGTGATTAAGGGTTTCTTTTCTTTTAAGGGTCTGTGAACAACTAAAAGGTTTTTCTCCAGTTATGAAATCATGATCTTTCTCTTCCATTTCATTCAGTTCTTGACTCTCTTCTTTCAGCAGCATCAGGTCTAAGGTGAACAGAGACAAATACAAGTTAACACCAGTGTAATGGCACAAAGCAACAGACATCAAAACATTCAGACATTTAAAGCTGCAGTCCATAACTTTTGGCGCTCTAGCAGTTAATAAACAGAACTGCATGAGTCTTGCGGAAAAACATTGTAGCCGGAGCTACTTCTCTCTGTTTATGTCTATGACGAGTCACGCATGTACTCCACAGCTGTGTGACCCGTACCAGTCTAAAATAGTCCGAAAATAAATGCTTATTAAAGGTGTACTGAAGTGATTCAAGATAAGACCAAACCATGGTTCGGAAAATGGATTCACGATGTACTCACTTATTATATACATTTTTAACACAAAAAAGTTATGGACTGCAGCTTTAAAGCAACAAACAAAATATATGCTAGAAAATTAGGCCCACAGCATTAAAGATACAGCAGAATATTTAATTTTACACATGGGGTACTTTTTTTAATCCCTGTATGCACCAAACCCATCTTAAGTGTTTGCTGCCAAAAAAGCAAATTTTTTGTTTCATCTCACCATAGAAAACTCTGTTTTCTTGATTACTATATTGTTAATCACAAGGTTAATCACAAGTTTTCAAACCTAGACATCTGTCTAGTTTCATTTCCCCTATATGTTATTTATACACTCACACACTCAGCCATCACATGGTATTTTGGGGCCCTGAAGAAGGTTTCATATGCTCTAACATTTGTGCTTTTTTCAGTTGCTTAAAAACACATTAATGGCTAAAGTCTGATTGCATTGTATTCAGCACAAACAGGGCTACAGTAATATGTGAGCAACATGTACATAAAAGTTTGTAGTTTTGAGAAAATAACGTTTATGCATGTTTTTTAAAAACACTAAAATTAAGTCACTGAAATAAGGCCATATAACACAATAACACATAGTAAACATTTGTTCACAAGGCTTTTTAAAACTGGATCTTACTGCCAAGAGTTTTTTCTTCAAAATGATGTGAAAACCATCCTGATCACTATAGTGTATTAATCATTTAACTTTTGTAAGACACTAATTGTCAGAATGGCTGTATGTGGGGTGGGCGTGAAACATCATGAATAATGCTGTGATTCACACCTGAAGAGACAAAGACCCTCCCCTGGGAATATCAATGAGGAATGTGACAGAGGGAACTATAGAGAATCAATGTGAGGAGACTTAATGATTGAATGTTTTGTTTTGGCTTATTCACAAAATCAAGTTTAAGTTAAAAGAAGTAATCTGACTATACATTTTATTTACACAAATACTTTACTTAAAAACTTTAGACCTACACTACCATTCAAAAGGTTTAGATCTGTACATTTTTTTTTTTTTTTAAGAAGTCTCTTCTGGTCACCAAGGCTGCATTTATTTGATCCAAAATAAAGCAAAAACTCTTTCTTTTTATTTAAATATATTTTAAAATGCAATTTATTCCTGTGGTCAAAATTGTCAGCATCATTACTCAGTCTACAGTGTCACATGATCCTTCCGAAATCATTCAAATATGATTTGCTGCTCAAGCAACATTTTTGATTATTATCAATGTTGAAAACAATAGTGTAAAAAAATTCAGGATTTTTTGATGAACTGGAGGTTCACAAGAACATTTATCTGAAATAGAAAGATTTTTTAACATTCTAAATGTCTTCTTTATTGTTACTTTTGATCAATATAGGGCATCCTTGTTGAATAAAAGTATAAATTTCTTTTTTTTTAAAACAACAACAACAGCAAAAAACTAAACTCTTAAAGAGCCCAAACTTTTGAACGGTAGTGAATAATGTTACAATAGATTTCTATTGATTTTCTATATCTTTTGAACTTTCTATTCAAATAATCCTGCACTGTAAAATGTAACTGATGATCTTACTAATAAAATTAAGTGAATAAAACTTATTTTGAATAAGTTTGCTGACCTTACTAAGTTTAATAAAGGACAACTTTTTAGCACGGAAAGTTATTAAACTCAATTGATTCAATTACCTCTACTTAAAATAATAAGTATTTTGAAAATGTATGAGTGGTCATGCGCAGTTCTACCAGTAAGTGGAGCCGATTTGCAACGCAAATTCCCGTATTTCTGACGGGAAAAGCACATGGAAAGGTGAGTCAGTGCTTCTTTGTCTAATTTTTAATGTCTGAATTGCTTACTATACATAATTGATCGTGTAATTGATAAATAAACTAGCATTACACATGAACATTGGATGTGTTTTTATTTTAATCAAATTCTTGGATTGTGTTGGATTGTGCTAATCGAAATAAGGAGTCCTAGCATTTGTAAATTGCTAATCGTTAGGTCCATGCTTTCAATCAAGGAACCTTTTTATGTTTTATTTATTTTATTGTGAGTATAACGTAGACTCAGAAAAAAAATAATATTACTGATTGCTCTAATTTACTGATTTATATTGTTGCAATAGTTATGTAGAAATATAGCTATGCTATAATTCATATATTTTAAGTTTTAGATTACTTCAAATTAGGGGTGTGGGATTAAAATGTCTCCACGACCTGTTTTGAAGAAATATAATAGTATCGTGCTACAAGGCACATATCATTTGCAGTTCTAGCGCCTCCGTCTCAACATTGGCTATAGGCCTACTGTACAACGCGACATACATTCACATCTGATGTTAACAGAGGAGTTACACTCACGGGACACTGCAATTCACAAACGTTCATTATTTGCATGTGCTTTAAAGCCTTGCCGGTTAAACAATTCATTTGCGTGCTGTTCTTACATGGGCTTTTTTCTGAGCGCATCAACCACTAAAAGCCTGTCAAACAGCGCCTGTTTACTGGACTTTATATTTCGCGTCTTATTGCGCTAATACTGTCAAATATACACAATGTTTTCATGAACACAGTTGGTTATGTCTAAAGTGAACTTAACTTCATTTTTTAATTGGATACATTATGTATTTTAGATGCGTGCAGATCTTTAAGAGACAGTAGCCTAATAGTGAACATGCTGCCCCTTGTCCAAATAGGGATAGTTCACCCAAAAATGAAAATGTTGTCATCATTAATTAATAGAGATGCACCGATTGATCGGCTGGTGACCGGAATTGGCCGATTTTCACGTGATCGGCCATGACCGGCGACCGGCCGGTCACTCTGACATATGCCGATTTTATGCCGGTCAAATGCACTCGGGCGCCGCATGATTAACCTTTTGAGAGGTACGGTCTCATATATGGGATTTTTATTTCTGTGCCCCTGAGAGTAACGTTACGGTGCCACATTTAGAATGTTCAGTGACGTCGCATAACTGCCAGATTCAAACTGTGCTTTCGCGCGTTGGCTGGCGCTGAGCCAGAGTCGGACGCGTTCAGCGCTGTCATAGATCACAACTACCATTAAGCAGTGTTTTCAACCTCATAATGTTTATTTTAGGTTTCAGATATTTAAATACACATAAGCACGAGTAAAACAATACATTTGGAGTTTGTAAAATACACACTGATGTCTGTGGAAGCAGCAATAACAATCTATTAAAATATAATTTGCCAACATGTGTTATTCATATCAGACAAACATAGTGGAAGTAACTATAAAGTTTACTCTATTCTTCTCAGTTCACCGGCCACTTTCTTGCATTTATTTCGGGAGAAACTGATGAATTCGCGTGCTTTAAATCCGACTGACAGGACAACATTGCGGCGCCCATCTCATATTATAGATCAAGATTATTTATAAAGGTTTTTAAACGACCAAACACACTCACTTACACGTATTTGAGAATCGGAATATCAGATAGGCTAGTTGATGACATGGTAAGCAAGTTTGTGAATATTTTGAATAAAAAAAGGAAAAGCGAAATAAAAGCGACACATCTGTCATACAGTATTATTGTGGCTGCGGTATCGCGTGACGCGTCGCCATGGAAACATTAAAGGGAACGTTCGCCTTGAAAAAACTCACTCTGGTGGTGGGGGTGTCAGTTAGAATATTTTAAACTTACGCGTGAAAGGGTTAAAGAAAATATCGAAAATAAATATTTGTGTGTGCTGTAAAGTGGTTAGAAAACAATTAAATCGGAATCGGCGAAAATCGGTATCGGCAGGTCAAACTCAATGAAAAATCGGAAATCGGAATCGGCCTAGAAAATTGTAATCGGTGCATCTCTATTAATTAACTTTCATGTTGTTCCAAAACCTGTATTCATTTCTTTCTTGTGCTGAACACAAAATAAGACATTTAGAAGAATGTGGGTAACCAAACAGTTGATGACCCCCATAGACTTCCATATTAGGATGCTATGGAAGTCAATGGGGACCATCAACTATTTGGTTATACCACTCACTGCTCTTGACTGAAGAACTTAAATAGAGTAGTTTTATTAAGAATCAAGTTATAATGTATACAGTCAAGCCTATGTAGTGTTTTATTTCATTTGTATATTATGTTGTGTACATGTAATGTGTATCTTTGGTCCTATTTTTTTATTAACAAAGATAAAATAATGACTAGGCTAAGTGTTTTATCATCATCCATTTTGCCCAAAAATGTCTGCTATATTATTCTATTTTATAGGCTTTGTTTTTTGAAAATAGGGAAATTCGTTTGGCTATAATGCAAAATAGTGAAAAAGATGAAAAAGAACCAACATGAAAAAGAATCGTGATATATTTTCCCATATCGCCCACCCCTACTTCAAATGTTTGAACACTACATATTGATTTGTAAATAAAAATACAAAGCTGTTTATTAAGAAGTGTGCATGTTAATATTATTTTCTTCATTTGCGGAGCTTGTTTTGTGAGATCAGATATGCAATGGAAATGAAAGAGTTTTTTCCTGTGAAAAGAGAGCTCTCTCCTATTGAAGCATTATCGCATAAAACATGGAAGCTACACCAGAACTACACCATTTCCATGCCTTAATGCAGACTGTTTGTGTTCATTCAAGTCATTTAATGCATTGAAGTTGCATTTAACAAGAAGTCATTCCCAACAAATTGATGCAGAACAAACAAGTGGATCAAAAGAATCTCCATTAATATTTCACTCTCCACTCTGTAAATTTAAGGAACCTTGTACAGAACCTGAGTTTTTCACCCACTTGCGTCAACATTTAAAAAAGAATGAAAATGTTCAGTGTCCATACAACGGCTGCAATTTTGAGAGCAGAATTTATTCTACAATTAATGCTCACAAATGTAAAGAACACAAATTAAGCAGTCAGAAGAAGTTAAAACCCAGCATTGCAGTTGAAATTCTAAATGTAGCTGCAGAATTACCACAAGACGTTACACAAAATATGTCTTACCATGAGTCAATGGATTCTATTGAATTTGGCGAAGATGAAAATGAAAAAGAGGACCAGACTCAAAATCTGGATCTTTTGCAAAATCAACTAGAACATAATTTAGGTTTGCTCCTTCTTAAGATGCAAACCTTTCTGCATATCTCTGATGCAGCAGTACAGGAAGTAATTCAACAAATGAACCAGATCTTTCTTCTGTCAAAGCCCCTTTTGTGTAATGCCATACAGCAGATTCTAGATCAACATGGAGTTAGCGATAATGACTCTGATTTGAGAGACATCATGAAAGCAGTCACAGAGAATAATTTGATCTTGAATATGACTAAGTAAAGAGCAGTAAAAGAGCATCATGTTTTCAGAAAGAGTTTCCAATAGTTGTGCTACAGGATATAAGAGCTTATATCCTGTTTATAACAGGATATAAACTTGGGATATATAAACTCACAATCATTTGCTTATGTGGCAATTCTGGATATGCTACAGGTGTTTTTAAACAGAACTGATGTCTTTGAGAAAGTTCTTGCTCCTTTTGACATTGCAAATGGGATCAACTCTTACAAAGACAGCACTAACTATCGTGAGAATGATTTTTTGACGGCAGGGAAATTTAGGATTTTGCTTACCCTGTACACTGATGAATTTGAGATTGCCACAAGATGTTCAGTGTCTATTGGGTTCTTGCTAATCTTCCATCTAAACACCGCTCATCTCTTCAGGCAATTCAGCTGGCACTCATATGCAAGGCTAGTGCAGTAAAACAATATGGAGAAACATGGTGTCTTTTTGGAGCAGTTAGGGGAATGTGTTAAGGGAACTGTTCTCAATGTATCTGCTGACAATCTTGGTGCTCATTCCTGGGCAGGATTTCAAGAGAGTTTTATTGTGGAACACCCTTGCCGCTTTTGCATGGTGAAAAGGAGTGAAATGCAACAGAAATAAATTAAAAGACCAAAATTTGGTAAAACAGTATGGTGTAAAAGGCAGGTGTGTTTTAAATGAGCTTGACCATTTTCACTCTGTCAGTGGCTTTCCACCTGACATCATGCATGATGGAGGGTGTCATACCCATTGAAACATTGCACTGTGCCTCAATGATTTAATCAACAAAAAGTACATCACCCTTGAGTATGTGCACAGAACAATCAAACAATTTCCATATAAATTCATAGACAAGACCGATCAACCTCAGGTCATTCCAACTACATTTGCCTCAAGAGAGCACTTTTAAGACTTCTCCCACCAATGTTTGGCTTTGACATCCCAGAAAATGATGCAACATGGGAGATTTTAATGCTTTTGAAAGACATGCTAGAACTGGTGACATCCTTCAGATTTACTGATGATACTATTGATTTTCTTGGGGCTAAAATTTCAGAGCACAGAGGTTTGCTTTTAAAAGTATTTCCTCATTTCGTGTTGCGTCCTAAACACCACTACATTGAACATTATCCACAACTAATAAGGACATATGGGCCACTTAGAGATGTCTGCCTGGACCATGCGTTTTGAAGGCAAGCATGAGTTCTTCAAACAAATCATTTGTGAGACAAAAAAATTCAAAAATGTCACACAAACTCTGGCAGTCCGACATCAGAGATTGATAGCATACCACATGGACTCGTCATCCTTTTTTAAAACTTCTGTCCAGATGGACAAAGTGGCATCTACACTGACTTTTCCTGAGAGTGTACAGAACATGTGTCAGCAGAATTTTGCTACCCAAAGCACATCTAAAGTGTGCATTGATGGGATCAACTACAGTCCTGATATGGTTCTGTCTGCTGGTGCAAGTTCACGTCTGCCTGATTTTAGGCAAATTGTAAAAATTGTCATCATCAACATTTTGTTTGTATGCAAACAACAGACAGCGTGGTACATTGAGCATCTACAGTCCTATGAACTGTGCAGCCATATATCAGAAATGACAGTCACTAAGCTGTTTGAATTGAATTACCCTTTTCCACTGGCACCCTACAAAATTCAGGGCAGGACATTTGTTACAGCGAAACATTTTATCTTGTGCTAAATTGGTAGCACAATTTTACCACATTTAAAGTGGTAGTCCACCTAAAAAAGGAAATTCAGTTATTTTCTCACCCTCATGTTGTTTCAACCCTGTATGACTTTCTTTTGCTGAACATAAAAGATATTTTGAACAATGTTTGTTACCAAACAGTTTCAGTTCCCCAATGACTTCCATGGCAACCTGAACGTGTTTGGTTTCCAATGTTCTTCAAAATATCATATTTTGTTCAGCAAAAGAAAGTCATACAGGGTTGAAACAACATGAGGGTGAGAAAATAACTGAATTTCCACTTTTTATCCCTTTATTATTGAGAACTCGAGTGTAAAATTAATAGATTTTTCTCATTGTTGGGTTCACAGGACACAATGGAGACAAAAACTATACTTAGAGTGATAGTGAATGAAAATGACACACGGAAAAATCACGCTGCATAGGAAACCACAAACTTTGGACACATTGATGGAACAACTTGAAGATAAAGTTAGGTCTTCCATACAAGTTCTCTTCAGTGCGAAGATGCAACAATGCACTAATCAACCTCACAGACATTGCAGATTTACCTGAGAGGCCCACCTTAAAGGTGATCTCTCTTGTACCATCTCCTACACCAAGTACAGCTGACACAGACATTGTATCTTTGTCCTTTGAAGAACGGTCATCTCATGTACGCCAGGCTCAGGGGCCAGAGACATTTGAAATCCCCAATTTTCCTGTAGATATTGAGTTCCAATTGTGCCAAGGAAACCTTCTGTACATGAGAGACCAGACATATGTGACCCTGGATCACAAAACCAGTCATAAGTCACACAGGTATATTTGTGGCAATAGCCAACAAAACATTGTATGGGTCAAAATTATCGATTTTACTTATTAGGATTACTTAGGATTAGGATACTAAGTAAAGATCATGTTCCATGAAGATATTTTGTAAATTTCCTACCGTAAATATATAAAATATTTATTTTTGTGAGTGGATGCAGCAATATCATAGCCTGGAAATCCAGACCTAAATCTAAAAGATGAATGGTCTGGCGTCGACTAATGAAAATCGCCCAGCTCGAGGGGCGGCACCAAGCGTGCATTGGAAAATCTCACTGCACGCAATTAGATAACACTACAACCAATCACAACAATAAACCCCAGCTACCAGCGGAGCTAACTGGTAGATTAGACTCTTGCCGTATCCGGTCGGCAAAACAGCAAAAACGTCCTTCTTGCAAAGGAACGATTCGAGTGGCATCTTCTGTTCCTGTTTAAGATAAAAAGCCAAGTCTAACTGGTTCATTGGAGCGGCCTAAGCCGTTTCAAACAACTGGTGTTCATCCATAGCCATCTTGCAATGTTTACTAATGACTTTGACGTCACAGCGCTGTCGTCATCTGTTTAGCTCGCCTCTGGCCCGCCTATATCAGATAACCCGATGTGATTGGTGAAGCTCAGATCGAGGGGCATATTTAATGAGCATCATTACTCGACACCAGAGTAACTCGCTGAGCAAATTCAACTTGTGTGCTCTCGCGAGAACTCTGGATTACCAGGGTAGCAATATCGCGAATATAAATGGACAACTTTAAAGGCGATTTTCTCAATGTTTAGATTTTTTTGCGCCCTCAGATTCCAGACTTTCAATAGTTCTATCTCAGCCAAATATCCTATCCTAACAAACCATACATCAATGGAAAGCTTATTTATTCAGCTTTCATATGATGTATAAATCTCAACTTAAAAAAATTAAGTAAAAATTAAGTTATTTAAAAATAATTAAATAAATTGCATTTCAAAAATATATCCAAATAGAAGTCTGGAAATAATCTAACAAATATAAATAAAAACGTACTCATCCAAAATTGTATCCACGGCTGGACCACGTCGCTATCCAGGACGAGCTGAGGAGCTTCCTCACCTGTGTAGTCATCTTCCAAACGCGCAGGAAAGTGAATGAAACTTCTGATGAAACTTAATGATTTTTAGGTCGTTTACCATTTTGCAGACCACCTCAACACATTATCTTATGAATAGCACGCTCTGCACTTGGGTGTGACCAAATTAACGATAATTAGCTAAGCCAGGGGAAACTGTACATCTCTTTAGTTTCATACAGATTACATTTCAGGAGAATATTTGTTTTAAATGTGAATTGTTTTAATTAAAAGTAGACATTTCAAGCTTTCTTTAGACATACGTTTTATGTTTGTGTGATAAGTATTAGCTGAGTTTCAGTTCATTATTCAGACGTCTGTCTTTCAGGAAGTTTCTCGCGGAGACAGCGACAGCTGAAAGCGCACCCTGTTTATATTCTTTATTTTACAAAAACACAAGGATTTGTTGTTATTGTGAGTGAACACAAATAAAATAAGACCCTTTATAGTTGATAAAGATGTATAAATACTTATATGTATGGCCAAAAATTACGGAGTATTTTAAGTTGTTTAGGCTGAGGAAAAAAATCCAGCAGAACACACTGGCGCGTTCTTCGGGTTTAGAGGGTTAACTAAACTGTGGTTTTGTGATGCTTCTAACACATTTTTGGACATTTTAATTAAAGGGTGGAGATTTCCATCCCACCATTGACAGCTATGCAACTAAAAACTTTGACGCATCAAAAAGTTCTAAAGAGATCGTGAAACTAATCTGATCTAATATTCTGAAGAGAATTGATCGCTTTATAAGCTAAACAGATTTACTTTAGGCTTTTATTCACATATAAACATTCATCAACACACTAGGGCTGTCACTTTTGAGAAAAATCTAATTCGAACGGGTATCAAATATCAAGCAATGTATTCGAATATCTACGAAAAAAACATATGGCACTGGACTATAAGTTTATTTCACAAAAAAAACAAAACAATGTTACGGACGGGACAGTTCTCCGTTACGGACATGAGCGCTCTGAAAGCGGCACTAAAAGACTGCTTTAAAACTTCACAGAGACCTCAAACAGAGCACAAAGCCTGTCTTTAAATTTCATTTCATTTTGTATTAATTGTATCTTAATTTTAATCAATGTTTCATCAACCAATTGCCAATTTAAATATAGCAGATATATAATCACGACACGGAGGCGCCGGCGCGTGAACCTGGAGCTCATCTCATAAATGAACCGAAACTCAGCGTATAAGGTAGCCTACTTGCCTCACAGACCTGAGAAATATATAGAAATCTTGAAATGTCTACTTTTAAACAGAACAATTCAAAACGAAAGAAAACAGACTGTTCTCTGCTTATGTAATCCGTATGAAATGTGCATTTCTCTCTGGCGCGTTCACTACTGCGAAGATCGCGAGTCAGCATCGTCAACTTCATCTTTGCAGCCGACACTGACACAGAAAACACTTGTTTATTAGTAAAAAATGTAAATGTCTCCTTGCTATATATGTCATATTCATAGTCATTACTTTTGCCAGTTCTTTGTGACAGCTTTTAGGTGCTTTATTGGCAGCGCCTCCCTTACATGTTACATGAACGCGTCACCACCGCATCAGCACCGAAATCATGGGAGATTTTTTTTCTTTTTGGGGGCATTTTGTTTGTGTTCAGGCTTTCTCAGTTGTCTTTAGGTTAATGTTTCAGTTAACAGTTTTTCAGTAAATGAAAAAGGAGCAGCATGTAGGCCTACTCTCGCAGCTGTAAACGGTAATGTTTTCTCTTGGTCCATGTCAGTCAGTATGAATTAATTTTGATATATAATCCGGAAAATACGCTACTTTACCATCTACGGTGTAGAACCCAAAATATTTTCAGACACTACTTTTTAGATGAGTTGGGGTAGAATTGTCCGATCAGGCTGGCCGTTCTGTGCGTTATCTTCCATTTTCAAAACAGGGTGGCTTTTGGCTATTATTCGCTTGATTTGGTCATGGGCCTACTCTACAATACGTTTAGAGCGCCTGCTACTGGATGAGATGGCAAACAATAAAATAAAAAACAAACGGTCTAATCATAGACCGTAAAACATGCGCTACACATTGCACTTTAAAAACCAAATAGTTTATTTATAGTTTGATTACGGATATTTCACGTCATGTTCGAATGCATATTCGAATATCGAATAAAAAGTGACAGCCCTACAACACACACGAGTTGTGGAAACAGAAGCTCAAGCATGTTTACTTAACGTGCAAAAAATTTGGTTAATTCTCGTGTTACGCAGCAGGTTTGAGCTTCCGCAAGAACCAATGAGAACTGCAAGAACTGTATTTTTTTCCTAATTAAATGTGTGACTTCATGTTATAATACGAATGTTCAATATGAAAGTAGGATCTTCTCATGTTCGCTTGAAGGCAGCGTAATTATTTGTCTGATCGTGTGATGTCAACATGTCTGTCCACATGAGGGACCCGCTCCATGTCAAATAAAACCACTTTAATTCCTCCGAAAATATCATTCATTTCTGTAGAGCTGGACATTTTAATAAGGACCAAATTACTGAGTTCAGCTTTGAAAATGAAACCAACCTGTTTGTTCCTCAGTTTCTTCTTGTTTCACTCTGAATGTTTCCTCAATCTTCATGTCTTCACTTTCCTCTTTAATAATCGCCATCTTTGTTTGTTCCTCAGTATCTTCTTGTTTCACACTGCTCGCTTCTTCAATCTTTATTTCTTCACTCTCCTCTTTAATAAACGCCATCTTTATAGTGAGTCACATGAATCTCAGTCGCTTCACCAGTGGTTTTTCCTGTGTGTTTAGACAATATTGTCATGATTAAGATGAGAATAATTAACAGAGAGAAAAATAAATCCAAACTAAATATCTGTCTCTCAATCAGCTCCCTAGTTCAAACAACTACCACAGCTCCCTAATTACTACAAATAACACAACAAAAAACATGGTAATCACAAATTAACCATGGTTTTGCTACACTGTTATAGTTTAAACATTGTATTTGTAGTAAAACTGTGGTTATGCAAATGGTAATCAATCAAAAAAACATGGTTTTAACACTTTTCCAGATTAAAAAGAACATACATTATACTGGTCATTTTATTAGTTTGAAGCTGGTATTTAATGATTTGTATATTATATTTAATATATTCCATTTTCAAGAAACATTTTTATAGCTGGTTTGTTTTCTCGTTGCATTCACACTGTTTTGACCAGCAGCATGTCTCGTCAACGAGTGGCGATTCGAGCGATTCAAATGATCAGTTACTGAATCATTCGATTCAATTGACTCGGAGTATCAAAAACCTCATCATAACTTTCTTTAGTGACCAAATTCGTGTTCACGATAAACTGATTCACAATATACAACGCAAAATGAGACGCACCTTTTCTGTTACTCATGTGTGAAGGCGCTTTACTCACAGAAAATAACGTTCATTAAAGTTAGATAAAGCAATACAATTGTACATTTAATGCAGACTAATTCCTTTAAGATCGCCTCTAATAATTACAAAATCGACTGAATTATTGTTATCTATTCAAACACATTAAATGCTTAAAAACACAAACCTTTCTTCAGCCGAATCACAACTGACAGGGGCTCGCGGCGCCGGCTTATGACGTCACATCGTCAGACTAAAATAAAAGTCCCGTTCACACGCTGCTATCTAAAGTCACAAAAGTACAAAGACATTTAAATGCAAAACACACACATAGTAAAAACAGTCAGAAATAAATAAGGTATTCATATTTGAATCCTTGGAGAAATGCATGTTGTTTAATGATGCGATAAAAGAGTTTGTAGCACATATTGTGAGATTCTGTGCTGTGTTTGGATGCAGAAACCATTTATACCACTTATTTTTCAGTAACAAGACATTTTTAAATTGACGTTTGGATGTGTTTTTCTAACGTAATAGTAAATCAATAATTATTATACATTAAACAATGTTTGTCAATAAAATCAAACCTTTATTTGGGCCACAGACAAACACAGAAACAATATATAGGTAAATTGTTATAATATGTTTTAGTAATTGTGCAAAATTAATAGTGACTGTGTATTTTTCCTCTCTGAATAATTTCCCATGGCTTTGTAAATTAGTCGTATAAAAGCAGTTGATGACCAGGATGAGGAGAAAGAGAGACAAAGAGGATAAACTGATGGAGTTAATCAGAGAAGAAGACATGAGGTTTCAGAGAGAGACGGGGAAGAAGAGGAGAGCAGGGAGAGGATAGACAGACTCTTCTCTCTACTAGAGAGATTCATAAAAAAATTATAAATGAAAGAAAGAAAATGCATTGTTTTATTTACAGTGTTTTTTAAAAAAAAAAAAATCATTTACAACATAAAACGACATGAGTTTGAGAACATGGAAAAACAATAACACAAAATTAAAATTGACAGTAATGGAAAAAAACAGATGTGGATGGGCCGCCACAGATCCTGGAATCCTCCCTAATTTATGCACTGTTGTTCATGGGTATTAGGTGAGCAAGACACGACAGTTACAATATCATGATTATGGTTAAATAAGACACCTATTATAACCAAATCACATTTATTTTCATATTCAGTATCACAACATACATTTATTATTAAGTCTAGCACTTTAAATATGACAACTTATACTAAATTAATAATACATTTACAGTATATAAATACACATTGATGGGTTACATACACATGTATATTTATGTAATTCAAGAGTTGTCAGTGTTTGATGGCATCCGAATGAATGCATTTTGTCCAGTGAAGTGAACACAGAAGACCCTCAATCGGAGCGCAGCTTGTGTAGATTTATGGAGTAAAAATTCTTGACTGCTTCATTTTAGCATTTATTTGCATACTTTTACTATTACACATCTGATCAATCTCAGCATGATTTAAGTTTATGTCGCTACAAGCTTAAAGTGCTTTGCCCTGCACCCTGGAAGTGTTCTGTTAATTCTGCTAAACTTTAGTAAAATTCAAAATGAAACTAATATATATTAAAACTAAATAGACGTGTTTGCAAAATAAAACACTAAACTGAAACTTCGAACAAATTTGAAAGTGATATTAAAATTAAAAATGTAAAAAATATATATATATTTACAAATGCTAAACTATAATAACCTTGAGATGAACCTGGGGCTTATATACCATGAAGCCGGTTTACCTATATATTTCATCAACTATATAAGTAACTTCACAACTTTTCACTTGCACTGATATAGCAAGATATTTCCTTCTTGCTGTGTAAATGCATTTAGATATTTCATATTCTTCAATCTTCAGCAGAAGAGAGAAAATAATCTTGCGGACTCTCTCATGAGAAGTGAATGGCAGTTTCTCTACGTTTCAAGGCATGTGATTGGCTGTTCTCTGCTGATGTCACACTGTCATGTGCATGCGCTCCATGATCTCAGGATCAAAGCCTGAATTGACAGAGAAAGTTGATGATCAGCGTCATGGTACCAACAAAGCCTGATTCGATCTTTGAAAAAGCTTTTGTCCCCTAGAGGGCGCTATGGGGAATGCCTCCAGCATGACCGGTGTCTGAAACATGAGTCTAAACATGACAATGAACTTGACATTGGCAGGTAGCAGCCTATGATGTCACCACTGTTGCACTGTGAGTTTAAAAGGGCACCTGTGAAATACGTCATCCTCTTTCTTGTCTTCAGGAGACTGTTTGTTTGTACATGAGTGATGAGAAAATGGGCCTCCTCTCACTATTGGGATGTTATTTCATCCTTAGTTTTTTTCAACTTCACCTGCATACGGTACGATACGAGTTGATTAGGCTCCATCGAGCCACATCGGGAAGCTGTTTTGGGCTCTCTGAGCCTTCTAAGCTATTGCTTAGGTCTGGAGCATTGTTAGGCTTCTTCTCATTATGAGAAGATGTCCATCACTAAACCTCTCCCACAAATGTGACTGCTAGAGCACCCTCGCATCATGCACACTTCCAGGAAAGCCAATGCACAGATGCCAAAGAGCCCTTTCCCATCCACTACCGCTTGCAAGATGAGTGAATGTCACCCTTTTCTGTTGATACTCAACAGAAGTCCCAAAGATACTCTGTGGGTGCGATTATTGGGATGTGGCTTCCATCTATTGGAATTTGATGTGTACAGGGAGCAGTACCTTATTCACTGCGTTGCAAAAATATTTCACACAGTTGAAAACAGTGGTTAGGCCTACCCCAAAAAGGTGTCTTACACTTCTGTATTCACTTCCAGTGGCCAGCTTCCACAGGGCAATGGCTACCTGTTTTCTCACAGGCACACACAAACGGTAATTGGTGTCTCTTTATTCCAGAACATGGCGGAGGCGATGGCAGATTGTCTCAAAAGACTCTCTGGAAACTTAGAAAATTATGGATAAACTGCGTCGTACTGAATGCAGGAATGAGGATATGCCCACACAACAGCTAAACTCCTTGCCCTGATTTCTAGTAGAAAAATGTTGAACCATAACTTGTTTTATTTATATACTTTGTTGTTTTTATGGTATAGGTTAGTCCTTTTCTGCATTTTACATACATCTCTTAGGTCTGTGCAGCATGTGGGTATCAGCGTTTTTGACAGAGCCAGCCAATGCTGCATCGAAATATGCCGGCCTGCAAACCTCTTACTGAGTGGGGCCATTGACTTTTCAGGTTGCAGACCATCAGGATGTTTAAGCTGTTTTGGCTTCAGAGCATCAGTGTCAGCATCTTCTTCCGCCATCAGCGCTTGTACATGATCCCTACCATTGTGCAGGCGAGGCAGACTGAGCAGGAAGGGATCATTAGAGATCTGAATGAGATGAGGGGCGGACCGATCCTGTCTGATGACTACAGGTAGCACACTTCAGCTTATGATATAATATAGTTTAATGTCTGAATCAAACTGTTTTTGACATTCATAGGTCAGATCCTCCTGGCCATTGTGCAAAATATGGCACATACTCTTTGATTGAGGACAGAATCAACAAGGTTTTAGATCTTCAACTTGTCCAGGTATGTTAATGTTATCAAACACACATATCACCTGTCTAATGTTACAGTGACATGACCAAATGTTTCAGAGGTCCTAAATAGCACCTGGTGTGAGTTAGAGGGTCTAAAGCGCAGCATAAGGTTTCTGACTGAGCAACATATGCATGTGTCAGTCCTCATCACAGACAGAAATCGGCAAGTAAAGACACGCACATGTACGCACAAAAAAAATCTTGCTGCTGACTATATTTACAGCTAAAATCAAATATTTGTTTAATTAATGTGTTGTGTCCCATGTTTTAGGTTGCCAAGTGGGTCGGGAGGAGTTCCAAAAGGAACAAGCCATTTCTTTGATATCTGACATATTGGCAAAAGTCTGTATCTTGATGAAGATAGTTTTGTTTAGGTTGCCTATAATTACATTTTCCTTTTTAACATTTTGTGTTTCTGGTCTGAAACAAGCTTTGGATGCTGCTGCAAAGGAGAAGGGGTGTGAAGATCTGAAGCTGTTGAGGCCAGCTGCTATTAACCACCGCTAATGGAATCAGACGATTTCGGAAACTTCGTAGCAACTCAAGTTAGCGTGTTACAAAGTAAACAAACCAGTTGGTTTCAAGATAAAACCCTCATGAAGTAATAACACGACGAAGATAATATGAACAAGGAATTTTCTTGAATGTTTTTGAAACAGGATTTTTCAGCTAATGCTGGGTACACACCAAAAGATTTTTGACATCTTATAAGATTTTCAAAATGTGACAGACCACAAACATGAGGACAAAAAATCCTAGATTTAAGCGTTTTGCTCCTATAGTGTGTGGTGTGCCATGATGTGACAAAGACAGCACACCACACACAAACAGATTTTCAACCAGAGTCTCGACTATGAACACAGGAAATCTCGCAAAATATCGTGAGACTTCAGAATAAGCATGACGGACGATATGCAGGAAGAAATTGCGATAGTGTTTGGAATGATTTTCACAGAAAATTCACGTGAAAAAACCATTGTACCTACCATTATATATAACCTTTTATACAGAAATATATTCATTCTTTATTGTCTTTATTTATTCTTTATTGGATTTATTGTCTCTTTAGAAAAAGTTATTTAATCCCTCTATAGAACCTCACTGAACCCTTAACACTCAGCTTCTTCTTTTTTTTTTTAAGAATTACAATTACAGTCAGGGGGGTACAAAGAGTAAAGCCGATAAACAAACATAAAAAGACATATACATAAACAGTGACAAACTTAAAAGTTAAACAAAAATTTGAAAATGTTTACAGATTGAAACGCACTTTGCAGCTTTCTTATTTTTCAAACCCATTTGTGTTTAGGTATTGTAAAATTTCTGCACTTAAAATGAAAAACAAAGGCTTGTTTCCTCGAAATTTACACTTATGAATACTAAATCTTAACATTAAGCTTCCTGCAAGTGTGTGTGTGTGTGTGTGTGTGTGTGTGTGTGTGAGAGAATGACCGTGTCTTCCATCATCTCGCTTTCTGATTGGATATTGTTTTGTTTCACGTGATAATCTCCAGAGCGTGCGCGCGTTTGTCCTCGGGGTTCCCCCCACACATCAGGATTTCTGATCGTAAATATTAAACATGTTTAATATTTACGATTCGCGATCGGAGCGGCTCCGACGATCTTCCGAGCAGGTTCGGACACTCTTAACACACCTCACACCAAGGGAAAATCTGATAAAATAATCTGTTAAACCATCAAGATAATCGGGACATAGCTAGGATTGTCGGAAGGGGGGAAATCGGCCCAAAATCAGCCCGATTATCTTTTGGTGTGTACCCAGCATAACTTTTTGCTTAGCTGCAGTTTAACAACTGTTAACCCGCAATGCCTTATAGGAGAGTTGAGTATGTACAGTAAGCTCACAGTGCATACTCTGACATTCTGGCTAATCTAGAATACATCTGAATATTTCTCGCATACTCAAGATTCACATTCTATCCAGTATGAGTGCACTACATACTCATTTTAACGTCATTTGATTTGAAGAGTAAAAAAATAAAAAAACATGAACAAGATGTGATACAACAGCATCGCATACCACTCACAAAAAAATATATACAGTTCAATTATCACCACTTGAAACAGTTTTAACAAAAAAACATTATAACCTTCCTGACAGTACAATTTATTGCAAAACTGTATTATCTTGGTGTACCCTAGTAACATTTGAATATTCTGTCCTGTCGATGAGTAATGCCACTATTTAGAGTAAACTAAAATCGGCACACTGCCACTCCTACTTCCAAAGAATAATTTACTGACAACGTTTCAACCCTTCTTAATAAATGATCCTTTGGAAGCAGCAGTGGCAGTGTGCCAATTTTTGTTTACTCTGATATGCTTGATTTGATCATGCACCTACCTAAATTTTTCTGGATGTGCGCATACTACTACTTGTATTCATAATTGCCACTTTTTAGTCACGGGGGGCAGCGTTGCCTTAACTCTCTATACAAGAAAAAAAAAAAATCCACATTTTCTATATGTTATTTTAATTCTGGGTTTATTCACTTAAGCACAACTTGTAATGGGTACAAATTATACTTTTACTACAGACTTCTCTTGGCAGCCCTGCATTTCAACCACAATGGCAGCAGAGAAAGTGCTCAAACCGGTGATGGTGAGGTGTGTTATGCGGTTCACTACCCAAGGTTCTGCAAAGGTGACTGGGTAGTCCGTCCTGTTAAGGAAAAGCTATAATACGGTTAGCAGTTTTACTCAGTTCCTAAATATTATTAAGTAAATCAGACCATGAGTCAGCAATGAATGTGATCTAAACGTTTGCTTCCTTCTCCCAGCATATGCATCAGCCCTCATGGTGTCTCTGAGTGGAATACTCCAGATCACCACAGGCTCTGCGAGAACGCACTATTCCACTACACCTGCTCCCCTTCCAGATCCCTCAACAAGGATGAGGCTGTTGGCGTGTATCTAGCACAGCATTCACGATTTAACACACGTTAACAACACATTAAGTGTGATTCATGCAAATATATTGGGCATTTATAAGTATATTTTAAAGAAAATCTAGTTCCTACATTATTTTTCTATACATTGACTCACAATGGCCTGCTCCGATATGGAAGAACATGCCATCCTCTCCGTGGACAGACTTTTACACCCTAGAAATCACAGTCAGTCCCACAGCATACATGCGACTAATTTAAGTCTTATTCCTCGCCTCTCTTCGTGTGACAATGGCCTGCTCCGATACAGAAGAACATGCCATCCTCTCCGAGGACATGTCCGAGGACACTCATTCCAACCACTTTGACATTGATGAAAGCCCAACCTCCAAGACGAAGCTCCAGATTAGCCGTAAAATCTGCATCTATCGATGATTGGCCTCTTGAGAAAATTCTTCCTGTACTATATAAATGGAATATTCAGATTCCGCCACATGCCAGTCACGAGGATCTATTCCAACTCTTCTCAAAAACTGCACAGGAACAAGAGCATATTCCACCATCAGAAGTCTCCACTCCACGTCCTTCCGGACAGAAGCGCCACAAAAAAGGAAACATTCGTCAATAGAGCATCTTTCAGTGCACATCTCCAAACAAAGTCCTCGGCATCTTGTTCACCGCCTCAGTCTAACGACCCAGTCCTAACCACCTTATCTTCAATTCAGAATGCCTTATCTAACATGGATGGAAGGCTACAAGCGCTTGAGAACCAGCAAAATACCACTAGTTTATATCCAATTCTGAACGCTTCAGGAATTCACCCACAGCCGACGCTCGCCGGTAACGTTACCTCTCTAACACAAGAAAGCCTCGAGTTCCTGCCGAGGAGAACACTCAGTTCCGCAGTTCCAACAGCTTCACCTGGAGTGTCATTCTTCCCACCAGCCGCACCGATCACTCCTCAATTGAAGACTCAAATCCTGGCAGGTAACGATATTAATTTAGTAAAGATCTTGTTATGCTCTGAATCCAGCTATAAAGCAGCCGTAGACTGTGGTAACGTATCTGTGATACTAAAAGAAAGTGACCCCAGACTCTCTAAGAGCCTTACAACTGCTGAATTTAACATTGCTTTTGGAGTGTATAGAGAAGTAATTTATGAAATTCAACCTGAGAGAAGGCAAGAACTGGACACCTACCTTGTAATCATTTCAGATCTAGCTATGTCTTACGGTGGCACGCTGTTTTACGAGTATCACAAGTCTTTCTCTGCCAAAGCTGCCATGTATATTCAGCGTTTCAACCAGAGACTGGACTGGTCAGTAGTCGATTTAGATTTAATCAGCAGACACTTCACTGGTCACCGTACCCTTTCATGTTCGCTATGTGGTTAATTTTCTTCACACATCTTGTGTCCTAAAATATCTATCTCGGCTGGCACTACTTACAAGCCGGATGTTGGGGAAAGTTCTAAGGTGGTGAAACCGGCTGTTTTTACACCCCTTTGTTTTCGTTATAATGAAAATGACTGTAACCGATCTAACTGTAAATTTATTCACGTTTGCAGCTATTGTGGCGACAGTCACAAAGACTGTTTGTCCTCGAAGAAACAGTCGTTTCAAGAAACATTAAAAGCTGTGCCAATTACTCCTATCAACACAAGTGAACTCCAGAAAGCTTAAAAAAAAAATCACCCAAACCATTGTTTCGTGAGCTATCTGTTAATCAGTTTGCTGAAGGGCTTTTTTGCCGGTTTAGCGTCTTTTCCTCCCTTCTCGTATACAATCTGCTATCAAAGAGCCCAATATCGTAGATAGTTTATTAGCAAAATAAGTAGATAAAGGTTACATGATCGGTCCCTTTTCTGAACATCCTTTTAACGTGTTTTGTATTAACCCCATTGGCATAGCTGCGCGAAAATACTCTTTTTCTTTCTTCCCCCCATTCTATTAATGGAGTTAAAAGTGTCAATAGCTTGATTCCATCCGAACCATAGTCTCTTTATTATGCAACCATCGATCATGCCATCAAATTCAATAAAACTGCCGGCAGAGGTGCTTGGTTAAGTAAAGCTAATATAACCAATGCATTTAAAATCATGCCCCTCCACCGTCCCAGTGGCACCTTTTTGGTGTTAAGTGGCGCAACAAGACGTTTTTCGCTGTTAGGCTCCCTTTTGGTTGCAAAAGTAGCCCAGACATTTTCAACACTTTATCTGAAGCCTTGTGTTGGATTTTATCCAATAATTGTAAACTGTCTTTCGTGCTCCACCTGCTGGACGATTTCTTAGTTATTGATTACCCACATTCTCAACTAAATTACTCCATACTCACACTTAAAGAAACATTTGTTAAACTCAGAGTTCCTTTGTCGGAAGAGAAAACCCAAGATCCTTTGTGCAAATTTGATTTTTTAGGTATCTCACTGGATTCTACCAAAATGCAAGCCTCTTTACCTCTGGATAAATTAAAGCATATCAGAGAATTTATACAAGCATTCCTGCTAGCTCCATCAGTCATTAAACAAGACCTTTCTTTATTAGGGCATCTTAATTTTGCTATGAGGATTATTCCACAGGGTCGCTCTATCATATCTAGACTTCTAGAAATTTCAAAATCAAGTCAGTAATCTTAATGATTCAGTATATTTAAATGAAGGCTGCAAAAATAAAGGTGGTCATTGAAAATGTGTTCTGATCTGATCTGAAAATGTGATCATCTTCACAGAAAATGAGCCAAGGCCAATGTGTCTGAGGTTGAAAAAATAATAAATAGTCTTTTGCATCTGACCTTTACTTCAATTGCCCACCTTCTATGCTGTCTATGCTAAATAGTTTTGTTTTTTGTTTCTGTTTGTATTCCAAATGTAATGCGATATGCAACTGCAATCCAATTAAATAAATAAAAGTCCAATTCTTGGACTGGGCAAATGTCTATTGTCCATTTATGGATGAACTGATTGTTTGTTCTTTACTGTTATTGTGAAGCGTCCTTGAGCTTGGGAAAGGCGCTATATAAATTAAATATATTATTATTATTAAAAGATCCCTCCATAGGCCTCCTCCTGAATGGTCTTAAAAAGGAAAGTCCAGCCATTAATGATACACGTTTACCTTTCACACTTCCTATAGTCCATCTCATGGTTTCTCAGCTGCGCACGGGTTTCTTTAGCCCATATACTAATATACTCCTGGAAGCAGTATTTCTTTCGGCTTTTTATGGTTTTCTGAGATGTGGGGAATTTACTGCATGTTCAAAAATAATTTATCCTTCCCAAGACCTCTCATTAGATGATATCTCACCGAAATCTAACTGTTTTGAAATTCTCCTTAAACATTCAAAGGAAGACAAAGAAAAGAAAGGTTTGTTTGTAACCATATCTCGTACTAATTCTGAATTTTGTCCCCTCTCTTCCATGGTCCGGTACCTGAACTACGGCGCTCATTCACACTCCAGTGAAACACTGTTTGCTACAGAGGATTAGAACATCATGACAAGGTGCTGGTTCACACATCACCTACGTCTCCTTTGCCAACATTGTGGTCTTGACCCTAACTTCTACACAGCGTACTCCTTTCGACAGCAGCTTCTACCATCCCTGCTCCTATGCTCCAAAGAATGGGACGATGGACATCCTCTGCTTTCCAACGCTACATTCGCCTAGGAACTAATGACATTTTGCAGGCACATAAACCCATGAGTCACTACAACCTATAGACTCAACCTCTGTTATGATCAGTACCTGATAATCATCACGTACCACCACTAGTTGTTGGGGGTTTGTTAATAAATTCAGAGTTTTCCTACGTATCAAGTATTGTCTCGCTTCTATATTCCTCTGATCACACATGATCAGATTCTGTAAAATTAGCCCAAGGAACCATGTTTCCTACTCTCTCGAGGTAAGCTACCTCCGGTGAGATTTGAGGAGCCACGCTCCTCTTAGACACGCTGTCTCTCGTAGTTATGAAATCAATCCGACTCATTGAATTCGACAACGTTTTTGTGTTAGGGGGATTTTTGTCTCAAGGATGTCTCTCAAAGCTGTCTAGTATGGCAGCTCGAGCACCTTAGAGCCTAAGCCTCTCACCAAATCCAAAGATTGTCAATGAATTTCATTCTTAAAGTGGTCCTGACTGAACTGTATAAAGTACATAATTTATGCAACACTGTAATTCAGTTGTAAAGCAGCTCTACAGAACACATAATATCATCCTCCAGCTCAATTAAGTTCAAGTTTTGTTCTCATATTACAGCGTATAGCAATAGCTATCTTTACTTACATTTAAATGCTTTTTTGACGTCCTTCCGTGGTTGAAAAGCTGAGTTAAATGGATGGTTCGGAGTAAAATAAACCTAGGGTCCTTTGCACCATGACCTCGAGCCAAACACCCCCCCAGAAGCCTTTTTTCCCTTGGTTGAACATTATTAAAGTTAGAGCTTATTTAGAGATATCTGCCGAATGGCTTAGTGCAGGCGCTAATGGGACCAAGGCTGTATCTCGTAAATTACCCCACTAATAATGCCCAGAATGGTACCAAATTTCTACAGTACTACAAATAGGTTCTATACTCATAAAACGAGGCATTGGAAAGTTTGTAAGTACATCAGATGTTTATTTAAATAACACTTGCCTGATGGCTCATGCTACTGCTAACCAGGACGTCAAGGCCACTTCAGTGATTTGGGAAAAGCACGTAAAACTCCAGGCAGAAAGCGATGCATAAGGATGTAGTGTAACGACACCCAGTTCCAGGAATCCACTATTTTGTTGATAGTGTTAACTAATAATTGTTGCAAACTGGTACTAAGTTATCAACACTTAATAATAACGAATAATAATTCGTCGTTACACTAAACTAGAAAGGTATGGGATACGAGGGGTGGCTGGAAACTGGGTAAAAAGCTACTTAAGCGAAAGAAAACAATATGTGCAGATGGGTGAGTCCTCATCTAACTGACGTGTAATTTCTTGCGGTGTCCCCCAGGGGTCAGAATTGGGCCCTAAATCATTCAACTTGTACATCAATGATATATTTAATGTTTCACAATTACTTAAGTGTGTTTTGTTTGCAGATGACAGCAACATCTTCTATTGTGATGACAATTATGATAAGGTTATTAATGTTGTAAATACTGAACTAAGGAATATAAAAAAAATGGATGGATAGCAATAAATTATCTTTAAACTTTAAAACTAAAGCCATATTATTTGGTAATTCTAAAACAAAACCGGAAAACACAATTGAGATAGATGGGATACAAATTGAAAATGTCTCTGAAATAAAAAAATTTGAAGTTACAATAGATAATAAACTAACTTGGAAAACTCACATCAGACACATAAAAACCAAAGTCTCCAAAAGCCTTGCAATAATAAATAAAGCCAAACATGTCCTTGATAACAATATACTCTGTACCCTGTTTTGTTCCCTGATTCTACCATACTTAACTTACTGCGTTGAAGTATGGGGAATTAATTATAATAACTCATTACAGTCACTCCTTATCTTACAAAAAAGGGCTATACGTACCATACACAAGGCTGAATATCTTGGACACACAAATCCACTTTTTCTCATATCAAAGTTATAAAAAATACAGGACCTTGTTAAATTCAACACAGCACAATTCTTATTTAAAGCATTTCACAACCTATTACCTGCTAACATACAAACGTTATTCACTCAGAGAGAGCAGTTGTACAGTTTGAGGAGCTATGGGGACTATTTGGGGCTCGAACTCAAACAATGTCAAAGCATTCACCAGTTTAAAGCACTCTATAAACAGAAGGTCTTGTCACAGTACAAGGAGGGCGGGGTTTAATTGTCTGGTGATGTATTCATGTATTCTTAGGCTGTGTTATCTTATCCTATCTTATCTTAATTTACGAGATACATCATAGGATCCATTAACGCCTGCACTAAGCCATCCGGCTGATTTCTCTAAATAAGCTCTAACTAATAATGTTCAACAAAGGTGAAAAAAGGCTTCTGGGGGGGGTGTTTGGCTCGAGGTCATGGTGCAAAGGACCCTAGGTTGATTTTACTCCGAACCATCCATTTTACTAAATTTTAAACTTTTTTACAACAAAAACAAACCATCACTGAGTTTTCTTAAGCTGGACTGTGACGCTATTTTCTTATGGAAACAAACTTTGTTGCATTATTTTCCTGTTATCTCTGTTAAGCTGCTTTGAAACAATCTGTATTATAAAAAGCGCTATAAAGGTGACTTGATTTGACATTCTGTACCATTTAGAGTGCTACTTAATTCCAAATATGTAATTTTTTTACTTATATTTTTTCTTATTAATTTACTGTAGGTTGTACCTTGCAGCCATGCATTACAATGAAAATGCAGACCATGAGCAGGCAACAACATCAGCAGGACAAGCTATGTACAAGGTCGTTTTACAAAGTCAAAGAAGGGTGAATGCACTGCAAAGCCACTTAAAACAGCCCCTTTAGATGGTATGTTATGAAACAAATTTTATTTAAAAGACATATACAAATACACTTGACACATAGTGAAACATTTGAGATGTTCTAAAGGGGTAGGTTGCGTATCAAAATGAATATAATAGAATTTCCTTCTGTATGCTGTGAATGACCTGATAAAGCTTGTCTTTGAAAAGATGTTTGCAGACCCCTCACCATTTGTAGAAGAGCGAAAAAAAAATCCCGTTTCTGTCCACTCAGTTTGAAAAACCTTCAAAAGAGGAAGATTTGTCTGCCACGTCTCAAGCTTTAGTCAAGAGGCGGTCGAAATCCAACAAACTGTCCATCCGGATCAGGAAACTCTTGCTGAATCCGGAGCACAACACAGGATGGAAGAACAACCCTGATTTTACGTCCTAAATAGCCCCAGCACCAGCTGACGAAGCTTCGATGGGCGAGATAACGATACCGCCTGTAAAGAGAGTGGTGGACACAATTAACATTGAAGATAAAACTGTAATAATTTTTTTTTAAAATGTAAAAAAAATATTTGTAAAAACATTAATGTCTTAATTCGGTTTTTTTTTGCAGTGGTGTCACGAAATTACATTTATATTGGTTCACAAAATAATGTAATAAAATGCCATAAAAAAAACTTACCCTTCTTCTGTTCTACGCCTCAAATTTCCATAATCAGCTCTGTAAATGTTTAAAATGTTCTGCAGGGTGTAAGGATTCAAACAGTTCGGTTCGAAGCCTGGGTGGTGTGTCATGCATTTTAGAGGCCCTGAAACCTGATTCATTCGTCTTAAAACCTAAGGAAGACAAGCCACCAACTATTTATAATACTGTCAAAATTACAAGAGTAAAAGCAACTAATTTAAAAGCATCACATGACCTCTTTCATTAACCCTTGTGTATCCTTATGGACATTTGCCTTATGGACATTAGGTCCTTAGTGTAACCACTTTGTGTACCTAGTGCAAAATATATTTATTAAAGGAAATGGGAGTAAAATACTAAACTTCCAATAAAAGTGCACACCTTAGACAAAAGGTGTGCACTTTTATTGGAACTTTACTCCTATTTCCTTTAATAAATATATTTTGCACTACGTACACAAAGTAGTTACACTAAGGACCTTAAGGACAAAAATATCCCCATTAAAACTGCAATATTTAATCCCAGGGTCATTTAACTATAAAATGATGCTGTCTTTGTTAATAGGCGTTCATTTTGTATCCTTTAAAATGAGACCAAACTTAAGTCTGCTCCCAAGCTTCACTTTTTTTATGACAGTTTGTTGACATGGGTATTTTTGTTCTTTAAGGACCTCAGAGTAACTTTTTTAAATTGACACACAAGGGTTAAATTATGTGTATATGTGTTTTTTCCCCCCACAAATGTGACAACTGCTAGTGTGGGAACATTTCCCAAAAAGAGGATTGGTTTAATACATATATACATCTTTTTATGGAGTAATTTATTGCAGTACCTTTGATATTTCCATGCAGCAGACATTTTCAACTTCGCTGGGCATTCTATTACAGTTTTCACATCTGCACCTAAATAAACCACAAAAATACACCAGTTTGTTTTTAAACTGTATTTTATGTTATCACTTCAGGCACAGACCTCCTCAGGGGCAGGGGCCGAAAGGCCAAAAAGGGCACACAAAAAAGTTCCTTGTTTTTTTATCCTTTCTTTCCTTGGCATTCTATGAAAAGACGTTGATACAATAAGAATGCATAACACATCAAACGAAAATAGGGAAATTATGATAACATTACTAAATATTATTTACTTTACCAAACAAAACAGTTAGAAGTTTTCATTTTCAAGAATCATTTTGCTGATGTTGTCAATTTTATGTATTATATGCATGAAAGTGTTAGCTATCGTGAAATCAGTAACGCTTTACAATAAGGTTTCATTAGTTAAATTTGTTAAAATGACCTATTAATGAATACTGGAATCATGGACTTAAGATTTCATTTCACTAGATGCATTTCCCCAAGCTAATAACACTTGCTATGGCCTTGGATAAAAACAAATGACATTGTCAGACTCAGAATGCGGCTGAAATCGAGTTATACTTTTATTAAAGTTAAGCATAACTCGCATGCTGCCGGTTTTTTTACAGTAGCATGGTAGGATAAATGTAACTTTTCCGTATTAGCTTAACGTTACCTGCTGCTTGTGTAGTTTAAAGACTTGCGGCGAACTGCTGCGTACGTAGCGCTGCAAAGGAAACATGGAAAGGCTGGCTACCACTTCACCTCCGCAAAATGCTTCCGCCAAAAAAAAAATTTATATTATATTTTTTTGTATTATTATTGTTAGTGGCAATGGTGTACAAGTGTATTGTTATTTATTATAATATTTATAATAATAAAAATAATAATTATTAACAATTATCAGAGAGGGGAACAATACATTTTGTTGTGATTTATTGTGTCCCCGGCGCTCCCCGCACACGCCACTGACATGAAGTCGTTGCAGTAAAGAAGATAAATTAAACCGTTATAACAATATATCTAAAAAAGGTAAGTGGTAACTTACCACTGTGAAACGTTCTGCTGAAGTCGTGCTTGCAAAGGTGGTTCCGATTCATCGACTTGGTCATCTGCATTTTCAGGATCCGACTCAGGCTCGAACTGATATGGTAAAACTGATGACATAATTATTAATGTATAAGTATAACATAAATAAGAATCAGCTGGCCAATCAGAGCACACTGCAATTTTTGGAAGGAGGGGCTTTGTAGAAATCAGTGCATTTTAGAAAGACTTTTAGAAAGAGGAGCTACAATAATGTACAGTATAGGGGCTTTCGCACCAGGTAGTTCTAGTAACTTATGGCGCTTTTCCACTGCATGGTACGGTACGGCTCGGTTCGGTACGGCACGCTTTGGCGCTTTTCCACTGCATGGTACGGCTCACTTATGGCGCATTTCCACTGCATGGTACGGTACGGCTCGCTTCGGCTCGCTTTAAATGGTACCACCTCTGTTGAGGTTCCAAGCGTACCGTACCGATACTAAAATGTGACGTGAAAACACTGCAGATCACTGATTGGTCACACAGAATTGTCACTACCAGCGTCATTGTATTTGCGACACGAGACTCTAAACCCGCTGGATTTAAATAGCCAGTAGACAACAGCCAACGCTGTAGCACCTGTTTTTAAAGTATTTGCTAGAAAAAAGAAGTAAAAAACTTTATAAAAGAAATGGCTGAATCGTGGTTAGTGGACGAGGTGCAGACGTTCCTCTCGTTGGTTGCCGAGGAGCGGATCAACTATAGCGGGCAACTATAACGATCAGTCCCACCCACTTTGAAGCGGTACTAACTGCAGTGGAAAAGCAACCGAGCTAAAGCGAACCGTGCCGTACCGAGTCGAGTCGTACCATGCAGTGGAAAAGCGAAGCGAGCCGAACCGTTCCGCGCCGAGCTGAACCGTACCGAGCCGAACCATGCAGTGGAAAAGCGCCATTAGTTATAGGAACTAGCCACCAGGGCACCTTGGGAACGTTTTCTTGGTTGCATTCACACTGCCAGTAGGAACTCTGAAGTATCGTAAGCCGCGCTTGTTGTTGTGACTTACTTTGACGGCGCTGAGAACACCAGAGCCTGGGCTCACAGTGCTTGCATTCTCCATGTTCATTAGTTTACGATCTGTCTAACAGTCCTGTCTAACATGTTATTAGATAGAACTGTTATACATAGAAAGTAGACAATATATGATAAGGTATTGGCGTATGCCTCGTGGATGATTATTCAGTGTTGCTAGCTGAGCAGAAATATATAATCATGTTTGGCTTCGTCCCCTCAAAGTCGCTTTAGATTTTCTCCTCAGCGTAAAGGTTAAGAGGTCCATCTATCACTGTTTTCCATGTTCGTAGAGTTAGTTTCTGGAGTAAATATATATGCTAATAACCAGTGTTGTAATGTAACGGAGTACAAATACTTCGTTACTGTACTTAAGTAGAAATTTCACGTATCTGTACTTTACTTCGTTATTTAAATTTATGTCAACTTTTACTTTTACTCCACTACATTTCCTAGATAAAATGTATACTTTTACTCCGCTATATTTCCACTAAGCATCTTCGTTACTCGTTACTACAAAATAAAATCAGAAGAAATGTGTGCGACTACAATAAGGGAGGTTTGGCGAATCACTGCTCCTAGATTGCAGTACGCACGCTCCGCACGGCGCGCGCTCTATTACAGCGTAATGCTTGTTTGTTGCCATGCCAAAGGAGGAGGAAGCACAACTGAAACCGCCATGGAAGCACGAGCACCTGGAGCACGTTTAACCAGAGCTGCCAACTCTCACGCATTCTCCGTGAGACACACGCAATTGACATTTTTCACACGCTCTCATGCCACACATGCATTTTCTCACGCACAGAAAAATCGCGACGCAAAGAGGACACGGAGACCGACAGACTAGACAAAGCAAGTTACTTTATGACAACTTACCGAAATGTATATTCCTCATACATAATATCGATCAATAAGTGTTTTTCATCAGCGTGAAGAAGTCAATAACATAGCTGAAGGACAATTATGTCACATTTACCTCAGGAAAGCCATTTAATAAACATAGGCTAGCCTATAGCACAGTTGGCAAGAAAAAAAAAATAGCAATAGAGAGTATTTTGCTAAATATGTGTTCTATATTACATATTTACTATATTTTTACTTATATCATTAAAGTTTTTATTATAATAATAAAAAACGCATTATATTTAAGTATTTTTAACCTTAAATAATAGCCTACTACCAGCTGATAGGGCTCTCTGTATGTTTACAGCATTAGGTGAGTTGTTTTTATTGTTTGTTTGTTTTTTGAGAAAAATTAAGGCCTATCTTGAGTAGCCTACCTAATATTTATACAAATGAGTCAATATTAAATCAAATCACAATTGAATTGAAATAATAAAAAAGCGTAGCTTACCAGAAATTGTTCCATCTAAACATTGTAACATGTCACTAAACCTAATAAAATTCAGTTTAATTACAAAAATGTTAGTGACAATCACAATACACTTATTGTGATGCAAATTTTTTTTACAGCTAAAGGTACATGCAGTGGGAAATAAACGATAACACAAGTAGCCTACAGTACAGGCTACACAGTCCCTCCAGTTTTTCACGTTTCCGTGATCGCTGAATTCAACGCATAATCCAAAAAAAAAAACAGTTTTTTTTACTTTTACTTCAATTACTTAAGTACATTAAATATCGGAAAATTACTTTTGATACTTAAGTACAGTATATATCAGATACTTTAAGACTTTTACTTAAGTAATATTCTAAAAGATAACTTTCACTTCTACCAAAGTCTTTTTCTAGTACGATACTTGTACTTTTACTCAAGTATTGCTTTCTAGTACTTTATACAACACTGCTAATAACTGTGTGTTTACACAGCTTTTTTTTTAAATGGCGAGTGCTGGTGTTTCACGTGTGTCCGGCCAATCAGCGAACACTAACGTAACAGGAGTTCCTATAGTGCTGGTTTAGATCCTACTCTGAAGTAGGAGCTAAATTAGTTCCTCCAAAAGGAGTTCCTAGAACTAAAATCATTCCTAAATTCCTATTTCCTGCGGTGCGAACATGCCAAAATCAGAGTACTTCCACCAATAGTTCTAGGAACTGTGAAAAGGTTCCTCCGGTGCGAAATCCCCTCATGTGAATTATTTTTATTTTTTTTACATTAAAGCATGTTAACATTTTTTATTACAACCAATACACAAAATAATGATCTTTGAAAAAAAGCATCATATGACCGCTTTTAATGTTAGTCAAAATAATTGTTTTGCTTAAGCTTCTTCTGTATTATTTTTCCTAATTGAATGTGTGACTTCATGTCATAATACGAATGTTCAATGTGGAAGTAGGATCTTCTCATGTTCACTTGAAGGCAGCATTAGTATTTGTCTGATCATGATATCTCAATGTCCACATGAGGGACCCGCTCATGTGGACGTCATATTAGCACTCATATGACACTCTTCAAAAATATAATTTATTTATGTAGAGAAGGACATTTTAATAAGGGTCAAATGACTGAGTTCAGCTTTGAGAATGAAACCAACCTGTGTGTTCCTCAGTGAATGCTTCTTCAATCGTCATGTTTTCACTCTCCTCTTTAATAAACGGCATCTTTGTTTGTTCTTCAGTATCTTCTTGTTTCACAACGAATGATTCTATCTTCATTTCTTCACTCTCCACTTGAATAAACGCCATCTTGGTTTGTTCCTCAGGTTCTTCTTGTTTCACACTGCTCACTTCTTCAATCTTGATTTCTTCACTCTCCTCTTTAATAAACTCCATCTTTGTTTGTTCCTCAGGTTCTTCTTGTTTCACAATGAATGATTCTATCTTCATTTCTTCACTCTCCACTTGAATAAACGCCATCTTGGTTTGTTCCTCAGGTTCTTCTTGTTTCACACTGAATGCTTCATCAATCTTGATTTCTTCACTCTCCTCTTTAATAAATGCCATCTTTATAATAGTGTGTCTCGTGGACCTCAGTCGCTTCAATTTGTCCTTTTTAAGATAAGAATAATTAACAGCAAGAAAACTTCATCCAAACTAAATCTCTGGGTGCGTCTCAAACAGAGTTATTACCCCCAGCAGTACAAATTAAAGGGATACTTCACCGATTAGCATTAAACTTTGTCTCAGTAGAAACCCGGTATAGTAGTATTTTCGAATGACCTTGCTTTTACCTCTAAGCAAATGCGTTTAGTACCAGATGGCCCAGGCTGTTCGTCATCTGGGAAGGTGAATATCGATGGAATTGCGGTGTCCTTCAGAGTGGTTCTCTTCATTCCAAGGACATTCGGTTCGTAGTCTTCCTTCTTGAAATGGCGACTGCAAACCCTCTGGTTTTTCAGGTTTTCCAAATCGGTGTCCTCTCCAAACTTCGGGTGTTTGATAGCCCGCAGCCATTGTTTGCCCCTCTCCAAATGTTTAACCGGCAAATGATGGAAACTTACTGCTTGTCCTTTCCTGGTTTTGGCTGTACATCCCGGTACAAAGCAATTTAGCCCCATTTCTATGGAAAAAACGCAAGTATTTAAATGATCAACTAACTCGTCACGGAGACTCACGCTAAAATGGCGTCTTTTCAGTTTCAAGTCAACTAGTAGCCTAGCTGTATCCCTTCTTCCGATACTGCCCTCTGTAACCGGTAGGCGTGGCTTGGGAGTGGCCTTGTAGGGCAGCGAAGCAAGTGCATTCTGGGAGTTGTCTTTCATCCACATGAGTCAAAAAAAAAATTCTGGCTTTTCTCAGTCTAGAAGGCACCAACTTCTAAAATAATTCCACATTTCTACAACATTAATGACCCAATTTAAATACAAATTCATCTTTCCAGCGGTGAAATATCCCTTTAACAATAGAACACAATTTATACATACACTACAAGTTTAAACTTGGTATGATTTGTATATTATATTTAATAGATTACATTTTCAAGAAAACATTTGCAGTTGGTTTGTAAAAGTAGCAATTATTTACACGCAGGGCTCCAGACTGCGACCAATTGGTCTTATTTTGCGACCATTTTTCCTGCCGGTGCGACCAAATATTTATTTACACAATGTTGCCGAGCAGCGAATCCAAACAAAATGAAAGCGGAATGAAAATGCGCTACTCATTTATGCATATGCTTCACGGACCGTTTATTAGTTCGGACCAATAATGGACAGCGCAGCACCCCGAACTTGCCAGTCGTGGGCCGATCTCGATCAAGCGACACTGTAACTAGAAGATCCAGACTCAGGAGATCCAGTGAAGAAATCCATTGAATTCGCCTCAGAATTAATAATATCATCGCTGCGAGATCCAGTGAGAAACATTCCGATACGGCGCAGAGTTCTCTGTTTTAAACCATAGATATCAGCTCAAACAGCGCTGACGTGGAAACCAGGATAAACACTTAGAGAAGGCTTTCAGTCCACAAATCAGCAACATTCACAATGGATTTAATGTAGTAACTGTAACCATAATGTGACAGAAATAAATCATATATAAATTTTATTTTTAATGTGATGACCAACACATTTTTTGTTCATCCTTCAAAGCTTGTCCTAAAACTAAAAAAACTAAGATGTAGGCAAACTCTTATTTAACCACTTATTTAAAAATAATAAAATAAATAAATTAGCCTACCATTGTAAACTGTAGGATGCTTATTGGCTATTTTCACTCCCTAATATAAATTTTGTTTCACTCGTTTTGCTTTTTAATTAATATTAAGACATTATGAATGATAATAATTAAAGTTAATTTCATCTACAGCATAAATTAAGCTTTGTGCTTTATTGTCAGCCCCAGTGCTACCAGATTTCTTTTGTAGAACTCAGTGGCTCCGGTGCTGCTGCCCTCAAAAGTTAGTCTGGAGCCCTGTGAACTTAAAATAAAACTGCATACTGTAATATCTGTACGTTAAGTATATTTATTATTAAATAATTTGTCAGTATTACAGTTATTTTGTGGGGAAATTTGAATTATTGCATTGCAAGCTGATTTAAGATGTGCCCCTAAATTTTCTACTTGCGCTCCTAAAATTTTCAGTCAGGGGCTACAGCGCTCCTAGTAAAAAAAGTTTGTCTGGAGCCCTGACACGTGTGTTTGTTTTCTAGTTGCATTTACCCTGTTTTGACTAGCATGTCTCGTCAGCATGCGGTGATTCGAGCTATTCGAATCAATGAATCATTACGTGAAGCATTTGATTCAATTGATTCGGAGTATCAAAAAGCTCCGTTATCCCATCATAACTTTCTCCATTGACCGAATTTGTTTTTAGGATAAACTGATTCACGATATACGACGCGAAATGAGACGCACCTTTTTAGGAACGTTACTCGTGTGTGGATGCACTTAACTAACAAAATTAACGTTCATTAATTACAGATAAATCAATACAATTGTACATTTAATGCAGAATAATTCTTTTAAGATCACCTCTGATAATTAAAAAAACCGACTGAACGATTTTTATCGATTCAAACACGTTAAATGCTTAAAAACACAAACCTTTCTTCAGCCGAATCACAACCCGATCACAACTAACAGGGGCTCGCGGCGCATAGTTATGACGTCACACATTTAGACCAAAATAAAAGTCCCGTTCACACGCTGCTGTCTAAAATAACAAAGTGGAAAGAAAATTACATGCAAAACACACACATAGTATAATAAGAAATAAATAAGGTATTCATATTATTAAATTCTTGGAGAAATATATGTTGTCTGATGATGCGCTGAAAGAGTTTATTGCACATTTTATATGTAAGATGCAAAACAAGTCATGTTTGGGTGCAGAAACCATTTATACCAGGGGTTGGTAACTTCTTTTTCAGTAACAAGACATATTTAAATTGATGTTTGGATGCATTTTTCGAAAGTGCCATAGCAAAAACTGTAATTATTATACAATATACAATGTTTTTTAATTAATTCAAACCTTTATTTGGGCCACACACAAACACACAGACAATATACAGTAGGTAATATATGTTTTATAAAATGTGTAAAATCAATTGTGACTGTGTGTTTATCCTCTTTGATAAATTTTCTTGGCTTTGTAAATTAGTCTTATAAAAGCAGTTGATGACCAGGATGAGGAGAAAGAGAGACAAAGAGGATGAACTGATGGAGTTAATCAGAGAAGAAGACATGAGGTTTCAGAGAGAGACAGGGAAGAAGAGGAGAGCAGGGAGAGGATAGAAGTTTTTTTTAAATATATTAAATGAAACAAAATTAAGTCTTTGTTAAAATGCATAGTTTTATTTACAGTGTTAAAAAAAAAATCATTTACAACATAAAACAACATGGGTTTGAGAACATGGAAAAACAATAACACAAAATTAAAATTGACAGTAATGGAAAAGAACAGATGTGGATGGGCCGCCACAGATCCTGGAATCCTCCCTAATTTATGCACTGTTGTTCATGGGTATTACGTGTGCAAGACACGACAGTTACAATATCATGATTATGGTTAAATAAGACACCTATGATAACAAAATTACATTTATTTTCAAATTAAATATCACAACATACATTTATTATTCAGTCTAGCACTTTAAATATGACAACTTATACTAAATAATAATACATTTACAGTATATAAATATAATACATATAAATACTCTGAGTGATTAAAGAGTTCTCCTTTAAGTGTACTATAAGTGTAACAGTAGTAAACTTTAAGTGCACAACTAGTTCATAATTATGTTTCTCATTTGTACTGCAAGTTAACTTATGGGTATACTAGTAGTTTACTATTTTAATACTTGTAGCAACTTTGAAGTATACTCTCAGTAAACTACTAGTTTAGTAGTTTTATACTGCAAGTATACTTGCAAGTTTTCTTTTAGTGTACTCTCAGTAAACTACTAGTTTAGTAGTTTTATACTACAAGTTTTCTTTAAGTGAACAACATTATTATAGTTTATAATTTATATATAATTTTTGCACTTGCAGTAGGCCTATACTACTATGTTCAAATGTTATTTTTTAATACTTGAAAAATACCTTTAACTATACTTTAATTTTAAAAACATTTTATTAGCTTCATGCATCATTTTTTATCAACACTTGAATGTTGGTAAGTTTCATAAAGAAAGGCAACATTTTAAACAAAAAACACGAGAAAATAATGTTTTTGTCAAAGCCTTGATCAGATTCAGAACGATGATCAAAACACAGATGGAGTAGATCGAGTCCAACACCCCCAAAGCTTCACAGTCGTTTTCTCTTCATGGGTTATCCTTCATTTCATTTGGCAATATTAAACGTACAATATGTTTGTTTGTTTTTTTGCCGCTAGGGGTCGCTAACCTCTTACAATAACAAAGGCGTAGTTTGATGACGCAACATTTGCTAAAAATTATGGATCTTGTCGTCAACGTCAAGCCGACCGATCTAATAATGTTTATGGATGACTGAATACATCGATGTTTTTATCATGACTGTGATATGAAGCAGTTCGGGATTGCTAAGAGACAGCTATCAGCTCCACACGTGACGCGAGTCCCGCGGATATAAAAGGAATATGGACATTTCATTCTACATTACCGAACTACACGCAAGTGCAGAATTATTACTCACAGGTAAGTTTATTAGACAAATTAAACTTGTGAGGTAACGCAGCGCTGTTTCACTTGGTCTAACATTACACTATCACACTAAACTGCATTTGAATGTGTTGAAATGTTATGTGAATGTTAGTTTGTCTGTTTGAGACTAGCAGTAAGCTAGATCAACATTAGAATAACATACAGATCATATTCTAACATTTTATCATTGTTGAACTATATAACATTGATTAGTTTTATGTAAATGTGCTCACCTGTTTAATAAAGTACATGTAGGAGCGGTCGAAGTCTCGGACGTGGAGCTCTCGGCATCTCGAAAACACCGCGCTGATATTGATTCTCGTTTTAGTTCTCCTTTTTTATACAAAGTCTGCTTGCCATGGTCCATAATGTTTGAACGAAACAACAACAGCGTGCAGATAGACATTACACAGTTGTCCACGTCTGTCTCCTTGGTTACTATCAGAGGGCTCTGGTTCATAGCTCTGGTTACTATGGCAGTACGAGCGGAAACCAGGGAGAACGCGGCTATGAACACTGACGGCGACAAAACGGAAATAAAGAAATGGGACGTGTCTTCAAATTAAATTACAAATTTCTCTTGGTTTGAAAGTTGTTGGAAACAGTCGGGATAATGTAAGTACACAACTTAAAAAAATATATAACATAGATATAGTGATTTTTGCTATTTTTAAAGCAAAAAAATTACATATTGTACCTTTAAGCAGTTTTGATTTACAAGCTGTTTAATGTTTGATGATCACGTTATTTTACATTTGAGTGAGCAATCTTCTATCACTTGTTTCAGCTTCTATTTCTCCTGTGTTCTGGGGCCGTATGTATAAAGCCACTCAGAGTAAAATTTTAGTCTTAAGTCTCTCAAAATTCTAAGAATGACGTCACTTTACTTTTATTCCTAGACTTAAGAATAAGTGTGATTCATAAAGGTTCCTAAGTGTCAAGACTAGGTCTCAGCTCCTAAATTACTTAAGAGAGCTGAAGAGGTCTCCTAACCTAGTTAGGAGTAAGATGGCCGCAGAGAGGAGGAGGCCATGTACTTTTCAATGAAAATATGATGTATTGGAGTTACAGTAAATGATGACGGAGTTGATCAAACAATAAAAGTTTGATCATCAAGGGATCCTTTTTCGAACTGACTTTTAAGAAATTTTATAGCAATGAAATTAAAGGAAAAATAATAATTACATTGTTGCTGACTGGAAAAAAGCAGCAGTGCACCGGTGATGACTTGAGCTCATCAGTCCACTGTAAGCAGGGCCTCAATAGCACTATTGTGGCACTGACCACATCAAATACAGTAGTGGCTAAAAGTGATGTGCGGAGTTTTTTTATTTTTTTATTTAATGACCCTACAAGTTTGCTTAAACCATCAAAATATGAGGAAAATGGTGTTTTGTTTATCCCTCATATTTACATTTTTTAAAAATATATAAATATAAAAATAAACTTAGTGAAGATATTTATCTGACAAAATTATTTCAAGTCAAGTCGCTTTTTACAATACAGATTGTTTCAAAGCAGCTTTACAGTGATAACAGGAAAATAATGCAACAAAGTTAGTTTGGGCTGAACAGCAGCTCTAGAAGAACATAGTGCCATTGTACAGCTTAAGTAAGTTCGATGATGATTCATTTCCATTGTAAAAGATCATTAGTCATTAGTTATCTATTTAGTTCATTATACAGTCGTTCTGGAGAAAACAGTGATGTCTTCGTTCAGCTCAGTTCAGTTCAGTTCAGAGACAATGGTGTCAATGCAGGCAGATCAATAATATTGTTGAAAAAAGGCCTAACTACAGCTACAGGTTTAAAAAAAAAAAAAGCTTACAGGAGAAAAAAGAAATCATACATTGTCTGCAACATAGTCAGTTATTAATATTTCATTGTCCTCTCTTGTTCATTTGTTTGACAGCCTGGCTAAAAATTATGTCTGTACAATTTGGCATATTTCATTGTGTTATCACAAATAAACAGTTGACTCTAAGCACAACTACACAATACACGTACAAAATCTTTAACACATTTTTAATATTTGAATAAAGGGTGAATCTGACAATTTTCCTTTGCCTCACTTTTGGCCACTACTGTATGGCAGTTCATTGACTTTGCAAATCTCGCAGCAAAATAAAGCCACTTTAATGAGGATTTCGGGGTTTCCCTGAGTTGTTGGATCCATTGATGGAACTCATGTTTGCAGAATTGTAAATGAGGAGACACACATCAATAGAAGAGGATTCCACAGCATAAATATTAATTTTTTAAATAAATTTTAATATTAAAGTGTCTTAATTAAATGATTTTATTATAATAAAATTAAATGATTGGTGTCATGCTGCAGTATTATTGCTATTGGCTGATTCAGTGGTTGAGGGCGGCCATTTTGGGTTGACATCACTGTAGTCCTTAGTTCACAACACTTAAGTGCCACTTCAGTCAGCACTTAAGAATCAGTCTTATACTTTACTGAAAGTTGCTTTTAGCTGCTTTATAAAAGTCTCCTACTCTTAGAAAAGTCCTACTCTTTACTAAGTATTTTCTGACACTTAAGTCAAAGCTTAAGACTATTCTTAAGAGCATTTCTTAGAAGTTTTATACATACGGGCCTTGATCTGGAGATTCTGTACTAGAAGATGTCATATAGCGCCCCCTACCGTGTAACAGTGAAAACATGGATAGCTGGAAAATTCAGTCAATGGGGTAAGAGTAAAGAAGAATTAAAGTAAATTCCTAAGTGCACTACCAGTGGACTAGCCTACACAAAAATTCAAATACACAGAATTAGAAACATATCTGTTTTATATCAATATTTTAATCAATATTTTCAAACAATGTAAGTTTCATAAGACTATATATATGAAAAACTATGTAAAAAATAAAGTATATTTAATAGGCTACTCAAAAGAGTTAACAACTACAAGCCAAGTATACTTTGAATACTTTCAAGTATATCTCGATCAAAAGATTGAGTACAAGTACAGGCCAAATATACTTGGACTTTTCTCTCAGTATAAGTCAAGTACACTTAAGTGTAATTAAATATATTTCTGAGAAGTACATAAAGTATATTTTTGAGAAGTATATAAAATGTAGACTGAAAGTATGCTTTCTTCTTTTTAGTTGAAAAGAAGTATACTAATAGAACACTTGAATAAACTTCTTTTTCAAAAGAGTGTCTACATTTTTCTTAGTTCGTCCCCTTTAATGGAGATCTCCTCCTCAAACTTTTTCAGCTCAGACAATTTTTCCTTGCTTACCCGCCTGAGGGCGTTTGATTTTTAAAGGAGCTGGGCCATCTTTGACCCCGATTTGCCCTCCGCTGCCTTTGCCAGCATGTCGGCCTCTCTGGTGAGACAGGTGGAAACCTCTTGAACAGTGGTTTTCTTTCTCTTCAGGTCGGTCAAATACTTTCAAAAGCTTTCTTTTCTGTGTCCGTGCTTCACTCTCCTTCCTTGCACGCTGCTGATCAAGGAAAATGTGGTACCTTGACCTGGCTGCACCCACCGATACCAGCAGTTCTTTTGTGAGGGGAACTTTGGTCACTCCACCATGCAAATCTACATAATCACACACAAGTCAATGTGCAACCATTGTCTCTTCCTGCATATTGTCAGTCTCAAGCTCCTTGTTCACAGAGAACTGAACCCTTTCAACTGAAGCTTGCCCATGAGAAAGGAGGAGCAGCTTCTGGCAAAATTCCCAAGCCACTGGATAGGCACGGCTTAACCAGCCGCACAAGAAGGTATCCAGACGATTTACCATTGGCTGGAAGGAGAGAAACGCCTCAAACTGTTGTAGAATGACATCCCCTTAAAAACTAAAACATGTTACAAAGGGATTAAGTTAGAATTATATTGATGTATTGATCCACTTTATCCTCTATAAAGACTACAATAACATTTGGTTATGATGGTTGAAATTCAGGGTTTTCCCTAAGATTTCAGAGGGCATAGAAACTCCACTAAACTCAGACAAATACAATGTTAAACTCATGACCAGAAAATTAGTTAATCTGCAACGCCTACATGGTCGCTCATCCAGTTTGTTTTGTTGATTACTGTTGTCAGGATACCTTTCTGTATCTTTTGTCTAAGCTACCTTCTGATTTTTGCATTTATTTTCTCAAATGTGGTTTATGTTTATGTGCTTCTTAAAACCCTTAGGTCATTTTCCTAAACTTTATATTGTAAGCAAGGAAAACCCTATGTAAAATAATCCTAAATCATGAGCCACTGCACACAGAACAGGTGCAGGACCATTACAAGAGGAAATGGAGAAAGCTAGAGATCCACGCTAAAAAAATACCCTGATGGGAAAAGAGAAAAGGTATATAGATGGAGCAAATGTCTGCAAGATGGCACAGTTAAGTATAATGCTGTAAACACAGTCTAAACACACTTAGAGTATAATTCAGTGTGGTACTCTAACTTTGGTCAAAGCCCCTTCCAGAACTACTATCAGCAGATACACCTCCTGCCAGCTGCTTGGCCTGTAGAAAGGTCTGCACCAGACATTTCTTTTGTTCCTTGCACTTTTCCGACTATATTAGTCAGCCCCTGCATGCAGTCCCTTCTAAACTCAAGGACCCTGATATCTGATATTTTAGTGTCCTGAAGAGGGATGTACAATAAAAACACAAGTAAGTAGAATGTATAACACAATGATTTCTGCTTCTTGTATCCTGACCACAATTTCTAAAATTACTTTAACTACAACTTAAAAATTAACCAGGGCTTTCTCTGCACTTAGGCCGATGTACATTTTCTGTGGGAGGAGCAAGTTCTTCTTCTCACACAAGTCCAGCCTGGTGAGCTGTAGTTTTGTAATGTCCTGCAGGACTTCTCGCTTCACAAACCGCCTCAGTACACTCTGTCAGAAGAAAATTCCAGATGAAAAATGTGAGTGTATTTTTCATGCAGTAATGTCACAGTTTTAACAAAGAAAAAAATAAACAAAGGTTGAAGAATTTCATCCATTAAACACAACATAATACATCATACTCAACACATATATCTAATACATCATAGTAGCTGAGGAGCCAGACAAGCACACAAGTTATTTTTAAATTACCTTCATCAACTCAGCCAAATCTTTGGCAAGGAATGGCATCACTGGCTCATCCATCTGGTACCTCTTCAGGAAGGGCTCAAAGGTACGGGCGATGGTCGTGAAAAAAATGCAACTTTGCCAAGATCAGGGGATCCTTTTGAGCGGCCTCTATTGTATCATACGAGTCTGTACCAGGATTTGGCAGCTCCTTTCTTTTCACTGCATCCACATAGAGTTGAAGTGAAGGCCAGACCTCCAGAGCTCTCTCTACCACAGGCAGGTTCTCCAACCATCGATGGCCACAGAATGATAGCGGGAACACTGATGACTTTGTGACTCACATAGTCTTCCCTCCTTGCTGGAACGTTATTGAAGAGTGTGTGCATTGATCTTTACAGCTTTTCCACCTGCCACATGGAGAAACCTACCTTGAACGTGTTGTACCCACAGCTCCCCACGGACACCAGCTGAGCACCCCCATACATTTCATTTAAGTTGGATTGGAGAAGCTCAAAGAACTTAAAATTTGCATTGGGCCCATCCATCGATACAGAGACCAGCCTGCTGAGATTCAGCTGCTCCACACACTCCTCGAGGGAAAACAATAAAAAGATGAGGATATATAAATAAACCACTTAATTGATAACATACACACATGCACATACACACGCATTTTTGCACTTTTCTAGTTCAAGTTCAAGCAAGTATCACCATGTTTGACTAGGCCTACATGTCAAGTATATCCATGTGGGCTGTTTCTGAAAATACACCCACGCCATGCAGTTGATGAAACAAATTAAACGATTTAGATTACATCAGGCTAGTTCTTTTTCTATTTTCTCAAAACAGTATGGCTAGAGTGGTGCAGAGTAGAGACCATTAAATGATATCACGGTTTCCCTACTCTCCAAATTGGTTTGAATGAATGGATCAAACACATGTTTTAGGCTATTCATAGTTGTAGGTTTGCAGATTAAATTATTTCAGATATGAAATGCAGCATTAGAAATCATATTTGTTTAAAGATTCAACTTTAATTACTTACTTTAAAGTGCTTTAGCAAATGAAGTGTGATCCCAGGTACCAGGAATACACCTTGTCGCCATCCCAGAACCGAACATGTATGTCCAGCTGTTTCTTCTTGCTTGTGTAATTTAAGCTTTCATCAAACATGAGAACGTAAGGCCCTGAGACCTTGGAGACAAGGTCTTTTTTAATATATTCTGCCAAGCCATGTATGTGCCAGGTCTCATCTTTCTTGCACGTAAAGGTCTTGGCTATGTCAGAGTCTAGGAACATTGTTCGGAAAAGTTTGCCAATATCTTCGTTCCCGTTGTACGACTAGTGTTTGGTCACAGTTTTCAACACCCACAGGACCTCTGCTTTCAGTGTGAAGTTTGATCCGAAACCATGTGTGTGGCACTGGATGCTAGACAAATGGAATCCCGCGCTGTACTTGGACAGGGTAGTGACGGAGCGAACAAAACTGACTGATCGCCTGCACCCGCTGCAGACCTTTTACAGCAACTTTATGCTTTTCTGACTTTGCAAGTGTGGCAGGGTAAAGGAGCTTGTTTATTGGTTTATTAGAGGGTGGGTAGGAGACCAATGAGGTGGGAGCACCTGTAGTATTTAAAGACCTTTATTTTGGTGTCTGTTTATGTGGCTTGCTGACTTCGGGTTCCCTCTCAATAGTGTTTTTATTGTTAAAGGGAACTTCCCCATCTGGAATCCTATGTAGTGGGAGGACGTTAAAGAGATGCCGCTGTTGTTTTGCTTATTGGGTTTATTATTTTGATTCATTTTGTTTTCTTTGGTTTTGGAATTCCAGCTTACTTTTCTTTTGTTTTGTCGTGTGGGATTTATTTACAACATTTGTATGTTGGCTATTATTATTAGTAATTTTGTTTTGTTGTTTTTTGGGGTTATTTTCCTCAACATTATTTCATATTCAGCTATGGTTTTCTTTGTGTAATTTATTGTGATCGTTTTGAGCTGGATTGTGTAGGTGACCAATCAGGCACTACTCTCTGTGTAGCCCTGTCCGGTCAGGAGGCAGGAGCGTCCTTGATGTGCCATTTTTGTGTTTGTATGTTTTATTGAGTGTTTGTAGAATAATTGTCTCATTTAATTAGTAGCTAACTAACAGTCTTTTGTGTGTCTCCAGGAGCCAGTAGGATTTGACGTGGCACGGGGGAGGCTGGTTGCCTTGACCGAGAGGCGTGTACTTCAGTGTATGATGTGTATTGGCACAATTGTCTTGCAGTGTTTTGCAGTCTGATTTTTTTTGGGGGGGGGGGGGGGTGAATTTAAGTAGGGTTGGACGACCTCTTGCGTGTGCCCGGCCTGCCTTGTTCCTGTGAAGCCTGGCCCTGGAGGAGTATTTCTCTGTGGTGTGAGCTTTTAAGGATGATTGTGATGTTTTATTAAAATAAAGTATATTTTGTATTGTGACCCCTGTCTCACTGGGTTATATATTTGCCCTCAGTGGGTACTACTTACCTGTGTGTTCTCTTTTTGGAGTATTTCCCTGGCCCTCCACCAGGGTGGCGTAGTCTGGTACGAATTTAAGTCTGATCTTAAACTCCTTGATTAAAATATCGCCACACAAGCAACTGTAAGGCTTTTATGCCTAAACTAGACAGCTCCAACACCTTCTTACACAGTGTGCAATAGGCTTGATACCGATTGTTTGCGAGGGGCTTGAGCCAACTACTAAATGCACCGTCTTCGAGCCATAGCTCATTAAAATGTACACTTTTCCCATTGTGATAGACCGGGAGATTTCAGTTAAACTAAGCAGTGACTCAACGACATACAGTAATAAGCTGAGAGATGAGCTGAGGAGACAATACCTCTTGCGAGCATAGACTGTAGGCCTAGGCTACATTAGAACATTGGCAGTGAAGCTTGGGAGTTGGGAGTTCGCGCAAGTTTCTGTAAAAGTCCTTCCGACAAGTCTGTTTGCTGTACTGCCGCGTGGACCTTGTAGTTCTGGAACGCTGTGATACCACCCAGATTTCTCAGACAGAATTACAACAGGCGAAATGAATGAATGCCACCGCCAGTGCATTTTTTGGGGGGAAAAGGCGATGGTAGAACCACTGAATGAACGAGCATATCAATTTAAGACGTGGCTAAATGTAATTTATGACCTTGTCTGGAAAACCCGGACGTTTTTATGACTTTTTATGGCCTAAAATTCGTAATAAATTTAAGATGTTCTATGACTGTTTATGACTCCGCGTTTATGACTCCTGGGTTAAACATTTCATTCTCGTGCTGATGCGCTGTTCTAACATGCGCTTTTCTGAGCACGTACACCCGAAGCGCACAGGCACTAAAAGCCTGTCAAACAGCGCCTGGTGACTGGACTCGAAAGTTATCTTTCGAGTCTTGTTGTACTAATACTGTCACAGTTGGTTGTCTAAAGTGAAAGGAAACATTTCAGAGAAAATCGGGTGCGTCATATTTGTGTATATTAGACGCGTGCCGGTCTTAAAGTGACAGTGCCTAATAGTAACAAGCTACCGCTTGTCCATAAAGGGATAGTTCCCCCAAAAATTCACATTCTCATTATTTACTCACTCTAATGTTGTTCCAAACCTGTATTAATTTCTTTCTTATGCTGAACACAAAAAAAGATATTTTGAAGGATGTGGCTATCCAAACAGTTGCTGGTCCCTGTTGACTTCTATTGTGGGGAAAAATATACTATGGAAGTCACTGGGGACCAGCAACTCTTTGGTTAGCCACATTCTTCAAAATACTGTATTTTCTGGACTACAAGTCGCTCTGGAGTATAAGTCGCATCAGTCAAATATGCATCATGAAGAGGAACATTTTTTATATAAGTCGCACTGGACTATAAGTCGCATTTATTTTGAAATTTATTTCACAAAATCCAAGACCAAAAACAGACATTTAATCTGGAAAGGCAAATTATTCACCTACACAATAGCACACAGAACAACAGGCTGAATAGGTGTCCGGTATGTTAACGTAACACATTAACTAGGGCTGTAACGATATGCAATATGAAACAGAAATCGCGACACACAGATCCACAAACCTGTGTTGCGGTGTGAGAAGGCAGAAATGTGACACACCCCTTCCAACTCCCAGAGTCACCCTTCCTGTCCAGATCCAATGCTACCACATCTTTAAATTACTATTAGTATTTGAAGTTAACATTATAAAATACATAGACCTACACCACAAAACTAGTTGAGGATAAATTCTTTAAAATTGGGCAATTGCAACGTCATGGACGTGACATTTGCAGTAAAAACGTAAAATATAAATTCTCAGAAAATGTATTTAATACCAATATATTGAAACGTCTGTTTATATATCCATACTCCCTTAATAAAAGGACATTAGTAAAATATCTCTACATGTGTTTTATATTTAATATGAGGGAAATACAGATGCGTTACGGACGTGACACAAAAAAAATCTTTAACTTTTAGGTGGCAAATTTTTTTAGTAATTCTGTGAAATACACTGCGCAAACCAAAAGTAATACTACCCACTGGATGAAGAAGGGTTGGCTCTCCACAGAACGTAAAATATTTATTTTATAAAAAATTTCGAGTTCGCATTTATGAGGAAAAAACAATGTTACGGACGTGACCGCTCTGAAAGCGGCACTAAAAGACTGCTTTAAAATGTTCACAGAGACCTCAAACAGAAAGCACAAAGCCTGTCTTTAAATTTTATTTAGTTTTAGTTTAATCAATGTTTCATCAACCAATTGCCTGGATTTAATAAATAAGTAGTAAATATAGCAGACAATAGATAATCACAACTCGAGCTCGTCTCATAAATGAACTGAAACTCAGCGTATAAGGTACTTGCCTCACAGACCTGAGACATATAGAAAGCTTGAAATGTCTACTTTTAAACAGAACAATTCAAAAACGAAAGAAAACATACTGCTTATGTAATCCGTATGAAATGTGCATTTCTCTCTGGCGCGTTCACTACTGCGAGGATCGCGAGTCAGCATCGTCAACTTCATCTTTGCAGCCGACACTGACACAGAAAACACTTGTTTATTAATAAACAATTAAAATGTCTCCTTGCTATATTTGTCATATTCATAATCATTACTTTTGCCTGTTCTTTGTGACAGCTTTTAGGTGTTTTATTGGCAGCGCCACCCTTACATGTTACATGAACGCGTCACCACCGCATCAGCACCGAAATCATGGAGATTTTTTCTTTTTGGGGGCATTTTGTTTGCTTTCAGTCTTTCTCTGTTGTCTTTAGGTTAATGTTTCAGTTAACAGTTTCAGTTAACAGGGGTAGGCTAGAGGAGCAGCATAGAGTACTCTCGCAGTTGTAGACGGTAATGTTTTCTCTTGGTTCATGTTAGTCAATTAATTTTGATATATAAGTCGCACCTGACCAGGACCAGCCAAACTATGAAAAAAAGTGTGACTTATAGTCCGGAAAATACGGTAACTCATTTTCAATAGAGTTGATGCTGCTGCTGGCAGCAGCTCCCTGACCAATTCCCCTGAGAAAGGACCTCCTTTCCCAGACGAAGGGGACGATTTGGCACCCCCAACCTGAGTTGTGGGCCCTCCATGTCTGGCCCCTCGACGGGAGCCTCCAATGCTGCATCGGAGTAAGAGCCCACTCCACCAGAGGCATGGCCTTCTCCTGGGCATGGTCCAATGAAGTATCCATTGGCGACATCTGTGTGTATTCAGTATTTCAAATAACAACGCTATATTTGTTCCCATCTCATGGAACCGACAAAACGATACTAATGTTTTAACTTCAGAAGAGTTAAGAAATCAATATTTGATAGAATAACCCTCATTTCCAATCACAAATTTCATGTCTTGCATGCTCTCTACCAGTCGGTCACATTGCTGTAGGGTGACTTTATGCCACTCCTAGCACAAAAATGTAAGCAGCTTGGCTTTGTTTGATGGCCTGTGACCTTCCATCTTCCGAATTTTGGGTCTAGAGATTGGGTTGACCATGACAGGGTCTTTATCTGGTGGCCCTCTATCCACACCTTTATTGGCCTGGCTGTGTGGCATGGAGCATTGTCCAGTAAAAAAAACATGGACAATGTTGGGGAACATTGTCAGTGCAGAAGGATTTAAGTTTTCTTCCAGGATAACCTTGTAAATGGCTTGATTCATGCGCCCTTCACAAAGTTGGATCTGGCCGATTTCAGTCTTTACTGAAGAACCCCTAGTTCAGTGGTTCTCAAAGTGTGGTACAGGCTGCGTCTAGTGGTACGCAGAGGAATCACTGAATTTTGCACGTAAGATCAAACCGGTGTGATTTTTTTATTGTCATCAGTCTTGGCTGGTCCCTGGAGCGTACGACATACGATTACACCGGTGTGAGTAGAACAGCCAGTGCATCACGTGATCAAGTCAACTGCTAAATTCAAATGTGCTTTCGCAATCGCAGTTGGCTGGCGCTGAGCCAGAGACGGACGCGCGCCACTCAGGCGCTGTCAAATATCACAATTATTCAGTGTTTTAACCACATAATGTTTATTTTGAATTGAATCATTATTTAAGTTTTTTATTTACCTGTATGTAAGCAGCACAGTGCAGTGTTAATGTTCAAACTGTGCTTTTACAATGTTTAAAGTGGCTGACAATAATAAATATTCTTATTAGAAATTAAGCTGCCTCATTTTTGAGCTGTGCATAACTGTAGCTGAATAGTTAGGCCTACTACGCTACTGTATTTTCATATTGGTCATTATGGTGGTACTTGGAGAGCCAAATATTTTCTGAGGTGGTACTTGGTGTAAAAAGTTTGAGAACCACTGCCCTAGTTCATCCACCAATCCTCCACCAAATTTCACAATAGATGCTGCACACAGGTGGTGGTTGAGGAAAGCCCCCGGATATGATTGTAAAGCACTTTGGGTGTAGAGTAGTACATAGTAACGCACTATATTCATTACTTAAAGGATGCATGGACTCTTCCTGTCACATGAGCGATCACGTGACAAGTGTAGGAAGCAGCCTCTCAAGTTTATAAGGAGTAGTGTGGCCTAACAAGGAGGCCTGACACCTAAACCAGGAAGCAGGTCGCTGTTTGTTTCTTGCCTGGGACGTGAAGTATACATTGTGGATTTATTTACCAACCAGGACTTGCATTTGGATTATCACACTTTCTGGATTGTACACAGATGGACACTTTGGACTATTACACACGGATTGCTGTTGGACTGTTTTATAGTATGAACTATATCACTGTATGAATATGTTTTAAACAGTCTGACGATTCTTGATATATACTGTGTTGATTTAGGTCTGTCATTGGTTTGTGTAAATACAATTCTGTTATTTAATTTCCGCTGTTTTATTGTCTTTATTCTGCACCCCGACATTCAAATATTTTAAACAATTACTGGTTTTTAAATTGTGTAGCCTCTTCCGATAGGGCTGAGTGTTATAATCTGATATGGGTCACATTTAAAAGGTGATGTTAACATGATTTTGAACGTAGCCATAATTTTACAGAGATTTTCTGGTGCCTTTTTGAATTGCAGAACCATTTAAAAGTACATACGCACACACACAAATAAGGTCTCACATAGGTATGACTTTTCAGGTGTGTCTGTAAATGTGATGGACTTTTCATCCAGTGAATGTGCAGATGATTTTTGAAATGCTCCTTTTTCTAATCTCGTCACGCCAATGGAGGTCGACGTCCGCACGTGGCGGCCATCTTGCCACAGTGTACTCGCTCACTACTTCAATGGTGCATGTACTTTTAAATAACCATAACTTGCTCATTTTTCTACCGATTTTCAAACGGTTTGGTTTGTTATAAACGTCAGAGATGTAGTTATGACACTGCATACATACACTGCATACATATGAAAAATTATAACATACATGTTCAAGCATTCGGAATTATAGCCACGTTAATAACGTTTGTAAGAAACCAAACCGTTTGTAAATCCGTCAAGATTTCAGCGAGATAAGAGGATTTGTGTGCGTGCTGATCATTCACCTTAATGCACAGAGCACTGTGACAAGATGGCCGAACGATGATGCCGGAAGTGACTGCGCCATAAGACATCTAGCCTTTATATATGATATCTATGGGTGTAAGGGCTCTCTCCAGTGTGAATTCTCAAGTGGATATCAAGGGATTCTTTATGTAGCCAGGTCAGTAGAGGGCGCTACTGAGGGTATCAGTAGAGGGTGTAATTTCCCTTTAAATATGTCACTTTCTTTTGGGTGGAATGGCTGCAGTGCTTGAATTGTTTGGCATGGTCGGTCGCTGGAAGAACAAGCTCTGGTTTGACTGGATGAGTTGTGGATAGTGATGGCAAAATGAGGCTTCCTGAACCACTGAGACCTCTCAGTCCATTGCTTCAGCCAAAGGTTCATTACTCGAAGCTTCATTCAGCATTGCTCACTAGTGACACCTAGCTACTGTGCAAAGAAATAGCAGACAAATTAATTCATTCTGAACCAGTGTCGCGCCCTCCCTCCCTCCTTAATTTTATTAAAAAAAATTTTTTTTATAAAAAAAATATATATTTTATAAAAATACTTTTAGAAATAAAAATATTTATTTGTAATGTAAATATACAAATAAATATTTATATTTATTTTTATATTTATATTTAAATGTATATTTTATAAAAATATTTTTATAAAAAAAAAAAATATTTATTTATTTTGTACTCACTGTTGATGTCTGTAACCTTTCATTTGCAATAATAAAAAGACATCATCAGACATTTGTCCATTACTGTGTATAATATACAATATGTATCTTTCTCTGTCTGAATTTACTTGTGCAGAGTCACGCACACAGTTAATTAATTTTTCATAAATGGTTTGGATAGTGACAGTATGAACAACAACAGTGACACTGTGTTGAGTGCAGTGCTTATTAGTCCGTGAGGCAGACCCCCAAATTTCAGAAATTAGTATCATAAGAGGGCACCAATGTTGCTCTTTTTTATTCAACAGAGGGATGTCCCTGGACCACAAAAATGCATGATAGCAATTCTTAGTGGGTAGCTTAAGGTACAAAAATCACCAATTTTATGTATGACCCTCCCAAAATTTGTCGAATTCAACGTAAAGTCAGTTATTTCTTTAATTCATTATTTTTGGTACCAAAACATTTATACTTGGTGATATCTAGGTTGGAATATTGTCAAAACTTTAACTTGTTTCAATAATATAGTTATTATGATTATTTTTCTGCATAAAACATAGTGGTGTACAGCTTTCACTCATTGTTTTAAACTGAAGACCAGTCAGTATATGCTTCCATGTAACAATATATTATACAATTATTGATTAATCTATCAAGTCAATTCATTGTATGCTAATTACCATGGATAACTAAACAACAAGTGAAGTGAATGCTAATTGCCCAAATTGTACATACACACAATGTACATACATTGTCAAACACATTTACAGCAGCAAAGAAAGCTAAAGTGAAATGAGATCAGGTGATGATGGTTACCTGTTGATGGTTTTATAATCATCATGAAACAGCCTGATTCACTGAGATTTTTATAATCTAACAATTGTGTTGTACCGTTAATATTTTCACATCACAAACCCTGTGTTACTGAAGCATCAGATCCAGCAATATTATAACAATCAGTTAGATTTTAACAAACATGAGCAGGCAAAAGTCAGTTTAATATGACACACACAGACATCAACAATCAGCGTATGAATCTCAACAATGGTGAAAATCAAAAGTGCCTTGCTGCAATGCATGCTGGGTACCAGCATAGTACAAAACTCCCAGCATGCATTGCAACATGAATAACTTATGCAGCTGAATTGTACTATAATTTTGTTTAATTCTAAATATTTTGTTTTATTTTTTGCTGTTGGTTTTGTTGTGAATTAGTAGCTTTTCAGTGATGTTCTGAATTGATCTGTTTATCTAAATATTTGTGATTGTCACCATTGTTGAGATTCATACGCTGATTGTTGATGTCTGTGTGTGTCAGCATAATTAGGCTTAGTTTTTGATCTCATGTTTATTAAAAGATTTAAACTGACTGTTATAATATTGCTGGATCTAATGCTGCAGTAACACAGGGTTTGTGATGTGAAAATATTAATGGAACAACACAACTGTTAAATTCAAAAGACATCAGTTAATGAGGTTATTTTATGATGATTATAAAACCATCAACAGGTAACCATCATCACCTGATATCATTTCACTTTAGCTTTCTTTGCTGCTGCAAATGTGTTTGACAAACACACTGTCACAGCGGCCAAAAAAAGACAAAAGATATAATAAGAGTTAAGAGCCCAACTAATGGAAACACTGATCACTGTTATGGTGACTTCAAATGAAACACATTAGAGTTAAACCTCTGTTAATTCTCAATAAAAACTTTTGTAGACGTCTGACAGAAATAAAGTCAGTCTGGTTAGTAATAAGTGAAGCTGGTAATGCTGTTTGTGGAGTTGTTTAATCCTCCTCTGCTGAGATCTTGAGAGATTTAATGTCTTCTTTTCTCTTCAGTTGATTTCATCTGAGGCTGTGACTGAAGTCAGTTGTAGTTCTTGTGTTTCTGCTCATCTCTTTTTCTGTTCTCTTCTTTCCTTCAGTGATTCTGCTTGTTAACAGGCTTATTAAGGCTGAAATGACTCCATATTTAATATACACAGGTTTTGTGGCTCAGATAAGGTTGGCTGTGCTCTTGGCTGATTTGTGGCATTGCTATGGCCTGCTTGTGGCCCAGATCTGCCAAACAGGAGTGATGCGCCCAAGTGCCATCATTCCACGCTGCATGTGGGCCAGATCCGCATTCCACAAGTTCCAGATGTGGGCCGGATCTGGGCCGAAACAATGTTGCTATCTGGGACAGACACTGAATAACTTTGTTACCTGTATGTGACTAAGGGGTTCTTAAAGCTGCTCATTGTACACTCTAGGATTTGATACACTTGACTTGTGGTTTAGTTTTCTTTAAAAGTTCTTCTAATAAGGCTAATATCCAACTAGGTGGATGCTCATGAAAATATTTTCCTAAAAATGTTGGTATATTGAACCATATTTGCACAAAATATTATTTTGTGTTAGGAAAATATAACACAATTTTGAAATTTTATTTAGTTTTTTGTATATTTTCTGTCCTAAAGAGCCTGTATTATGATTTTATTTTACTTTATTTTATTTATATATATATATATATATATATATATATATATATATATATATATATATCATAAAAGAGATCTAAAGCAATAGATATGTCAATATAATACAGTTTATCAATGTTGAGATTTATTTTGCATAATTATATTTTTTCAGCACGTTTAAATGTAAAATTTGTAATTTTCATACCTTAAGCTACCTACATGGCACTGCTATCATGCATTTTTGTGGTCAGGGGGCATGCCTGTTTTGAAAAATAAACATTAGAATTGGTGCCCTTTTTGATACCAATTTTCTGCCCGCCTCACGGACTATATGTAGAGGGAGTGTAATAAAGTAAACTGCAACAGAATAGTCCGGAAGGAAGAATTACAATAGATTTTTTATTGAGAAACAAAAAACAATTATTTCAGTGTGTTGGGGTTTAGACGATTCCTCTTCTTGGACAAAATCTCTCTAGCCTTGGAAAAGATCCTTTCACAAGGAACAGAGGATGCAGGGGAACGTAAAAAAATGGCAGTGGTAGCCTACAAATGAGGACACTGATGCTTCTGTTGAGCCCAGACAGGGGAGGATTCTTGCTGGTCCATTACCAGGAAAAAGGAAGAGTCACAAAAAGCAAACAAATCCAAAAGGGCAATCCAAATCAAAAAGCAGTCCAGTCCAGATGCAAAAATCCAGAGCAATCCAAATAATCTTATCTAATTAATATAACAAGACTATAATATAGCTAGGCCTACTATAATAATAATATACTATAACTATTCTAACCTGATAATGTAATAATATACAGCCCTCACATATGACACAACAATGACAATGATAGTTTTCTAACTCTCTGACTCTCTGACACTACTACAACTGCTTCTACTACTCCTGCAACACCCACAAGGTGGCGCGAGTTTCGAACCGCCTTTTATCCGGAAGCGACACTCAGACCGAACCGATGACGTATTTACACAAACCGAGGCCTCGTTTGTCATTAGTCACGTGATTTTCACGTTAACAACACAAGCCTCGAATCGCGGCTTCATCTGGCACGCCCACTTTTTCTCGACACAAGCTCCGACGCCTCGCTTCAAATGTCACATCACTAGTTGTGGACACTGGGTCACCATTGCAGTAAACTGCACAGAAGTTTCCTTAAAGGCCCTCACATTGGCTATGCTGAACGAGATGAGCAGTGGACATTAACGATGGTTGTACTTCCAGTGTCTTCTGAAATAAGAATTCGATCCATCCAGTGCAAATGATCACTGTTTTTCCCTACCTTTATTTTTCAGTTTCTTAATAGGATTATGGTATTGTAATTGGTTTATTTTGTTTATTTGTTTGTTTGTTGGCCCAAAAATTAATCTGTTGTATTTTCTTTATGGTTTATTTTGTGAACTCCAAGCTAGGTCATTTCCAACAGCTCCCAACAGAGTAACTAGTGGGGGAAGATACTCATTTTGATTTATACACCTGTGTGGTGTGGAAAGTTTGGTGTGTATTTGTGCACGCAATGTGCGGTGTAGAAAGTTTGTAATTTCTTTTTGGGGTGTATTGTATTTATTCATTTGTTGTGTATATTTTCTTTTTTTTTTAAGTATTGTTACCCCACATAGTCTCTTCTACTGCCACCCTGTATTACTAAATGTGGCTAGCTTGTGAAAGAAATCGAATGAGACCAGAATGCATGTATTTAATAAAAGTGATGTATTAATTTTTATAGCAATCTTGCCTTAAGTTTATTCATTTAATTGGATAGCCTAGCGGGAAATCCCTCTATTGACTTGGGGACTCCTACCCAAACAAAATTGGAGTGGCGTAGTCAAAATCAGTAACAAAACACCTCTATTGCCTTGTCACATTTATATGTAAAATTCATTCCGCACTGGGTGCAGGTGTAAGGCTTCTCTCCAGTGTGAATTCTCATGTGAATCTTGAGGCTTACATTTTGACTGAAACTCTTTCTACAGTGAGAGCACATGAAACGCTTCTCTCCAGTGTGCTTCTCTCCAGTACTCTCCAGGGAAAATTGCTGCACAAATATATATATAACTTTACTTGGCATCAAGCAACTATTTATATTTTATGTGTTAAAGGTTAATTCTGTCATTATCATGTTGATGACAAATAACTATGTCTAGATAACTGCTGAAGTTATGTTATGATAATTTAGTGGTTCCCAAGCCTGTGTCTGGAGCCCCCAGCAATGCACATTTTCTGTGTCTTCATAATCAAACACTCCTGAATTTGGTCAAAGATGAAATTTAAAGACCCACTGAAGTGCATTGACATCTCTCACTTCCGCCAATATGGATCAATGATTTTGATGACGTCACTTGGCACTTCTAGCCTGACTACGTCAGACTTCGTAGGCCTACTTCCGCTCAATTTCAGTTCGCTTCTGTACTCAGTCTGAGATATCGACCTGTCTTTCAGTTTTCCTCTGGCCTCAAAACAGCCGGCCAATCAACGAACAGAGGGCGGACTGAGAGCCGTGACGTAGACGCTGATTGTACCGTGGATGCGTAGTTTTACTTCACATAATCTGCAGAAGTCGTTCACAGCCATGTTCACTCCGGTATTTCGCTCGATGGTTTTGTTTTCGCATCATACATGTGTTTACAGTTGAAGTTCAATGCGGCTGAGTCAGCGCATAACACACTTCTCCAAACGTTATGTGATTGGCTTACGGGTCACCAATGATTTTAAACTTCAGACAACCCCCCCGCGAGAAAGAAAACGCTTTTCTATTACCCCCTTCCAGGCTCTGTCTACGAAGCAAAGCGAAGTAGCAGAGTTTGGTATTACCAGGCTATGGCACTTCAGCTTCTGATCAGATTTTGTCCAATCAAATGCTCTCTAGAATCTGAAGTGTCCCGCCCCCTACATTATGAATAGACACTGAAGCTGCGGCTGAAATAAAAGGGGAGCTGTTCGATATGTCCTGCCCTGTTTTCCTGTTTCAGTGGAAATTACGTCAACACATTGAATAATGCTGCGCGTTTCAAGGCACTTCAGTAGGCCTTTAATATGATTTAATATGAATATTTATTTCATTTAATGAGTGCAATTTACATGGTTCAAATTAAACCAATTTAAAAAACTAGATGTAACAAATGTCTGCTTTAGCAGCAGAGAAGAGCTACAACTCAGTACCAGTGGAGAGAGTCAGGACTCGATGTGGTCACTCACAGGAGCATAAGACAAGAGTTAAAGATTTGGTTTGTTTTCTTCCAGCTACGCTCCATTTTTCTGGTTGCTTTCTTAAGGGCCTGAGTGTGCTGCTTGTACCCCGGTGTTGGACTATTTTCTTTAATCTTCTTTAAGCTAATTTAATGAAAAGAATTTTCATTCATTTAATTTCATTCAGCAGCCAGAAAAATGGAGCGTAGCTGGAAGAAAACAAAACTAGATGTTTTTCGAATTTAGGAGAGAGCACGATTGCGTACAGAAAGTCCTTAAAAACTGCTAGATCAGCTTATTTTTTGACCTTCTTAGAAGAAAACACAACCCTAGGTATTTATTTGATACAGTGGCTAGATTAACAATAAATAAAGCTTCTACTTCTGAAGGTTCCAAAGATCATAGCAGCAATGACTTTATGAACTTCTTTACTTACAAGATTGATAATATTAGAGAAAAAATTACAACTATGCATCGGCTAAAAATTCCATTAATTCGTTGCTATAGGAGAGGAAGAATTGTCTAAACTCGTTAAATCATCTAAATCAACAACATACGTTAGATCCTATACAGACAAAGCTACTGAAAGAGATGCTTCCAGAAGTCATAGATCCTCTTCTAAATATCATTAATTCACCTTAGTCATTAGGATACGTACCGAAAACTTTTAAGCTGGCTATTATAAAACCTCTTGTTAAAAAAAACACAACTTGATCCTACAAAATTAGTCAAATACAGGCCAATCCTGAATCTACCTTTTCTGTCAAAGATACTAGAAAAGGCAGTATCCTCACAACTATGTTCCTTTTTAGAAAGAAATGGTATCTGCAAGGATTTCCCGTCAGGATTCCATAGTTGTGAGGATACTGCCTTTTCTAGTATCGTGAAAAATAGGCGTCGGTTCTATTTCTAGCATGCACGCGTTTTCCGCAGGCAGTGTGCAAGCTCTAACCTGTTAACATGGGAGCCGAAATAAAAACGGACACACCACGCAGCCAGTGTGTAGCCGGCCAAAGACTTTAGAACACAAATGAAGATCTTTTTGATTAATTTTGAGAACTTTCTGTCCCTCAATTGACAGAACTACCACTTTGATGCTGCAAAAAGTTTATAAAGAATCGTAAAATGAATCCATATGAATTGAGTGGTTTAGTCCAAAATTTTCTGAAGACACTCGAACACTATATGACGAACAGATTGATTTATTCACAGTTGTGGTAAACAGAAGCTCAAGCATGTTCGCTTGACGTGCAAGAACCTATGAGGTTCATTCTAGTGTTACAAGAACCAATGAGGTTAATTCTAGTGTTACAGTGTTATGCAGCACGTTTGAGCTTCAGTAAGAACCAATAAGGTTCATTCTTGTGTTACGCAGTACGTTTGAGCTTCAGCAAGAACCATTGAGGTTCATTCTAGTGTTACAAGAACCAATGAGGTTAATTCTAGTGTTACGGTGTTACGCAGCACGTTTGAGCTTCAGTAAGAACCAGTGAGGTTCATTCTTGTGTTACACAGCACGTTTGAGCTTCAGCAAGAACCAATGAGGTTCATTCTAGTGTTACAAGAACCAATGAGGTTAATTCTAGTGTTACAAGAACCAATGAGGTTCATTCTAGTGTTACAAGAACCAATGAGGTTCATTCTAGTCTTACAGAGAACGTTTGAGGTTCAGCAAGGACCAATGAGGTTCATTCTTGTTACGCAGCACGTTTGAGCTTCAGTAAGAACCAATAAGGTTCATTCTTGTGTTACGCAACACGTTTGAGCTTCAGCAAAAACCAATGAGGTTCATTCTCGTGTTACGTAGCAGATACGGTTGCATAATTATTAGGGCTGGGTAAAAAATATAGATTTCTCGATTTTAATCGATTCTCATTTTTACGAAACGATATCGATTCTTAAATCCCAAGAATCGATTAGTCATCCTGTTTTCAGTTGATGAATAAATGGAACATTGCTGCGTGCATCCCATCCAATAAATCGCAATAATCTTTGTGCTTTGTTATTATTGATATGAAACAAAGTCTCAGATTTCAAATTACGTAAATTTTCTTACGAAATTCAAAAACATAATTACCGTTTTGGCGCTGTGGCATGAGATCGCTGTGATGTGAGATCGCTCTGGCGCAGATCAGCTTATTAAGAGAAGCAGCAGCGCGCACACGATCTTCTCTTCCGCCTTAATACCAGTTACAGCGCGAAATAAACATGAATGAGCATCTGAAAGTGTGTTAAAAGATAGAGTACAACTTATCGAAGTCCGTATCGTCACATGGACTCGCTCAATCAGTGTTTCAACCGTGGAAAGACGTTAGTAAACAATGTCATGTAACGTCACATTTACCTCAGAAAAAACATATCCAGTGACCATAAACTCGTTAGTCAGCTAGAAAAATTAACTCTAGAGAGGAGCATTTTGCTAAATATATGCACCATATTACATATTCATTATAATTTTTTAATGTTCTTCAATATTTAATGCATGTTTGAATAAATCTGGAAGGTTTTTTACGACAGCCACCATTTAAATTTTTATATAATTTCATATAACTTTATTATTATAAAAATAAATAAAAGTGTATTTTAAGTGTTTGTATACAAATCAGTTAATTTTTACCTTCAATATTATAGTAGGCTAATGAAGCCAATAGGCTACAACTGACTCCCATAGTTTACAATAATAGTTAAGAGATTTGTTTTCCTTGAGAAAATTTGCAATGTAGTGTACCTGATATCCAAAATAATCAATATTGAATCAAATCGAATCGTAATCGAATCGAATTGCAAGCTTGTGAATCAAAATCGAATCGAATTGTGAAATTTGTGTCAATACCCAGCCCTAGTAATTATAATGATATAAATTATTAGTTAATTTTGGGTTTAATGTTACTCAAATAATTGTTTTGTTTAGACAACTACTGTATTTTTCCTAATTTAACGTGTGACTTCATGTCATAATGTGTATGTTCAATGTGAAGTAGGATCTTCTCATGTTCGCTTGAAGGCAGCATTAGTATTTGTCTGGTCATGTGATCTCAACATGTGTCCACTTGAGGTGACCAGCTCACTGTCAAATAAACCACTTTAATTAGGAAACTCATATGACGTTCTTCAAAAGTATCATTCATTTCTGTAGAGATGGAGAAGGATTAAATGACTGATTTCAGCTTTGAGAATGAAACCAACCTGTTTGTTCCTCAGTATCTTCTTGTTTCACACTGAATGCTTCTTCAATCTTCATTTCTTCACACTCCTTTTTAATAAATGACATCTTTATAATAGTGTCACATAGATCTCATCTGCTTAACCAGGAGTTTTTCTGTGTGTTTAAACATATCATCATGTTTAAGATGAGAATAATTAACAGAAAGAAAGATAAATCCAAACTAAATCTCTGGGTGCTTCTCAGAGTGATTACCCCCAGCAGTACAAATTAATAAAATAACACAAATTATACATATTCTATTAGTTTAAAGTTGGTATTTAATTTGTATATTATATTTAATAGATACAATTTTCAAGAAAACGTTTGTAAAAAAATTATTAAATTTGTGTGTTTGTTTTCTCGTTGCATTTACTGTTTTGACCAGCATGTCTGGTCAGCGTGTGGTGAATCGAGCGATTCGAATCACTCAATTAATTCGTGAAGCATTGATTTAATTGACTCGAGGTGCGTTCCATTCAACAGGGTCCCTACGCAGTGTTCACTGCTCCCTACTGCCTGAACACGGTACATCAGTTGAAGTGGACTGTAGACGCTGACAATAATCACTCATTTGAAATGCCCTGCAAAGTCATCAAAGAAAGGCAACAACAGGGTTGCGCATATTATGACTACCGTTCAAAGGTTTGGGGTCAGTAAGATTTTTTAAATGTTTTTAAAAGAAGTATCTTCTGCTCACCTAGGCTGCATTTATTTGATAAAAATAAAATACAAAATAAAAACAGTAGTATTGTGAAATATTATGACAATTTAAAATGACTTTTCTATTTTAATATATTTTAAACTGTAATTTATTCCTGTGATCAAAGCTGAATTTTCAGCATTATTACTCCAGTGTCACATGATCCTTCAGAAATCATTCTAATATGATGATTTGATGCTCAAGAAACATTCATTATTATTATCAATGTTGAAAACAGTTGTGTACAATTTTTTTTCAAAATTCTTTGATGAATAGAAAGTTCAAAAGAACAGCATTTATTTAAAATAGAATATTTTCTAACATTATAAATGTCTTTACTGTAACTTTTGATCAGTTTAACACATCCTTGATGAATAAAAGTATTGATTTATTTAATTTTTTTCCCCAAAAAATAAAATAAAAATTCTTACTGACCCCAAACTTTTGAACGGTAGTGTTTAATGTTACAAAGGCTTTAGATTTCAGATAAATGCTGTTCTTTTGAACTTTCTATTCATCATAGCATCATGAAATAAAAATGTAAATAACTTTCCTGTCCTCTCAGCCGCTATACTGCAGTAGCGTGCACTCTTCAATCGCGCTGTATCACTTCACTAAAGTGCAAAAGACATACGAGAATGCAACGTCGTAAATTAGTAAGTTAAGAAATAAAAGTAAAATACCAATAAATTACGTTATTGGTACGTCATGTGTGTTGCTATTTATCAGGAGCAGTTTCCATGTTTCTTTACCAGTTCTTCTAAGTATTGAGTATCACCATGGTAGCCTAATTGTTGTTTGTTTCCATAACAAAATGCCACTTACTGGTTTTGTATATTTTTATATGACTGTGGTGGCTCATACCAAGATTGTATTAACAAAAACTAGTTTGGGACTACTATTTAATAGCTTAACCTCGAAGTGCCTACTGTTTATCAGTATTTGTCATATTCTTAGAATTTTAAGTAAATGTTAAGTAAAGGGGGACAGAACTTGTGTGTCAACAATTTTTGTGTAAACAAATGTATTGTAATAGGCCTATATAATTCCTAAAAAGGTGGGTCGCGGCTTGATGACCATGGGGAAATGTGGGTCCCATGGCCAAACTATTCAAAACATCATTCAATGTTGTGATAATCGTAATTAATAATCGCAATTACAATTTCAAGGGAATAATCGACAATTATAATTTTTGTCATAATCTTTCAGTCCTACTTTATTCAAATAAAATGTGAATGCATTTGACATTAATTGTTGTTTACTTGTTTGTTTATATCCATAATTAATTGATACCTGATTCCCTTACAAGAATTTTTGGCTAAAAAGTCCCTGAATCGATTTCAAGTCACTGAATCGTTTCGGATCGTATCGTTCTAAATGAACCAATATCGTCCTTGAATCGTATCGACAACCACGAATCGCGATACGAATCGAATCGTTGTTAAAACGAATCGTTACACCCCTAATACATATATATATATATATATATATATATATATATATATTAGGGATGTCAACGATTAATCGACGATCGATTAATTGTCGATAATACATTTAATCGATACAACTTATCGATCATCGATTAAGCAGGTCTTCATGCGCGTGCGTGCTGCTCAACCGCGAAACATGTAAAGCGAGTGTGCCGGAGTTATGTTTGGGACCATTTTACACCTTCATCATGACTAGAAGTTTGCGTCTGCAATCGCAGCCTTTTGTTTTGTGCAAATGTAAGTTGTAATACTGTTTATTTTGTGTATGCCTATCTATATCTGATTTATCTCGCATTGGATGCATTTGGCTAAGAATGAACTCTGTAGTAAAGCGTCAGCTTCAGCGCGTGCAGCTCAAACGGCAGTGCACGACTAATAATGACTATTGGGACTGTAATATTACATAACATTATAAAGAGAACAATATTGTAATAAAACATTGTGAATTATTTGGGTTTAGTTGCCGTGTCGCGTTGCTCCAGGAAAAGCGCGTCCACAACATGAGTAGTTCTGAATGAATGGCACGTAATAGTTCAAGTTCACTTGTGCATGAATTTGCGTCATTTTGTGCAGATATAATTTGTAATATTATGTTTATTTTGAATATATCTGATTAATCTCATATAGGATGCATTTCTTTTAGATAAATAATGTGCTAGCAAGGTGCTCCAGTTTAACGGTAGCAGATTCATTCAGCGCGTGCAGTTGTTCCAGGAAGAGCGCGTCCACAACTGTCACACATTCTAAGCGCATACGAGGCGTTGGTGACACGTTGTATTAGTAGTTTGAATAATTAATTTAATTAGCAATCACATAAAACATTTTTACAATCCTACTAGCCCTTTATTTATATTTATAACCATTATTGATTTGGTGAGGAACATAGCGTTTTTAGCAGCATTTGCAGACCCTGTCATGCTGTTGGCCATAGCAGTAGACGCATATGGCAGTATTACGGCTAACGATTAATCGATTAATTGATCGTTAATTTAAATGACGATCGATCATGGGAATTTGTGAAAATTGACATCCCTAATATATATATATATATATATATATATATATATATATATATATATATACAGTGAGGAAAATAAGTATTTGAACACCCTGCTATTTTGCAAGTTCTCCCACTTAGAAATCATGGAGGGGTCTGAAATTGTCATCGTAGGTGCATGTCCACTGTGAGAGACATAATCAAAAAAAAAAAAATCCAGAAATCACAATGTATGATTTTTTTAACTATTTATTTGTATGATACAGCTGCAAATAAGTATTTGAACACCTGAGAAAATCAATGTTAATATTTGGTACAGTAGGCTTTGTTTGCAATTACAGAAGTCAAACGTTTCCTGTAGTTTTTCACCAGGTTTGCACACACTGCAGGAGGGATTTTGGCCCACTCCTCCACACAGATCTTCTCTAGATCAGTCAGGTTTCTGGGCTGTCGCTGAGAAACACGGAGTTTGAGCTCCCTCCAAAGATTCTCTATTGGGTTTAGGTCTGGAGACTGGCTAGGCCACGCCAGAACCTTGATATGCTTCTTACAGAGCCACTCCTTGGTTATCCTGGCTGTGTGCTTCGGGTCATTGTCATGTTGGAAGACCCAGCCTCGACCCATCTTCAATGCTCTAACTGAGGGAAGGAGGTTGTTCCCCAAAATCTCGCAATACATGGCCCCGGTCATCCTCTCCTTAATACAGTGCAGTCGCCCTGTCCCATGTGCAGAAAAACACCCCCAAAGCATGATGCTACCACCCCCATGCTTCACAGTAGGGATGGTGTTCTTGGGATGGTACTCATCATTCTTCTTCCTCCAAACACGTTTAGTGGAATTATGACCAAAAAGTTCTATTTTGGTCTCATCTGACCACATGACTTTCTCCAATGACTCCTCTGGATCATCCAAATGGTCATTGGCAAACTTAAGACGGGCCTTGACATGTGCTGGTTTAAGCAGGGGAACCTTCCGTGCCATGCATGATTTCAAACCATGACGTCTTAGTGTATTACCAACAGTAACCTTGGAAACGGTGGTCCCAGCTCTTTTCAGGTCATTGACCAGCTCCTCCCGTGTAGTTCTGGGCTGATTTCTCACCTTTCTTAGGATCATTGAGACCCCACGAGGTGAGATCTTGCATGGAGCCCCAGTCCGAGGGAGATTGACAGTCATGTTTAGCTTCTTCCATTTTCTAATGATTGCTCCAACAGTGGACCTTTTTTCACCAAGCTGCTTGGCAATTTCCCCGTAGCCCTTTCCAGCCTTGTGGAGGTGTACAATTTTGTCTCTAGTGTCTTTGGACAGCTCTTTGGTCTTGGCCATGTTAGTAGTTGGATTCTTACTGATTGTATGGGGTGGACAGGTGTCTTTATGCAGCTAACGACCTCAAACAGGTGCATCTAATTTAGGATAATAAATGGAGTGGAGGTGGACATTTTAAAGGCAGACTAACAGGTCTTTGAGGGTCAGAATTCTAGCTGATAGACAGGTGTTCAAATACTTATTTGCAGCTGTATCATACAAATAAATAGTTAAAAAATCATATATTGTGATTTCTGGATTTTTTTTTTTAGATTATGTCTCTCACAGTGGACATGCACCTACGATGACAATTTCAGACCCCTCCATGATTTCCAAGTGGGAGAACTTGCAAAATAGCAGGGTGTTCAAATACTTATTTTCCTCACTGTATATACACACACACACGATTATTTGTGTTGTGTTTTTCATTTTTGTTTAGTAATTTTCTAAATTCTCACATTTCTATATGATCTTATGTTTCTCTTCGACTACAATTTTGCAGACGATTTTAGAGCTATAACCTGATGTTAACCTGTGTTGCTATAATAGAATGAAAACCCATGACACACTGTATGTTAATTGAATTTTTTTGTAATACTACCAATACAAAAGTGCTTATTACTACTATTATCATGAATTAATTAATTGTAATTGAGGATGTGGTTTAACAGAATGTAACTTTTATAGAACTTTAATACAATACAATATAAACTTTATAACAAGATAGAGTAAAGATGGATGATTCTAATCTTATGCGGATGTGGCATTTACATTTATTCATTTAGCAGACGCTTTTATCCAAAGCGACATACAAATGAGAACAATAGAAGCAGTTAAACTAACAATAGGACAACAATATGCAAGTGCTATGACCCATCCCAGTTTAATCTAACGCAGTACATGTAATTTATATATATATATATATATATATTTATATTTATATAAATGGCTACAGACTCAGTAGCTCGAGTCGAGTTGGGCAGATCATTCCACCAGCAGGGAACAGACAAGGTAAAGTTCAGAGAAAGAGATTTTGTGCCTATTTGAGATGGCACCACAAGACGACGTTCACTTGCAGAGCGCAAGTTTCTGGATGGCACGCAAGTCTGAAGTAATGAGTTTAGGTAATAGGGAGCAGAGCCAGTGATTGTTCTGTAGGCAAATGTCAGTGACTTGAATTTGATGTGAGCGGCAACTGGCAACCAGTGTAATTTTGTGAGGAAAGGAGTGACGTGTGCTCTCTTCAACTCGTTAAAAACCACTCTTGCTGCAGCATTCTGGATCAGTTGCAGAGGTTTGACAGAGCAAGCTGGAAGACCAGCCAGGAGAGCATTACAATAGTCCAGTCTGGACAGAACAAGTGCTTGGACAAGCAGTGCTCTGATAGGAAGGGCCTGATCCTCCTGTTGTACAAGGCAAATCTGCAGGACTGGGCAGTTCTACCAATGTGGTCTGTAAAGTTCAATTGATCATCAATCACAAATCCAAGGTTCCTGGCTGACCTTGATGGAGTTATGGATCAAGCTAAATGGAGAAGTTGTGTTGTAGCGTTGGGTTGGCAAGGACCACAAGCAGCTCTGTCTTCACAAGGTTTAATTGAAGGTGGTGGTCCTTTATCCAGCCAGAAATGTCTGTCAGACAGGCTGAGATGCAAGCAGCTACCGTCAGATCATCAGGCTGGAATGTGAGGTAGAGTTGTGTGTCATCAGCGTAGCAGTAATTGGAAAAGCCATGTTTCTGAATCACAGATCCTAGTGATTTCATGTAGATGGAGAAGAGAAATGGTCCAAGCACTGAGCCGAGGCACTCCAGTAGCTAGATGTTGGGTCTTAGACACCTCACCCCTCCACGATACCCTAAAGGACCTACCTGAGAGGTAAAACTTGAACCATTGGAGTGCGGTTCCCAAGATGCCCTTCGTCTTTAGGATTGACAGGAGGATCTGGTGGTTAACTGTGTCAAAGGCAGCAGACAGATCCAGCAGGATGAGAACTGAGGATTTGGAAGCTGCTCTTGTCAGTCTCTTGTCAGTCTTAGAGTGGGTTTCTTAAGCAGTGGGGTTACACGAGCCTGCTTAAATGCTGTGGAAAAAGAACCAATGTGAAGAGAGGTGTTGATGATGTGCGTGAGTGCGGGTACAACTGAGGAAGAAATGGCTTGAAGTAGATTAGTAGGAATAGGATCAAGCGGACAGGTAGTAGGGCGATTGGAAAGGAGGAGTTTGGAGACTTCTGCCTCTGAAAGCAGAGAGAAGGAGGATAGAATGTGTATGTTAGCTGGTAAAATGTGTGTGTCAGTTTGTGGTTTGGTAAATTGGCCACTGATGGTGGTCGTTTTATTTATGAAAAATGTGGCAAAATCGTCAGCTGTTAGGGTTGAGAAGAAAGGAGAAAGTTTTGAAAAGCATGCGAGAGTCAGAAATATTGTTAATTTTGTTGTGATAGTAATTCATTTTAGCAGTAGAGATATTAGGAGAGAAGGAAGAGAGGAGGGACTGATAAAGACCAAGGTGGAGCAGTAGCGTGTGTAAATAAGGTCTAATTGGTTACCTGATTTGTGAGTAGCCGCAGTAGATACTCGTTTGAGGTCGAATGAGGCAAGCAGAGTGTGGAAATCAGCAGCCTGAGGTTTTTCTAGCTGTCAGTTGGATTCTTCTCAGTAACTGCAAACTGCCTCACATGCTCCAACTTCTAGACGATTTTCTGCCAGTGGATTATCCAAATGCAAAGCCAGACCGATGCATCTCGGCGCTAAAGCACACTTTCATCGATTTGGGTGTTCCTCTTTCTGAGGAGAAAACGTTAGGCCCTCTTAAAGGTTGTATCAGCGATTTCAGGCCCAAACATAAATGATCACATTCATCTAATCTTTCCTAACGATCCGCTAGCTGCCCGCCCCATAAGCAGGCCGTCAAAAAAACGCGTCTCTGTAGGCAGCCTAGGCTTGGTTTCACCAACCACTCAAAACCAAAATAAATAGTGTTCCAACCAATCACCGACAGGGGGTGGGTGTTGTGAGGTTTTGCGCTTGTGCACGGCTGCACGCGAAGAGCGCAAAAACCTCACAACACCCACCCCGTCGGTGATTGGTAAACAACTTTTATACAGACCTTACTAATCATTTCTGAATAGTAGTGGGAAGTTCGGATCATTTTACTGACTCAGATCTTTGAATCTGGTTCAGCAAAATGAACAAATCTTTTTTCAAGTCATTTCTTTCATTTCAGCAGAATATTTAAAATGTTACATGTTAATAGCCAATCGTTCGTTCATCACGTGACAGCCACATAAGCTGAGCTATGCAGTCGGTACCGGATACAGAATTGATTAGTTCATCTTTTGAGTCTTCGGGTTCGAGTCATTCGTTCATCATGTGACAGCCCCATTGGCTGAAGCTATGCAGTCGGTACCGGATACAGAATTGATTAGTTCATCTCGAGTCGTTCAGGTTTATGTCATGTAACTGTATGTTGGTATTAGGCTAATACGTATCTTTATCAAAGTGATTTTCCTCATAATATATACATTTTAAAGCATTACCAACTCTTTAGTACCACATTCATAATTATGGAAAATAACCATCACGACAAAAAAAAAAGAAAAAAAAAAAAGATACATTTTAAGAAATAAAAAAGCTATAATTTGAGACCAAAAACGCAGCATGTAACTGTAAAAAAAAAAAAACGATGCGCTTGTTTGTAAGAAGGTTTGGGAATTATTAACTAATTTCTGTGTCCAGCGCTGTCACATCACGTCACATGAAAAAAGAACGAAAGACTCAGAAGAATCAGACCCAAAGACTCGAGAGGTGAACTAATCCTTTCTCATTACGGCACAGACAGCATAGCCTCTATGGGACTGACGGGAAGAACGAAACACTTGGACCCGAACCCAAAGGCTCGAGAGATAACTAATCATTTCTGTTTCCAGTACAGAACCTATAGGATGTTGTGCATGCGCGGCCAACACAAAATTAACAAATCACTCTCTCCCGAGTCATATTAAAGATTCGTTCAAAATGAACAAATTGTTCATGACCGACCCATCACTATTACAGAACTCTGACTGGCCAGCTGTACATACATTTATCTGTGTCTTTATGCAGAGCTATATTGCAGCTTGAGCACACCTTTTCTTACTCTTTTACTTGAATATGTAAAATCTACATCTATGTTTAAAATTTTTACTTAACATGTTTATAAGAGTATGAGATTTTTGCGTACAAGTGGTTTCAGTTGTTCATACATTTTTTTCGTAAATTTAGAATACATTTTTGGAGCGAAAGTTATTGATTAATCATGGTTTGTTCGTGAAAATGTTTGTGCGTAGATTTCACATACAAATGTGTGCGTACGCATGCTTATTGAATGAGATCTTATGACCTTCACCACACTGCCAACACTATGCAAGAGTGCCTTAAGGTGCATATCTGCTAGCAATTCCAATTCCCATGGAAACTAAGCTTCATTGGAAAAGAAAAACCTTTTCACTTTTTTCTTTATACAAATGAAATAAATTTTGCCCATTTTAAATGGCCATGCCATTTAAAACACTTTTCAGAACACAAATAGGGTCTCTCTTAACATCTGCGTGACTTCATCTCTAAGTGTGAAGACAATATAATTTTTTTTTTTCCCAGATTGAATGTGCAGGTGAATTTGTTTTTAAATTGCTTTATTTCTTAAACCACTTGCCACATGCAGTTTCTTTCCATGATTACTTTTTAAAGGTGAACTAAGTACCTTTTTTACCTTAACCGAACAGCTTCGGAGTCATTGGAATAGTTATATGACTTTTTTCGGGTTGAATGGTGGTCGTCTCGCACCCTCCATGCGCCTGTGAGCCGAAAAACCACCCTTGCAACTTTGGTCCGGCGGGCCGCCCCGTTACTCGCGATCAGTGTTTGGAATAACGCCGTTTAAAAGAACGGCGTTAGGTAACAACGTTATTTTTTCAGTAACGGGGTAATCTAACTAATTACTTTTCCCGTCGTTACAACGCCGTTAACATTACTGGACGTTAAATGCGGTGCGTTACTATGCATTGATTGAATAAACTCTATTAGACATTCTCTGATAAACTGTGTAATCCGAACGTACCCCTCCCTGGCTCGCACAGCTAGTGAGGAGGTGGGTTAATAACGAGGTAAGCGATTATGATTGGCTAAGGCAGAGTCATGTCTTTCATGGTAGCCAATCAGAGCCAGTGTTTTTACACACATGCCAGCACACGCGCCACACACACACAAGCTAAACAGAGATTTGATGAAGCAGCAGGGATGGCGAGTCAGGAGAAATCCGATGAAAAGTTGGCATTTTCAAGGTGGAGATACTACTTCAAATTCATTGATGTCAAACAAAGGCAAGAACTAGGGGTGGAACGGTAGCCTACATGTATTCGTATTGAACCGAAACGGTACGGGCGCCACGGTTCGGTGCATACATTTACACGGAGAATACACGGTATAAAAATAAATAAAACTCGCGTGCAAATTATTTAATGTAATGCGGAACTACTGTTAGATACGCGGGTTCTTTATCTGTAGCCCCGCCTTAGCTCTGAACATGGCTCTGGAGCAGGCTGCGATTTAAAGATTGGAATGCTGGAATGTGGTGTGTGTGTGAGAGAGAGAGAGAGAGAGAGAGAGGGAGAGGGAGAGAGGCGCGGGCGCGATTTGTGTGTGCGCGCGTGTGTGTGTGTGTGTGAGGTGCGGGCGCGATTTGTGTGTGCACGTGTGTGTGTGTGTGAGGCGCGGAAGCGATCGAACAGTGAAAACATAAAACATACTCAGTAATTTTGTTTATACAGGACATTCAAACTGCAAAGTGTTTCCAAATTCTTTGACATATAGCAACTTTTTAACAGTAACGCAAATAGTTACTTTCCCTGGTAACGAGTTACTTTTATTATAGAGTAATTCAGTTACTAACTCAGTTACTTTTTGGAACAAGTAGTGAGTAACTATAACTAATTACTTTTTTAAAGTAACGTTCCCAACACTGCTCGCGAAGTAACGAATTGCTTTACGCCACTGCACACGTACACGTAGAAAAAGGTAACGCTAGATATTGAGTTCTTCACACTTTCGTCATGGCTGAACCGGTAACAAAGAAGCAGAAAGCTAGGAAAGGTTTGTCGGAGGACCAAAGAAAGAGGAAACGGCAGACTGACCGAGCAAGGAGTCAGACTCGAGTAAATATCGTTCTTGTTGATGGACTAGTAGACATCTTCAGAGGTTATCTGTGCCTATTCGATGTCCGACGCTTTGTAACGTTATTACAGAGTTATTACAGAGGCCAGACAGACTCACAGAGGCGATTGGCATCTCACAACTTGCACTTTATTCCACAATCAAACTCGTGTAACTGTTTGTCACCCGTTCTACCGTCCACAGCTTTACTTGATAAACAAAAATAGGATAAGAATGAGCATCAAACTGAAATAACCCGCATACATGGGGTATTCGAGGTGGAACATACAATACAGACTGCCGACAGTTCAACAGGGCGCGCGCAGCTCTTAAAGGGGCCACACCTTATTTCCACTCATTACAGCTTCCATCCTACTGAACAGGTACCGGTATAGAGGGCGGAAGGGATCAGGCCGTGAGTGCAGAGACGGCTCTGCGCGAGTGGTATTTACGACAGTAATGTTAAATACAAGTACTCCACAGCGACTCTAGGGGGCGCTGTTTGACAAAAACGGAAAGCTGCATAGTGTGCCTTTAAATGACGTTTCAGGTCTCTGTGGATATGTGGAACTCTTCTTACACTGAAGACATGTGGAGCCTCATGTGATTGTTAAGGTTTCCTTTAAATCTGAAACTCTTTTCACACTGAAGACACTTGTAAGGCCTCTCTCCAGAGTGAACTCTCAAGTGAGTCTGAAGGTTTCCTTTCAGTGTGAAACTTTTTCCACACTGAGGGCAGGTGAAAGGTTTCTCTCCAGAGTGAATTCTTATGTGAACATCAAGGTTTGATTTGTTTATGCAAGTCTTTCCACAGTGTTGGCACATGAAAGGCTTTTCACCAGTGTGAGTTATTACATGTCTCTTAAGGTGACTGCTGTCTGTGAAACTCCTTCCACACTGATGACATATAAAACTGTTCTCTTTTGAGTGAATCTTCATGTGGTAAATAAGTGTTTCTTTACGTCCGAAACTCTTTCCACACTGATCGCATTTGAAAGGCTTTTCTCCAGTGTGACTTCTCATGTGAGTCTTCAGATTTCCTTTTCGTGAGAAGCTCTTCCCACACAGTTTACAGATATAAGAGCTCTCTCCAGTGTGAATTCTCATGTGGGTATAAAGGGTTTCTTTACGTCTAAAACTAATTCCACACTGAACACATATGAATGGCTTCTCTCCAGTGTGAATTCTCATGTGAGTCTTCAAATTTCCATTTAGTGAGAAGCTTTTCCCACACAGTTTGCAGGTGAAAGGATTCTCTCCAGTGTGACCTCTCAAGTGGGCATTAAGGGTTGCTCTGTACGCGAAACATTTTCCACACTGGTCACATGTGAATGGCTTCTCTCCAGTGTGAATGTTCATGTGATTTTTTAGGCTAACTTTATGACAGAAACTCTTTCCGCAGTGATGGCATGTGAAAGGCCTCTCTCCAGTGTGAATTCTCATGTGAGTCTTAAGGTTTTTACTGAATCTAAAACTGTTTCCACACTGGTGGCACATGAAAGGCTTTTCTCCGGTGTGAGTCTTTACATGATTCTTAAGGGGTTTCCTCTCTGTGAAACTCTTTCCACATTGATGACAAATAAAACAGTTCTCTTTTGAGTGAATCCTCATGTGGTAATTAAGCTTTTCTTTACATCTGAAACTCTTTCCACACTGATCACATACAAACGGCTTTTCTCCAGTATGAATTCTCATGTGATTCTTAAGACTTTCTTTTCGTGTAAAGCTCTTCCCACACAGTTTGCAGGTGAAAGGCTTCTCTTCGGTGTGTACTCTCTTGAGGACTTCAAGGTTTTGTTTTTGTGATGGATTAGATTTGATCTTCAGAGCTCTTTTTCGTGAGGTCATCTTTTCAGCCAGTGTGGATTTTTCTCCAGACATGAAATCATGATGTTTCTCATATTTATTTTTCTCTTCTACTTCATTGAGTTCTTGGCTCTCCTCTTTCAGCGGCATGAAGTCTAAGGTGAAAAGACAAATACAAGTTACCACCAGTGTCACGAGTTCACCTGCCCATCCTGTCTTGATAAATTATGGCAAACAAATTTGGCTGTGAGAGTGACAGAGTATAAACATTGGCCAGAGGGGAGAATGTGGGCTCTGACAAAATATGCTGTTGTGGCAATGGAGAGAGTTAAAGGTAAAGGTAGAGAAAAGGAGAAACAGCACTTCTGTGGGAGCTGATGAAGCGATCACTACTGAGACATTTAAACATAGAAGAGGGAGATCTCACTGATAAGCAGAGAAGAAAGCAGAGGTAAACCAGAAAAAGAAAACCATGCACAGCAAAAACTCCAGTGTTAGACTCTCCAGGGAGTTTATTTGGCTCCACTCTCAAGAGTGTTGAAGTGTTAAAATATGAGTGTTAAATGAACACTGAAGCAGTGTTAAAGTTAATGAGATAAATATGTGATTAACTGAGGGATAATTGACCATTATTGAAGACATCTGATGTTAACAAGTAGAATCACCAAAGGAGATCGAAAATCAAAAATCTAAGTCACCATTATGTTGATCGGTGTTTGCTTTAGTTTGGCGGCTGTAACTGAGTTATAACAGCCAGTTGAACAAAGAGAAATGCAATCATTTTTGAAGGTATAATTGTAGTGGATGACCTGGAGAATCTTCCCCATGCCATCTGCCTGCTCTTTGGACTCATTTGTGCTCTGAATTTAGAGTATCCTCCAGTACTGAAGAACACCTTTGATTTCATTCATAGGGTAATTTTGTCACTCAGACTCTCAAACGAAAATACAATCCCTGAAAAATCGTCTGATGCAGTAACCATTACTGAGTTATGAAAATGGTTAACTTCATTACTGAAGAATATATTTTGCTTCCTGTTGAATGGCAATTTGCCTAATGTTAAGTGACTGGTTGGTCAATTTTCAAGAGAACTAGGAAACTTGTTCAGTACAACAACAACAACAACAACAAACCCTGAAGGATGTGTTTTGTTTCCTGTTGGAAATCTGGCTTAATGTTAAGTGGGTGATTGTGTTCTTCAATTCTGCATTTTTGTGAAAAAGGGTATTTTTTATTTCTTGAGTCTGCACTAAAGACATGTGTGCACATTGTGTGCACTATGTGCAGTTTTTCTTAGTTGTTGATTTGATGGCATGCTGTAAGTAATGACTTTAATATGTAACAAATAAATGTTCTAGTGTTGTGCTAACAATCTGTTGTCTGTCTTAGTATTAACAACTTAAAATTTTGAGGACAACTTCCTTGAGAAATGTAAGGCAAACAGGCCTGGAATTGGCTGAAAACTGAGTTACCAATACTTAAGTTTTAAAATAAAAATTTCTGTTGAAAAACCATCAGTTTTAACTGGTTTTCTAAGGTTAGGGTTATTTTTTTGCAACACCCTTAAGTTTAAGGGACACTTAAGGGCAATCTTAAGGGAAAATTGCACTTGAGGTGCTATATGTGACCGGGCATTTTCAAGAAACAGATAATGACACATCTTTTTCACCAACACTTTCTATTCTTTTGTTCCCTTTTTATATTAAAAGAAAACCTTGCTACATGTACTTTGCTAGACTAACTGAGGGGGCAATTTTCATATTTTTCAAAAGAAATTACAATTATCTCACCTAAATGTTTGCTCACTCAATGTATTTCTGTTTTTACAATAAAGTAATTTTGTTGCAATAGTTCACAGACAACACAAGGAAGCGTGATAGTTCTAACAGTAGTATTCAGGTAAATATCACAGAAATTGAATAATCAAATGTAAAATATATCTGCATACTCTATTATTAACTGTATAAATTAAATATAGATTATTCCTTATTAAAGCTACAAAAACTTATTCAGACAAGAGCAGTGAGCAGTTCTTTTGTTGTTTGATTCACATTGATGACACAGACAACAGTTATAATTAGGCTGCTGCCACTTTAAGACGGAATGCACGGATCCAATGTACTGTTACACAAGTTCTTTCTCACCTGTTTACATTGATAAATCAATATAACTGACTGTTTGCATAATACTCGGCAAGATGGGCATTTTGACAATTTTGCGCCTGTTTGAAAAATAACTCAATTTCATTCTCGCAAGCTGTTTGAGAGGTGGCTTTATGTGTGCGCGCTTTGGCTGAGAGCGCACAGAAAACAGTCTCTTGTTAGGATATTCTTCAAAAATATCATTCATTATGAAGGTGGTGGCCCTTGGGGCCCTGTGTCCCCTGCGGCATCTGTCCCTGGCGCCTTGTAATGGCATGAAATAAGCTGGGTACTAACTTATGCTGTGGTCACAGGTGGATTAGAGGCAACATTATAATTTAATAATTACCAGGGCTCTCTAGTCTCACTCATTCACCGTGAGACACACGAATGTCAACCAGTTCACATACCTTGTATTTCTCACGGTGAAAAGTAAGGGATTACTTGTCCCGCTATGCAGTTATTGGACAAGGCCAGGCATACGGAGGGAAGTTCTCTGCCGAGTTCATAGCTGTCCTGAGTTATACAGAGTTAAATGCCACCTACCAGCCAATCAGAAATTAGAATTTGTTGAATTACGTGTTCGTTACTAGGCAACATGCGCAGTTGGAAGAGCAAGATCTGATGAATGCGGTTTGCGGTAGGTAACCCCTTCATTTTTTTAGCATTTTGATTTCACGATTCCTGGATGAAATGTCGCCTGTGATCAAAGACAGCGAGAGCTGATGTTGAGGAATATTGCCAAATTCGTGCTAAATTATTTTTGATGCAGTCAAAAACTCTCCAACTGCTTTGCAACCAGAAGCTTTAGGTTAGCTTTAGCTACCTGAAACTAAGGAAAGGATTAGAGATGTATTTCATTACTATATTACAAATTCTACTGTATTACGACTCTTTTCAGCTATTTTAAGACTACATCTCTTAAAGCAGAGCGTTCTGGCTATCATTTCAGTAATGTTTTATATCCTGGCAATGCATACATTAATCATTGCATTTGTCTGTTTCAAAGATGTCAGGGAAAAAGCAAAAGAGTGTTATTTCATTCTGGGCACCAAAGGGTCAGCCCCCTAAAAATTTTGCTAGATCAGAGGAGGTGACAGAGACGGTGGAGAAGTTTCACTTAAGTTTAACTTGATGAATGCGAATAAAAAATGTAAGAGAGTAATTGGGCCTCCTTGTTTTTTTTTTGTTTTTTTTAAAGGTAACCAGTTTGAGCAGATTTGGAAGGCTGTCTAAGATTGCCAAACTGGTTTTAGTTCTTCCCCACTCGAATGCAGATGCAGAGTGTTCTCCATGGTTGGTTTGAACAAAACCAAAACTAGGAACAGTTTGGCTCTGGATGGAACGCTATCATCCATCATGACTGTGAGTGGGAGCCCCCTACCCCTGTCATCAAGGCATCAAAATGTGCAACAAACACGTACAACACAAAACACCATTTATAAGCTGAAATGTGTACACCAGAGTATGTGAGCGGAGTGGAGTGGGAGCAGAGCGAGGAGTGGAGTGGTGTGATTTTGAATGGAGTTATTTCTCGTGCCCTTTATACGCCAAAAATAGTTTTTGCGTACAAATGATACGCACTAAATCCCTTGGGTAGGATTAGGGGTGTGGAGTGCGTGCGTATTACACGCCATAAAGTGTCAACTATTTTTGGTGTATAAATGGTACGAGAAATTAAATTCATGCTATAGATATGCACTTTCATTAGTCAAGTCACATTTATTTATATAGCGCTTTTTACAATACAGATTGTTTCAAATCAGCTTTACAGAGTTAACAGGAAAATAATGCAGAAAAGTTTGTTTCCAGAAGAAAATAGCATCACAGTCCAGCTTAAGTAAGTTCAGTGAGGTTTCATTTTTGTTTTAAAAAAGTTATTAATTTAGTTAATTTATATATAGCCGCTCTGGAGTAAACCGTGATGTCATAGTCCAGCTCAGTTCAGTTCTTGCATAATAGTGTCAATGCAGGCAGATCAATATTATTGTTGAATATTAAATTAAATGTTAAATTGAATATCCCCAACTAAGCAAGCCAAGCCAATGGCAACAAAGGTGGAAAAAAGGTGCGTGCGCACCCGTAGACCAGAGCGAGAGAGCGAAAGCAGTACGCCCATCAAAGCGCTGTGCTCGGCTAAGGCTTTAGGGAAGTCAATGTCACCAAAGAAGTGGGTTTTTGGTTGCCAGGGCAAGACAACCCTGCACAGATTCCCAAAGAACCCAGCGTTAAGGGACCAGTGGATGGAGTTTGTTTTTCCAGAGCATCAACGGAGTTGTGCAAGTGTTCTTGTTTGTTCCCTGCATTTCGACGATCATTGTTTTATAAACAAAGCCCAGTTCGACGCCGGATTTGCAGATCGTCTAATGCTTAAGGATGGAGCAGTCCCAACGATAAAGGTTCACGGTCGTGCGTTGGAACCGCAGGCGGTGAGTAAAACTGCTTCTGTGTGTTGTTAGGAATCGGCGTGTTAGCACAGCTTTAGCTCCGCCCACACGGCACGCCTCCAGCCGCTCGTTTTTTTACGGAAAGACTCGGTACAGCCTATCTTTCTTTTATAAATATAATAAAACTAAAGACTTTTTGGAGATATGAAGGATGCAATACTACTCTATAGGTACTCAAGATTAACATGAGATTGACTGAAACTGAGTGTTTCACCCCCCCTTTAAGAGCAGAAAGTCTTCGACTGCAACTGCGCATCACATAAATAAACCGAAACTCAGCGAGGCTACTGAGGCTACTTGCCTCACAGACATGAGAAATAGGCATATAGAAAGCTTGAAATGTCTACTTTTAAACTAAACAATTTGAATCTAAAACAAATACGCTCTGATTATGTAATCCAAATAAAAGGTGCGTTTGCTATACTGCGGAGATGACGAGTCAGCAACGTCAACTTCATCTTAGTCAACACTGACTCAGAAAACACTAGTTTATTAAGAAACAATTCAAATGTATCCTTGCTATTTTTTCCCCGACACATTCATAATCATTAGGCTACTTTTGCCAGTGCTTCTTTGCGGCAGACTTTATGCTTGCGCTTGAGCACGAGGCATATCTATTTTTTTTTTAGGTAATATGTAATGTAATCTTGTCAAAATGGGTTTCATAAAATTTGTACCGGAAAAAATATCGTTCAGGAACCGGTATCGAAGTCAAGGTAAAGGTATCGAAAAATTTTGAACGATACCCAGCCCCTCCCCCTACATCTTGATGAAATTAGTTTATTGTTATTTATGGATTTTTACTATTGTTATATCTGTTACTGATACTAGAGCTATCTTACTTTTTGTATTATTGTCATTTTCATGTTGTTATGCTTTTACTACTGGTACTTATAGCTACTCTCTGATTTATATTCTTCCACTCCCACACCTAGATACATTCACACACTCACTCACAAATACACATACAGGAGGTAGGCTATCAGAATTGATTTATGTTGGCTGTTCTTTTGTTCCATTTTTTTGTTCCTGTTTATTTATCACATGTATATAGTGCCACAATTTGTGTTAGCATAATTATAATAAAAATATTCATTTCTGTAGAGGTTGACATTTTAATAAGGATCAAATGACAGAGTTCAGCTTTGAGAATGAAACCAACCTGTTTGTTCCTCAGTATCTTCTTGTTTCACTCTGAATGTTTCTTCAATCTTCATGTCTTCACTCTCTTCTTTAATAAACGACATCTTTATAATAGTGTGTCACGTGGATCTCAGTCGCTTCACCAGGAGTTTCTATCTGTGTGTTTGGACACTCTGTCATGATAAAGATGAGAATAAAACAGAAAGAAATATTAATTCCAAACTAAATCTCTGTGTGCGTCTCAATCAGCTCTAGTTAGTCAGCGCACTAGTAAGGGAGTCAGATTGATAGCTAATGGTCTTAAATGACCTGATTATCAAAAAAAAAAAAAAAAAAAACCCTCAAAATTAGCTCTGAAAATTAATGAAAGAACACAATTCTTTTATAGTAGGTTCGTATTTAGGCATTTATGCTTTACATTTGGTATTTAATGATAGACAGATTACACTTTAAATAAAATGTTTGCAGTTGGTTTGTAAAAGTTCACATGTCAAACAATCACATGTAAAAACTATAAACTTGATTAACCCGTTTGCATTGATTTAAACAACTTAAATGCTTAATACCACAAACCATTCTTCAGCCAAATAACAACAGATGCAGGCATGCGGCGCCGCCTTATGACATCACACCATCAGACCAAAATAAAAGTCCTGTTCACATGCTGCTGTGAATAAAATAACAAAAGAGCACAGAAATTTACATACAAATTATTTATATAATAAAAATAGATTTCAGTGGAATTGTAAGTTTAGTCAAAAACTTTGTGAAGTAAAAATATATAAACAAAAGGTGTCCATGATGTGCTGAAAATATTAACTAATGAAAGTGAGATTCTGTCTAAAAGGCAAAACTGTATGTTTGGTTACAGAAAACATTTATACCAGATATAACAGTATTAAAATGCCAAATAGTGATTTTAAAAAGAGTGTATGAGTTTATAAAGCAGAGATTTCACCCGTGTTTTTTTCTAATATTAAAAATGTGGACGTGTTAAGTTCATTCAAGTCTAAAAACATCTGAAAATAGGTATAAAATGTCAAAAAATTAAGATCTTCTAAAAAATCAGTAGAAGATAAATTAAAGAGGCTATCAAAATACCATGCTCAAATGAAATGAAACGAATGAAAACGAGTGAGTGAATTCGGACACTGCATAGTTTGTGCTTGCTGTTTAATAATCATTTGAAACTTAGTAAACTGGCAGCTCCAGTAAGATGAGAAGATCTTGAACTCTGTCGTGGAAACTAGCATTACCCTTAATTAAAAATGTAATAATCAAGTAAAAAGGAATTTATACCTGTATGATATTACGCTGTAGCCACATTAGACCAGTGGTGTGGAAAATAGATGGATGGATGATTGAGCTGCGGGCGCCATCTTCTGGTCAGACTCGGGAATTCTTTCGATGCTTGACTCTCACAGTGCATTATGGGTATTCTCTAGCCATTGAGCGTACATCGGTTGTACACTCGTAATTGCGATGCGTTGTGGGATTGATTGAGTGCACTCGACAACCTCTACTATGGTTATGGACATCACTACAAATGTCTGCTCCCTCAAATAGTGGCCTATTTAAGGGTATAGGGGGCGATTTCAGACACAGCTTTTGTCTGCCTTAATCGTTCATTTGTTGTCACAGACACTAATTATGTTCTGCAGTGCACTCATCAATCATTATCACCTGTATATAAGTTCAGTTCTGTTTCAGTCCAGCTGTTTGGTCTCATCTATTGTATGACTGTGTCAGTTTGCTGTTTTCCTTGTATGGATTTATTAAATACTGCCTACGTTCTTCATCTTCGTGTGCATTTACATAGCGCAACCCATGACAGAATGAAGAGGACGAGGAAAAGGCTCTCAACGATTGGAAGCTTTCAGAAAACCTTTTACGTTTGATTTTGTGTTCAGGGATGACATGGAGTTGTTTTTGAGCAGGAAAGTTGTGACAAAATTGGCCTAAGAGTTGTGGTTTTGTTTCATGTTCTTGTTTCATGTCTGTCATGTGATCCCCTGTTCCAGTCATGTGATCCTGCCATGTGTTCTGTGTTGTCATTAGCTGTGTCCCAATGTGAAGGCTGCATCCTTCGAAGGCCGCGGACTTCAAATGATGCAGCCTATGCGTCCTCCGAAGGACGCACAATGTAGCCTCCGTAGGATTTCCTAATTCGCTCCGTGCACAAAATGGCGACCGTTGACGTTTCGAACTTGAGTGTGTGGGCCAGTACTTCCGGTGAAAACTTCCGGTGATCTGACAGCGAGAGCGGGAGGCAGCGAGAGCGAGAGACAACAGCGACCGAGTTCCATTACCACAGCGATATTTTTCACAATGAGTGTTTTTAGGATTCAAGAGAGGTGACTTGCCTTTCAGAGGGTGACAGCCTCAGAACTTCATTGTTGTGTGCCGTTATGTACCATGTCGTCACGTTATAACAGAGAAGTCAGCTTTCATGCATTCCCCGTTGACGCTGCGGTACGGGCTGAGTGGATACAGAAGATCCGGAGGGATGACTTCATAAAAATATTTATTAGATTTAGGTAGGTATTAACTAACAAACAGACACAGTTATATTCAAAACAACCCCAAATCTTACTAACTTACCATGATAAAGTGCATTTAAACAGATCCAACAATAAAATGAAGACAAAACATTATCTGTCGATATCCGTCTGTATAATGTTGGCCACTGAGAGTATAATGGAAATATAATTAACGTTAACCACAAACCAACATGAGACTTCAAGTCTTTTAACACTAGAACTCCCAAGACGGTCATTTTGACCGTTTTTAAATTTTACAGTGTAATAACTTTGTTAAAATAAAATCAATTTGGCTGTAGGACTCTGACTTTTCCTAAATATGTGTATATTTTATTCTGACACTGTTATTTTATTAAAATCACAAAACAAAAAACAGTTCTGACTATTTCTACCTAGAATGGCCATAGCGGTCATTTTGACCGCACGCATTATTGATACATAAATCCGCTACATTTCCCGCCTATTGGTACCCGTAGCATAGCAACGATCTGTCCTTTTTTGTTAAAGCTATTCCAACACTAGCTGCTATAAGTTATACATTTGAGCTAACGAAAATGTCATCAAAAAGAACAATGACAGCCACAGAGGTTTTAGCCATGCTTAGGAGGCTTGACGATGAGGAGTCTGATGGAGGAGCAGGTTCGGATCAGGACAGCGATGTCTCTTGGTCCCTGGACAGTTCATTCAGCTCTGAGAGTGATTCAGATAATGAATTAATTCCCCGTCGAAAAAAGAGCCGGCTGGACATCTCCAATCCTGGAACTGACCTTGTTCCATCGGATAATATTCCAGGTATGTTTCTCTTCTTCTCTAGCTATATTTTTATACTTTGTGAGGCAGACAAGCCATATTATCAATAATACGTTACTTCAAAGTAACGTTATAGTTATCCGTCTCTAACTATCTAAGGTAGGCTATGCCGATCAGATCTGCTATCGAAAATGTTTGTCCTATTATTTTTCCTCTCACACACCCACCGCTGTTACCGACGCACCTTTCCTGACGACCGATCCATTCATTCACTTTTTTACCTCAGGCACCCTGAGGTAAAATTGTGAATGAATGCACACATCTTTTCATTATTATTATTCTATTGCTAGTATTATACTATATTGTCAGGCTAGTAGAAATCATATGGGCTAATTAGTCCTAACAAGATTACGATTTCATGAACTAAAAAAGTAATTAGTCTGTTCTGTTCTTTTTTTTTTTTTTTTTTTTTTTTTGCCAATAGTGCAAAATCCTGATCCATCAGATATGCCTGCTGTGTCAAGACAACACAGTCCACCACGAGATGAGGAAGCTGGCCTAATAAACCCACTTACAGCCGAAAGGCGTGAAACGGCGAAAGACGGCACAGTGTGGACCTATATAGAGCTGGGTGAAGACAGAGGAAGGCGACAATGCCAAAATGTAATAACTGAAGCCGCAGGCCCGACAGCGCACGCCAAGCGCAATATTGAAGATACCCTTACAGCCTTTTTGTGTTTAGTGGATGATGGCATGCTGAAACACATAAGGGACTGCACCGTGGCTGAGGCCCACCGAGTCAAGGAGGATGAAATATGGGACATAACAGTTGAAGAGCTAAAAGCCTTCATTGGTTTAATTTACATTCGAGGCGCGCAAGGTGGAAAAGGGATGGATTTGGCAAGCTTTTGGTCAGCCGAGTGGGGATGCGCTTTTTTCAAGGAGACCATGTCCCGAAACAGGTTTCAGGAAATAATGCGATTCCTGCGTTTCGACAGAAGGGAAACCCGACGCACACGCCTGCGAGATAACAAGTTTGCCCTTATGAGTGATGTTTGGGACAGATTTGTCCAAAACTGCATCGCCTGCTACAAGCCTGGTGCCGACATCACTGTGGATGAGCAGTTATTCCCTACTAAGTCAAGGTGCAGCTTCATCCAGTATATTGCAAACAAACCGGACAAATTCGGAATCAAATTCTGGCTTGCTGCGGATGTCGACACCAAATATATGGTAAACGGTGCGCCTTATCTGGGCAAAGACGTGACGAGGAGGCCAGGTCAACGACTTGGAGACAGTGTGGTGCTGAAAATGGTCGACCCATACCTGGGGAAGGGAAGAAACATCACCACCGACAATTTTTTTACTTCATTTGTACTGGCCAAGGCACTTCAGGCCAAGAAAACTAGCTTGGTTGGCACGGTAAACAAAAGCAGACGAGAGCTCCCCCCGTGCGTAAAGGTGCAAATGCCGCTGTTCAGCACAGTGGTGCTGAAAAGTGGCGATGCAACACTGACCGTGTATCAGTGCAAAAAGAACAGAAATGTCTGCATGCTCAGCACTGTCCACACTGCTGTTGGCATCACAAGTGGCCCGAAAAGCAAGCCAGAGACGGTCACCTACTACAACAAGACCAAGGTAGGAGTAGACGTTCTAGATCAAATGGCTAGAAAATACTCGGTAAAAGCACCCTCCCGTAGATGGCCAGTAGCTGTTTTCTATAACATCCTCGACCTGGCTGCAATCAACGCGCACATATTGTACAAGAAGTGCACAAATGAGCAAGTTTCAAGGAGGGACTTCATCACGCGACTGGCGAGCGAACTTCGCTCCGACCACATTAAATCCAAAGCCACACAACTGGTGGTGCGAGAGCCAGAACCCGGGCAGGAGCAGCAGCAGATGGAGAGAAGAAGGCAGTGCCAAGTAAAGAGAAACTGCAAACAAAATAAAACAAAGGAGACATGTGCCAAATGTCACAAAGTAGTGTGTGGGAGTTGCACACGAAAGGCGGTGTTTACCTGTGTGGACTGTGCGTAAGCGTCAGTGAATGATGCGGGGTGTTTGCGCCGTTCAGATGAGCCCACTTGGAGGAAAACGTGTTAACCTTTTGTTCGTTAATATTTTTTTGTTCACTGAAAATCGTTCTAAAGCAGTTCGTTTTCTTGTTTAGCTAATGTTTTTTCTTAGCCTGTTTTTGTGTGTAAGTACTGTATTGTGCTGCATACGTGTCCATGAAAGTTTTTAATGTATTAAAATGTATATAGTGTTTTTGTTATTGTATATATGTTATAAGTTATTGTATCATAAGATTTGTTTTTATTTTACAAAGAAAATATTTATCAATTAGGCTGGAAAATACATTTTCACATTCGAATTTAAATTTTGTGTCCTTGTCTTTATTATTACCTATCGTAACATTGTAGATCCATTTATTTTTAGATTTTGTATTGATTATTGAACTTATTTACAAACAGGGTTACTAAACGGTATGAAGCTTTGACGTTTCCTAACATTTTTGCATGTCTTTTCACGTGGTGAGTGCGGTAAAAAAAAAACAAAACAAAAAAACCTTTATTTTGTGCTTGTTTTAAGGGCGATAGCGTCATAACATGATGACAGGTATTAAAAGCTTCATTGGAAACCTTAAAAAGAAGGTTCCAATGTAGATATGACATGACGAAAATGACGTTCAGTACGGCCATATGACCGTCAAAGTATGAACGGTCAAAATGACCGCTATGGTCGTTTTAGTAGTTTTGGAATTCCGGTAGTTCTAGTGTTAAATAAATTATTCTCTCTCTCTATATATATATATTAGTTATAGGCTTCAGGCTGATTCAGGTATATATATATATTCAGGCAGATTTATATATATATATATATATATATATATATATATATATATATATATATATATATATATATATATATATATATATATATATATATATTACACACACACAGTATAAGGGATAACTCTATCTATCGATCTGCACTCGATTGCTCTTCCTTCATCCTCCAACTACCCGGATGTCTGTCACAGTAACCTGAAATTGAATTTGGTGATCTGAATCTGAATTGTGAGAACTGAATGTGAGGATATATAGAGAGTTGAATTTTCAGTGAGGATCAAATTGTATTGGACTTCAGTTCCAAACAAATAAATTCAATTTCAAATTATACAATTCAAATTCAGTTTTTCAATGCAATTATTCAAATTAAACAATACAATTTCAAATTATGTGATTCAAATTCAGTTTTTCAATGCAATTATTCAAGTTTAGCAATTCAAATTCAAATATAATTGATTCAAATTCAGTTTCTGGTGGCACATATTTCAGCCCATAAGCCAGGTGTTCCCGATTACCGCTCCAGGCGCCAAGCAACGGTGCGAGAGTATGCTGCCATCCTGATAATTCATTTGATATAATTGAGTAAACAGCTATGGAGCCAGAATTGGCTATTGTCATTTTTATGTTTTATATTTTACTGGAGGACATGGTATTAAGGATGTTTCAGGTCATGTACTTTCGGCTTAGCCGAAGATTCAAATGTTCATTTATAGCCTATCTTACCTTGATGCGATTTTGTAGGCTAGTGTATTCTTTTTATTATGCACATAAATGGACCATGGTAAATATATTTACACAGGTTTTCAACCCTATTTGAATATAAAACCCAGTTGAATATAAAAAGTCCAGTGCGAATGTTACTCCCGCTCGTCATCGGCGACAAGAACAATCCTCCGTAGGTTAGACCGGTCCGAGCGCTTAAGATGCGTCCTTTGAAATGGGACGGAGCTGTAGTTAGCAACAATTTGTTAATATTGTGACAATAGGCCTACATTTTGTTACTTTAATTTTCAAAATAACCAGTGGTGATATGTAAGGAACTACATACTTAGTTAATACTCGAAGTAATTTCCCCACACAGGACAGCAACACTACAAAATTGTTATTTTACAATATGATGCATTGTTTTACATTAAACTACACAAACGTATATAGTTTAAATGTATCAACCTTGAAAATATTCAGAAGTAAAATGCAACATATGCAGTAATATAAATGCAAAACATCATAAAAACCCCGACAAGGTTTTTTTCCTGCAGAATTCCTTTACTTTTACTCTTGATACCTTAAGTACATCACCCACTCGGCTGAATAAAAGTCTACATCATTTTTTCTTATTTTATGTACTGTAAATTTAAATGTTTATGTTGATTTTTATATGTTTAAAGTACTGTATATATATACATAAAATATCCGTGGTTAGTCATGGGTCATGTATGGCATTAAAAATGTAAAAAATGGCATTAAAAAGCATTACATTTAATTTGAAGATCCCTGCAGAAACCCTGCCACCCTCACCTGTTGAACTTTTTACGGTGCGAGGACACGCATTTATTCTATTCATCAGGAACAGTGTTCATGTTTTATGAGAGATTATGTTAGTATTTTTTTGTTTAGCATTGTAACTGTTGTTTCTGTAACCTTAACCCAAAATATCACTTTTATACATTGCGTCATTATAAAAAAAAAATGTATGACTGTGTTGGCTCATACCAGCTCACTAACTGTATTCTATTAGCAAAAAATTGTTTGGGACTGCTATTCAATAGCTTTGACTTATACTGTTTATTTATCAGTGTTAGTGATATTCTTACAATGTATGTGTATCTAAGGTAAAGTGTGTGTGTGTGAACCATTTTTGAGCAATAAATTTGCAATGTCTTAATGACCATGTAAAAATGTTGGTCACATGGCCAAACCAGTTGAGAACCACTGCTCTATTGTATATTTAGCAAGGAAAGGCCAAAAGACAAACTGCTTTGGATTGTTTATTGCACCAAATTGATTTGAAAGGAAACAGTAAGTATCAACAAAGAATCACCTGTGCTGATAAAAAAAAAAAAAAAAATCTTAATCTTGACCATTATTTTAAAATTAAAAAATTAAAGTCAGGAAATTCAGATATTACAACAATAAAAAAAAAAATTACTTGACAAAATAAGCTATAATCAGCAGAAACAATTAATGCAAAGTTCATTTCTTAACCCTGGTGCTAAAGGAATCCCAACTGCACATTATGAAAGGCTCCTCTGTCTGACAGGTCCTTTAAGTTTCTTATGAACTGAATCAGGTTTGTTTTAGGGAGAAACCCAAAACATGCAGTGTTGGGGGTCCTCCAGGAGCAGGGTCAAGCATTGTTTCTTTCAGTTTATGTCCTTTATTTATAATCTCTGTTACATTGTGGCATTTCACAGCAAGACAGAAGTTCAACTATATTTTGATTCAGAGGCATCAATACATGGAATTGAGCAGGGGTGTAACAATACCTTCATGTCACGATTCGATACATGGGTGGTTGACGTGACGCTACATTTTTGTGTTCATGGTGACAAATATAAATAAAAATATATAATATTTAATTAAAATATCTGTTGTTATATACAGTTTAATCTTCCAGAACTAATACATCTGTAATTAATGAGTATTATAATTCAAATATGTAAATATTTAGTTTTAAACATGACATTTGTCCACTGGCGTGACTGTCCGGGGTAGCGTTGCTTATCTTAAAACTACCGTAATTAAATTAAAAATAAGTCCAAATACATTAAAATACTTGAATAGATGTTATAGCGGTGTTAACTTAATGAAACTAAAGGTTATAAATCATAAGGTCCCCATTTAAAATAATTGTGACGCATTACATTTTGTCCGCAAAACTGGTGTCCACCTGGTGTGACGCCATTCTGTAGATATAAAACAGGCATTAATTTGGGCACCCTATTACTGAGAGGGGCCCTTCTTCATCCAGGAAGTACAGTAGACCTCACTGGAGTACATGGACTGCCCACAAGGTGAGTCCTGTTTCAAATATTTTCATAATATTGCTATTTCCTTGCACTGTTGGAAATGGGATCCATTATGCAGTCCTTTGGTGTGACATAATCTAAGTATTGATCTGAAAATTTTCATCAATTTATATTGATTGACTATTGAAAATAATGTAAACCTTAACACTGTTAGTCAGGATTGAAGACTGTCTCTCATATAACTAGGCTGCAAACTGGCCTTGATCTTGAAAATGTCCACTGGTGTGACAGCACTGTCCTATAGTGTGACATGAAATCAGCGTCACACTGGTGGAAATGGCTGTCACACCAGTGGACGTAAACATTCTTTGTTCCTATAAAATAACCAAAATCGGACAGAAATCACACACACAAAACAGATATATTTGAATCCTGCATTTATTAGCTTCTTGAATCAGATGAAAAGATGTGTTTAGTTGTGTTTGTAGCTCAGAATAAGGAACTATACACAGACAGCGTCATTGCTTTAGAACAGCCTTATGGTCTGGTTGGTTCACGTGAGATGATTGACAGCTTTAGAAACTAATCATATCATGCTGATTTCATAGCTGATGCGAATCAGGAAGAGGAGAGTCATCGCTAGCTCAGTTAGTTGTTTTAAGCAGGTGGGCAGGGTTTCATAAAATATTGAAGCTTCTCCCGGGCGCCGCCATTGATTAGCAGACCATCACCTGCTGTTAGCATTCCATTGACTCCCATTCATTTTGGTGTCACTTTGACAGCGAATAACTTTACATCTGAGGCGTTTAAAGACTCCATTTGTCCATTATTTATTACTAAAGAAACACGAAAATGTATAAATGGCTCCATTACCTTGTATCTTACATTATGGCCCCTTGTATCTTACGTTATGGCCCCTTGTATCTTACGTTACGGCCCCTTGTATCTTACACTATGGCCCCGTAGATGCAGTTTTTGTAAAAATAGGCTAACGATTGCGTCATAACCACGCAACTCTCTGTCGCACAGTAGAGAATTACCGAATGGACAGGAGGAGAAGCTCGCGGGCAATCGGGGGGACGTGGAGGCAAAATGACAAAATAATTAATCAGAATACTTAGCAAAAGTTTCTCCTGCTCCTAGCTCATGGACAGCTCCTACTTACACTCTTCGTCTCTGCAAGTTTTGGAAGGGAATGATTCAGATTTCTCTTGGCACAGCTACTAGAAGACAGACGGTTTGCTCACGTCACATCTACGTCGTCAAGCTCAGTTTGAGTCTGCGCAGTACACTCGACCACCAGGAAGTGAGAGCTTCTAATTGACTTCACTTGTCTCCGTTGAATCCAATAGGGTCGCTGTGTCCAGTTTATATACTGTCTATGGTTTTAAGCTCTTGAGATCGCACATTTCAATGGGATATGAATATAAATGTTATGGGGACAGATTAGGCGATACCGCCCAAAATTGCGTACTTTTACATATGTGTAATTATCTTAAAAACTGTTAATGATAGAGAGGTGCGGTCTTGTTTGCCGCATTTCTCAGATTCCACTGAAAACAGTGGTATCCAGTTTGTATACACTTCCTTGTTGCGTAATACCACTGCATAAAAAGGCCAATGAAATCGATGTTTGTTAGGCAGATTCCACGGGCATCGTTTATTCTTCTTTCTTCTGACTTTATTGTACAAAACACATTTGAACTTGGAGTTGTAACTTTATTTTAATGATTTTTTAAAATTATTTGAACAAGAAATAATAAATGTGACTTTGTACAAAACAGGGGCATACCGGTACTTTTTGTTGTCCAATGGTGTGACGAAATGTCCTGTGGTGTGACAAACTGAATTATAAGTGGAAAAGTCCTTTAAATGCACAAATTTATGTAAAAGGTGTTGAATAGTATAATAATGATATCATCACTATGCACATATAAGGATGGATTGAAGCTTCATTAGGTTTTATACTAATTATATTGAATATAATCCAGGCGTTTGGGTAAAGTCCCTATGTGTACATCTTATAGTGGGATAATAACATGATTGTGAATTTTTATTGGTTACTTTTGATGTGGGAATGTAATAAGGACAAATTGATAAGGATTGTGCATATTTGTCTTATCTGTCACACAATCTCTGAATTAAATATTAACATAAAAAATGTTGTCACACCGGTGGACAATATTTGGGACTACCACACAAAAAAGTTAATAAAATGCTAAATAAATAAGGAATTAGAAAGGGACACATTCAGTTTTGAGTTATTCACATATTAAGCAATATAATTATAAGACATTTGACATACATTTTAGAAATATTTTTTTTTCCACTTTGGATTTGAGTTCACGTCAACCACCCACATATCACAATACTGGACTAACGATACAATATTATTGCGATACTCCAAGACATATGATAAAAGGTTAACAAAAAATTTACTTTTGATTTAAAGTGCTAAATTTGATATTACATTGTGGTTGTAAATGAATAGGCTTGGACTTGGTGCTGGAAACCCAATGCACAGGACAATAGCCGCTTTCCGACCAAGTAGTTACAGGAACTTAGTTCTAGGAACTGTCCACTTCTAAACAGTTCTAAGAACTACTCTCCCCCAAACTCAGTTTTGCTGTTTGCGTTCGCACTGGCCAAGTGGCCATAGGAACTAGTAGGAGGGGTAAGGGAGTGACCCAGGCACGGCGACTTTTATTTTGACGGCGTGACGGACCTTTATTTTGGCGGCGCTGAAAACAACAAAGCAAACAATGCTCGCATTCTCTGTGTTTATTAGTTAGCGATCTGTCTAACAGTACTGTTTAACATGTTATTAGATAGAACTGTTATAGAAAGTAGACAGTATATGAAAAAAGGTTATTAGCCTATGCCTTGTGGTTGATGTCCAGTGTTGCTAGCTGAGCAGATAAACATAATCATGTTTGGCTTGGTCCCCTCAAAGTTGCGTTGGATTTTCTCTTCAGCATAAAGGTTTAGAGACCCATCTATCACTGTTTTCCATGTTTGTATAGTTAGTTTCTGGAGTAAATATATAGGCTATAATCTGTGTGTTTACATATAGCTGTTTTAAAAATGGCGGGTGCTGGTGTTCCGCGTGCGTTCGGTCAATCAGCGTACACTAACGTCACGGGTAGTTCCTATAGTGCTGGTTTAGACCCTACTCTGAAGTAGGACCTAAATTAGTTCCTCCAAATGGAGTTCCTAGAACTAAAATCGTTCCTAGTTCCTGCGGTGCGAACACGCCGACATCCGGGTACTTTAGCCAATAGTTCTAGGAACTGTGAAAAGGTTCCTCCGGTCGGAAAGCGGCTAATGGTGACACCAGAATAAAAATATTCATGATTCTGAAGCTGAAAATAGATAATTATTTTAGACAAATATGCTTGCACTCTGTCACTGACTAGATATATTTTAAATAATGTAGGCCACTTTTTACTGGCAACATCAGATATTTGGGATTATCAGGACCCACAAAAATTCCCCCATAGCATTATTATACATTATATTCCACATTATATATAGTAGTTTAATGTAGTACTGACACTAAAACTCTGAAAACTTGAATTTTTTCTTATTTTGGGTGAGCCATCTTGCATTTTTGAATTGCGATATATTGTGACACGATATATTGTTATACCCCTAGAATTGAGTGATGCCTCTACATAGTCGAAATTATAGGACGTCTACCTCAAACGCTCAATATTTTAAACTATAGCAAAGATGACGGTCAGGTGGGGCCAGAGGATTACACATGCACATAAAAAAAATTAAATGCCATAAGTCAAAGTATAAAGAGGTGAAGGATGCAAATAATATAAGTGGTCATGAAGGTAGACAACCAGAGATGGCCCACATTCAGCTGCGGTAAATTTGACACAGATATGCACATTTGCATATGTAGATGTAAGTGTGAAAGGCAAAAAAAAAAGTTCTTCACTGATCACAATTGAATTGTCTTCCTCCAGAGTGAATGCACAGGTGACTTTTGAAATTGCTAGTCTTTCTAAACCTCGTCACACCACGGAACACTGCATTTTCTTTCCAGAATGAGTTTGCAAATGACGTTTCAGGATTGTGTGATATGTGAAACTCTTCTCACACTGAAGACACTTGTAAGGCTTCTCTCGAGTGTGAACTCTCATGTGAATGTTAAGGTTTCCTTTAACTGTGAAACACTTTCCACAGTGAGGGCAGGTGAAAGGCTTCTCTCCAGTGTGAATTCTCACATGATCCTCACGGTTTGCCTTCTTTGCGAAACACTTTCCACAGTGATGGCACGTGAAAGGCTTCCCTCTGATGTGAGTTTTCACATGCCTCTTAAGGCGTTTCCTGTCTGTGAAACCCTTTCCACACTGATGGCATACACAACATTTGTCTCTTGAGTGAATACTCACGTGCTGATTAAGGTTTTCTTTACATCTGAAACTCTTTCCACACTGACATATGAACGGCTTCTCTCCAGTGTGAATAGTCATGTGAGTCTTAAAACTTTCTTTTCGTGAGAAGCTCTTGCCACAGAGATCGCATAAGTAGGGACTCACTCCAGTGTGATGTCTCATGTGGGTATTAAGGTTTTTTTTGTGTGTAAAACGCTTTACACAATGAGGGCATTTGAATGGTTTCTCTCCATTGTGAATTCTCATGTGAGTCTTAAGATTTCCTTTTAGTGAGAAACTCTTCTCACACTGAAGACACGTGAAAGGCTTTTCTCCAGTGTGAGTTCTCATGTGGGCATTAAGGTATTTGTTCTGTGTAAAACTCTTTGCACACTGAGGGCAACTGTAAGTCTTCTTTCTGGTGTGAATTCTTATGTGCCTGTTAAGGTTTGCCTTTTGAGTGAAACTTTTTCCACACTGTTGGCAGGTGAAAAGGCTCTCTCCCGGGTTAAATTTTTCTTCCAAATCATTCAGTTCTTGACACTCCTCTTTCAGCAGCAGCAGGTCTAAGGCAGAAACAGACAAATACCAGTTAACCCCAGTTTAATTGGCACAAAGCAACAGACATGATGATATGCTGGATCCTATATTTCTTTAGGACATGCCCCAAATACTTTCAAGCAGGCACTAATCAAACCCCTTATTAAACACTCATTATAATAAAATATAATAATATATTAATAAAACGACTAAATTCATTCTGCTCCATCAAAAAAAAAGGGAATCGAGTCTCTTCAGAAACTTTGGACTAAACTGCTCAATTCATCTGTATTAGGTTTATGATCTCTTTATGAACTTTTTGAAGCGTCGAAGTAGTGGTTGCGTAGCTGTCAATGGAGGAACAGAAATCTCTCAGAGATCTTCATTTGTGTTCCCAAGATGAACGAAAGTCTTTTGAGTTTGGAACGACATGAGGGTGAGTAAATTATGACAATTTTCATTTTTGGGTGCACTATCCCTTTAAAAAAAATAAAATAAAAAAAAAACTCTACAACTACAAGACACAAAGAGCTGAATGAGACTGACATTAAAGGGTTAGTTCACCCAAAAATGAAAATTCTGTGTTACACGTCACCACGTAGGCTCACTATTGGCCGACGCTGGTCATGTGTGTGATGCGTGTAACGAACAACACAGACGCGCTGCGCAAAAACACTACGTAAACTAACTCGAGGCCCAGATAGAAGGAAATGAATAGTGGAATAAAGTTGTTATTTTTGTTTGTTTTTGCGCACAAAAAGTATTCTCGTCACTTGATAAACTTAAGATTGAGCCACTGTAGTCACTTGGACTATATTAACGATCTCTTTAATAACTTTTCTGGGCCAGCAAGTTTGGGCCACCTAGAAGTCTATGAAGGAGTGATCCAGCTCTCAGATTTAATCTAAAATATCTTAATTTGTGTTTCGAAGATGAACGAAGGTCTTACGCGGTTGGAACAACATGAGGATGAGTAATTACTGACAAAATTTTCATTTTTGGGTGAACTAACCCTTTAAAACACAGGACGACTGCTATGAAATTAACACAAAAAGCTACATTATGGGCAATGACACTTCTCAAAGATTGGATGATTGAGAAAAAAGATGCAGACGGATTACGACACGTTAGAGGCAGAGGATCTCAATAGATGCAACGGACATTTAATACATCAGTTCTGTCATGACAACGGCCAGACTTATCTGATTGCCAATTATATGGCCATGAGTGCTAGTTTCACCAGATATTTTAAAGTAAGTCTGACATCCTGAGGAGCGCTACCTTTAACTCCAGCAATATTGTCAAATCAGTCATCAAAACTGGAAACACATTAGCCAGCATCATTCCTAGATCTCACCTCCAGACATGGACCTAATAAGAAAAGTGGACGTGCTATCGCCAAAAACAGTAATTGGCCTCGTTCGGTAAGTATGGTTCAATGTACAACTGTATCTGGCAAGACGATGGAGAGAAGGAAACAAACATCTAACACGAGAATTATTTACCATAAAAGCCCCACATGAAGAAAATTACAAGGGTTGCATCTATGCTGAACCCAACAACGCAAGTGCGCCCGTTGATAGTTCAAAAAAAAGTGCCTGGCCCTTTATTCGCAGATGTTTTTGATCTCCATCCACTACAATAAAACCAGGATTTATTTGACAAAAGAAACAGTGGTACTCTAGAAAACCGATGGGACAAAACTACCACGGCATGGTGATAATTAGCGATGCAGCTGGACTCTCACACGGATACACAAACCACAGTTTGAGGTGCACATCTGTGGAACTCCTTTTGCTTGCCAGATTGAAAACTCGAAAGATTAAGACCGTGGCTGTATATATGTGAGTGTAGTCTACTGGACCAACAGAGAGAAAAGGAGCAGGACACTCAATTTTTTTTAAATCATTATAATGATAATGGCCTGGTTTCTCAGACAGGGCTTAGATTTAGCCAGGATTCGGCTTTATGCCGGGCCCAGACTACAGTTTTTAAATCTTAACCGATTGTGGAATCTGGTTGCATCACGCACATAAGGAGAATCTTCACAGTTTTCTCTTCAAATATTAACCGTCCACAAACTACAAGAATTGAAAATCGTGGCGGATCTTCAAGATATTCTTTAGATTATCATGCCAGATTTAGCACCTCACGTGATCTTACGGGGAAGCGGGTATGAACAAAATGCACCCATTTTATGCCGATTTATGCATGCCGTGTCGTGGTAACTTGTATCAATACCTATTGTTTGAATCGAGAATAAAACAGAAGAAAGTTAAACGAGTGTGGATGAGAAAATGGTTGGGGAGACGGGGTCAGCACGCATTGTCTGTTCTTCAGCGAGAACTGGAGGTAAGATTTTAACCGCCAATTTTAATCGTTTACAGTAGCGCGCTAGCAACTTTCTACACTCACGCGTTGCGTTCAAAGCATTTTTACTCTCCTAATGTCGGAAGGGGTAAATTGGGCATAAATCGGGCATAAATCGACCTGAAAGTCCAGTAGACTGAGCCCGGCTTAAAGGGATAGTTCGCCCAAAAATGATATTTAGCCCATGATTTACTCACCCTCAAGCCGTTCGAGATGTATATGTCAATCTTTTTTCAGACGAACACATTTTCAGTTATTTTAGAAAATGTCTTAGATCTTTCAGTGGTTATAGTGTGAAGCAATGGGGTCCAGCTCGTTGAAGTCCGCAAATGAGCATGCATCCTTCACAAAAGTAATCCATCCGGCTCCAGGGGGATAAACGAAGGCCTTCCGAGGGTAATCCGTGCGGTTTTGTAGTAAAAATAAACATATTTAAAACTTTATAAACGAAAATAACTGGCTTCCGGTGGCGGTCGGCGCGCGTTCATGGAGATGGAAGCGTCGTGACGTAGAACGAACGTGACAGCGCAGCCAGAGAGCAGAGCAAAACAAAACTCTACGTTCGTTCTACGTCACGCCGCTTCCTACGCTACGTCGTACGTCATATGCCAGCATCCATCTCCGTGAACGCGCGTCGACCGCGACCGGAAGCCAGTTATTTTCGTTTATAAAGTTTTAAATATGTTTATTTTTACGACAAAACCGCACGGATTACCCTCGGATGGCCTTCGTTTATCCCCCTGGAGCCGGATGGATTACTTTTGTGAAGGATGCATGCTCATTTGCGGACTTCAACGAGCTGGACCCCATAGCTTCACATTATAACCACTGAAAGATCTAAGACATTTTCTAAAATAACTGAAAATGTGTTCGTCTGAAAAAAGATTGACATATGCATCTCGAACGGCTTGAGGGTGAGTAAATCATGGCTTAAATATCATTTTTGGGCGAACTATCCCTTTAAGTTAAATTAGGACATTTGAGTGGCAGCCTGCCTGCCGTTTTTGTTCATGCCGATGCAAAAATCACATCATAATCTTATGTAGCATATGCACAGTGTTGCACATTTTAAACCCTCATCTTTTCTACCTGTCTGGAGTTTGCAGGTATGAAAAACAGTAATGACTGTTTGCCAAAAGAGCAGGGACTGATGAACCCATTATTTAGTGTTGTTTTCAGAAGGCATAACTGTGTTAATGTTTAACGCAGTTTTTAGTAGCCTAGTGTTTCTGACTTATTTATTGCCTGTGTATTACTGCTTTTTATGTTCAGGTATGGTAATATGATAATATTTTGCTTGGAAACTAAGTGTTGTTGACTACCGGAATTTTATTAAGGCTCTAAATATTGTTGCTTTTATGTGGATTGTCACCCAAATGTATCTCGTCTATCTCATTTCCTTAGTATTAGTATTTACAGGGGTAAAGGTGTTTTTAATTAGTCCATCTGGAAACAACGCCGAGTTTAGAAGACGCCGGTTTGATACAGCGAGCGCTTTGGATGATGAGAGGAAAAAAAAAAGTAACTGATAAACAACAAGTAAAGTTGATCAGTTACATGTAATTGTTTGCTTCATGTAAAAGTGTATTTGTTAGATACTGTTACATAATTAAGTGATAAAAATGAATGGTTTTCATTGTTTTAAATTCAGAAGTAGAAATTGGGTTCAATGTTACACAAGTAAATGTCTAGTTCAGCCTACTTGTATTATTTTTAATTGAATAATTCAATGTGACACGTCATTCATTTCTGTAGAGGTTGACATTTTAATAAGCATCAAATGACAGAGTTCAGCTTTGAGAATGTAACCAACCTTTTTGGTCCTCAGTTTCTTCTTGTTTTATGCTGAATGTTTCTTCAATCCTTATTTCTTCACTCTCCTCTTTAATAAACGCCATCTTTATAATAGTGTGTCACATGGATCTCAGTCGCTTCGCCAGGACTTTTTCTGTTTGGACAAATTGTCATGATTAAACTGAGAATAATTAATGGAAAGAGAAGTAAATCCAAACTAAATCTCTGGGTGCGTCTCAATTAGCTCTAGTTCAGTGAACTGGTAAGAGAGTGATAACTAGTTAATGGCTTGATTAGCCAAACTAGTGCTACAAATAAAAGGACACCCATTATACAAACACATCTTAGTTACTTGTGAATTATATTTGATATTTAATGATTTGTAGATCTTGTTTAAAACGCCATTGTCATTATTCACATTTATGTAGTGCTCCTGTTGTATTTACAGCAATTTGACCAGCATGTGCTCGAGCTATACGAGTCACTGAATCGTTTTAGGAAGCAATTGATTCAAATGAGGTGGAGTTTCAAACCCCCGTTTCTCTCAACACTATTTGCCAGTGACCGAATTCAGGTTTTTTTATTTTTTTATTTATTCACGATATAGGGAGCGAAATGAGACGTACCTTTTCTGTTACTCATGTCTGGATGCACTTTACTCACAAAAATAACGTTCATAATGTCAGATAAAGTATTGCAATGGTACTTTCAATACTAATTAATTCAGTTCACAGTTCTTGTAAAATTATACAAAAAATCCTGAACTGTTTTACACTGATTTAAACACGCAATAATGTTTAAAAACACAAACCTTTCTGCAGCCGAATCACAACACAGGAGCGCGGCGCGACCTTATGACGTCATATCTCCAGACCAAAATAAAAGTCCCGTTCACAGCTGCAGTCTAAAAATCACAAGAGAGCAAAGTTTTTTTTTTTTTATGCATACAAATAATAAAATAGATGTCCGATGTATTCAACGTTGTATTCTTTGTCATTTTTTCTAAAAGGCAAAACAGTAATGTTTGCAGATGTTTCTAAAAACTGTATAAAACATTCTTCAGTTCCTGAATTCTTCAGTGATGAACCATGAACCATGCTAAGTATTTTAATGTTGGCATACTTTTCAGACTAATGATCAGTATACTTCAAGTGTGTTGATGATTAGTTTACTTAAAGTTGGCTATTTTGAAACAATCAATTTTAAACTAATCTATTTTAGTTGTAATTTAATTGTAGTGAAGCATAATTTCAAGACGGATACTTCCCAGCTAACAATTTTTGGTTCCCATAACGTTAGTTTTTGGTACCCAGAACATTCTCAGAATGTTAGTTTATGGTTCCCAGAACGTTATTTTTTATGGTAACCACCCAGCAACGTTCTGGGAACGTTATTTTATTGTTACATAAAAATAAAACCAAAAAAGAACGTTCCCCTAACGTAAGTATTTGGTTCCCAAAAAAATAACCAAAAAATAACATTAGGGGAACGTTCTGTGTTAGCTGGGTTGGTGCACGTTAAGTATGTGCCTGTTTAGGAACTAATTATGCTTCATTAGTTAAATTAAAGTATACCTTATTTGTGTTATTAGTACATTACAAATTCTTCCAAACACACCAGCAATATACCATTAACACTAGAACTACCGGAATTCCATGGCCATAGCAGTCGTTCTGACCGTTCGTACTAGATTGTACCGAATGTCATTCTTATCATGTCATATTTACATTCGAAGCTTTTGGATGTCTGTCATCATATTTTATGACGTCATCACCCTAATTCTTTTTAAAAACCTCAATTTGAATAAAACTGAAAAATATGGATTCAATGGAGCACCGAGCGCCAAGCGGATAGGCCTACATAATATGATCTTTTTTGTAATGGTGAATTTAGGTTGATTGGGACACTTTTTCCAAGTCATATCAATGGAAAAAAGTGCCCTAATCACCCTGAATTCACCCGATAAAACTGAGTTAGAGCTACTAGACCGCTCACAGAGATGCGCACCTCGCTTTGTGTCTGTCAAGCGGGAAACCGCAGTGAAATGGTTGTTTTTGAAAGTCAAAATGCCAACAAATGTGGATTGAAGCAGAATCTTTCGTTTGAGAAAAACATGTGAATTTTAGAAATGATTACATCTATCTTTATTCAAGACATTTGGACTTTTGGACTTTACAACACTCTGGAGGTACTGGAAATGTTTGGATCACATGAATCGGAAACAATCCTATGCAGCCACTACTGAAATCAAAATCCATGTAATAAATGGATCTGTTATGTTCAAATAGGTAATAATAAACATCAGGACATGAAATTGAAATTCTAATGAATGTGAAAATATATTAGTTCATCAACAACCACAGAACAGCTAATTACAGATATGAATTCAAAAATATTCTGTTAATTTCGTTGTAAAATAAAAATAAAAATCTTAAAAACTAATAATATCTCTAATGTGAATGCATAGTAAAAACTTTCATGTACATATATGAAACACATAGTCTAGGCCTAAAACAAAATGGCCAAAACAGTTAAAATATAGAATAAAGAAAAAAAAATTGCTAAAATGCAGGAAAACAAACTGATTTAGAAAGCACTATGTTTTATAGAGAGCAAAAATATCATGCTGTAAAATTATAATGAAAGCATTCTCCTCTAAGTGGGCTCACGTGAACAAGGCATCTGGTTGTTGTGAGGGCAAACACTGCACATCATTCACTGAAGCTTGTGGATCGATTACTCACAGTCAACACAGGTCATGTCAACCTTCCATGTGCAGCTCCCACATTTGTCACAAGTGTCTTCTGATTTGTTTTTCTTGCCGTTTCTCTCCTGCCTGGGTCTTGGCTCTCGCACCATCAGCGGTGTGGCTTTTGCTCTCGTGTGGCCGGACAGAAGTTCATGTGCGAGTGGCATTATGAAGTTCCTCTGTAACATTCTCTCATTTGTGCATTTCTTGAACAGTATGGAAGCATTTATCGCAGCCAGGTCAAGGATATTATAAAACACAGGTATGGACATCAGCGGCGAGCCAGAACTCTATCTAACAGCATGTTTGTCACAACAGAACATGCTGTTGTGTATGTTGTAGTTTTTTGTATTACATTTCAGTGAGTAAAAGGAAACAATAAAGTCAATCTCCCCTTGTGATAATGATTACTGTTCTTAAAACCCTCGGAAGCAGCGGTGAAGAAGTAGTTTGCCGGAACAACGCCGAGAACATGGTGTTTCGTGTGGAGTTGCTGAATGCTTGAAGAAGAGTTGTGTTTGTTATTGCGGTCTAAAAGACGAAGGGGAAGAAGATGGAATGTCTATCCATTAATTCACCAGATGGCGGCGAATACAGTGCATGCATTAGTCTGACAAGAGTGTTGGACGAGGAAATGCACTTCAGAATGTCTGCTCAGCGGTTTGACGACTTGTTGCTTCACATCAAACCCTATTTTCAATGTAAAATAACCCACAGAAGCCCAGCAAGTTTGCGAGAGAGACTGGCTGTCACACTCTGCATACTTGCGTCTGGTAGTAGCCAAAAATGTATTGCCTCCAATTATGAATTGGGATCGATCACAGAATCAGTGGGAGGTCTGCGATTTTTGTCTCCCAACCAAAAGGCAATAAGTGGGCTTGATATCAGGCAGGAATTTTGAAGAGTGTGGCACTTTCCCAACTGTTTAGGGTGTGTGCCCTTACACAAATAACCTACAGGATATTTGCAGGTATCCTGTAGGAATGATGAAATCCTGCAGGACACATGGACATTTGCCCTCATTTATCAAAAGTGCGTACACCAAATTTCCAGCGTACACCTGGCGTACACCCAAAACCACGGTGACTTTGAGATTTATCAATATGGACGTTGGAGTACGGCACGCTCAAATCCTACGCCAGCTCAGGAGGTGGTGTACGCACGTTTTGAGTGCGGGAATGCGCAGAAAAACAATTCCTAACACCACAAAACGCACTGACAAACTAAAAGATATGATAGGTTATGACCCACTGTAAAAAAACAACAACATAGGGATGTTAACCGATGACCGTTTGACCGATGGTTGACCGTAGTCGGTTAAAAAAAAAATCTCTAAATTAGACAGTGGACTAAACGATAGGCTACAGTTAGCCATCTCATTCCAAGATCTTTTTGTGTGAAGTGAACAAATCCCTCACACTCAATTTTTCATAACTCGCCTGTTTGTAGGCCTACTTAATAAACCAATAAAAACATTTGGTTTTCTGTGTCGGCTGCAAAGATGAAGTCTGACTCGCGATCTTCGCAGTAGTGAACGCGCCGGAGAGAAATACACATTTCATACAGATTAGGCCTACATCATTTTATTTTATTTTGAATGGTTGTTTAAAAGTAGAGATTTCTGTAGATAATAGATATATTTCTATTTTTTTTTAGGTGTGTGAGGCGATCAGTCTACCTTATACGTTGAGTTTCGGTTCATGGATGATAGCTTAACGTTATCCAGTTCAGGCGCTGGCGCCTCCGTGATTATCTCTGCTATTTACTTTTTATTTATTAAATCCAGAAAATTGGATAATGAAACACTGATTAAAATTAAGATACAATTAATACAAAACGAAATTCGCTTTAAAGAAAGGCTTTGTGCTTTCTGTTTGAGGTCTAAGTTGTGAAAGTTTTAAAGCATGCCGTTTTCAGAGCGGTCGCATCCGTTATGGATAACTGTCACGTAACATTGTTTTTTCCTCATAAATGCGAACACTAAAAATAAAAGACAAAAGACTTTTTAAAAAAGACAACCATCCACAACTTTATAACACTCCAGGCAAAGTATACCTCTTTTTTTTGTTCAGTAATAAAAAGGCTTTCAATGACAAAAAAAATAAAAATAATTCAGACTGACAAAATAATAAAAATGACATTCTTCTTCTTTTAAATAATAATAATAATAATAATAATACAAATAATAATAACGACATTCTTCTTCTAAATAACAATAAGCGTCATTAATAATAAAAATCATAAATAATAATAAGAATATTACAAATTGTCATGCAATTATTAATGTGAATGAATGGTACTCCAAATCACATCATCATCATTATTGTTCACCCCAATACATGTGACGTGATACGAAATTAAATACTAATTGTTTCAAAACACGTGCTGTAAAATAATGCACTGTGATAGGTCATTTGCTCATCCAACGTCGGAGAAGTTTCTCTTCTTTGCCGTCTTCCGTGTGTCCATGGTGTAAAATGAGGGCGTGGGGGAAGCGGAAACTTGAATATATAAGGGCGTGTTATTCTAATGACGCTCGTTTTCAGCCGCGGCATTTATCAAGGGCAGGTATTGCGTACACCTGGATTTATAAATCAGGCGATGAGAGGAGTGTAAGCATAATCTTACGCCAATATATACGCCCATTTCTACGCAAGAATGATAAATGAGGGCCAATATGTGCAGAAAATATTGTATATATATATATATATATTGGAATAACTATTGGAATAGAACTAATGGATATATATGTTGAGATGGTCTTACTTGTTATAGTGCTCTAAATTACTAAATTGCTGTGCATTTGTAACACTTAAACATAAATATCTTTTTTCTTTTCACTGTAGATGATACATTATAATGTAATGTAACTAGTGCAAATACCATACACCACCTATGTCAAAACTTATTTTAAGAAAGCTTTATGCGTTATCAAAAAAACATAGTTTTGTAACAGATGAATGTGAAAGATGAGACCATGGAGTTTTGTAGACCTTTGGTTTAATATATATATATATATATATATATATATATATATATATATATATATATATATATATATATATATATATATATATATATATATATATATATATATATATATATATTTAATTAGTGTATAAATGTATTTGTTGACATACAATTGTACATTATATTTATTTATTTTTATCATGGGTTCATGGGGGAATGGAGGGAGGACCCTCCCACCTATGACATCATCCCTAAAATGGACATACTGACATACATGTGGCCTATGAAGATGCAAATTCACCAGCCACAATTATAGACATTGATGGTAAAAAAGTACAGCAAACAAGACTCAGTCATGATATAAAATATATGTATTGCCTACATAAGTATTTTTGTCCCTTTAGAGAGCAAAGAAAACCTCAGGAGGAGGAGTGGCAAAGAAAATAAATTAGTCCCCATCATCTGATGCAGAATCTCCATTCAACCGGTACATCTTTTAAATTGCTACTTTTACTTTTCATTATGCTTTTTTTTTTAAATCAGAAATAATGACACTGTTGTGTGTCCATCTTTAGGTCATTCACAATGTAATCATTGATAAGTGGAACTGCATTTACAGACACAGAACAGAAAACAATTCCAGATAGCAGCACTCAGAGAATCTTTTTTAACTTGAACAAGTTACGAGTAAGGTAATAATTTGTCACACACACACACACACACATCTGGTTCACTATCTTTGTGGGGCCTCTCCATTGGCGTAATGGTTTTTGTACTGTACAAACTATAAATTCTATTATATTCCGAAAAACATGTAAACACACACACACACACACACACACACACACACGGGTGGTTACTAAACCTGCAAAAGTACATTGTTGCACTATTTCCTTAGGTGTGCGTGTTGCTATATCAGCCATTGGGTGCAAAATGCAAGTTAAATTAACTAGTCTTGTCTGAAGTGTACAACATGCTGATCTTTGATGACTGAATTTTCTCCAACCAGGATAAAGGTCAATAAGATGAAGTAATAAAACTAGACAACCAATAAAACCAAAATTAAACTGAAAGGGCAATAAAAATAAATAAATAAATAAATAAAACATCAGGACCTTTATGGGACTAAAGTGCATCAGGGAATGGGCCTCAAAATGACCTCAGCATCACAGTACCAGTGGAAATAAAACCAAATTATGATGCCTTCCAATAAAAATGCATTTATTTGTAAATGTCTATAAAAACAACGTTTTAACAAAAGCAAATAAAAAGATGTCTTCGACACCAGGTATAGTCCCGAGTCAGCCTCTTCTGCTGAAGACTTTAGAGCAACACTTTAGAAATCTTTACAGAACAAAAGCCACAGACATTAAAAGGCATCACTGATATCTCTAAGAACATTTATTTTTCAACCTCAAACCTCGGTTCCTCACGAAATCCCTTATATTCTGGACCGTTCTTTCTCTCAGAACAGTGTCCTCTGCAGTCTTGCACCGCACACACTCTGCCGTTGTTGCGAGGTGTCCCTTTGAAATATGGACTTTGAAATGTTTCATGACAGCATTCACTTCTTTTGGGCTCCATTGCCTTCTCACAATTTTCCTCAATTTGGTCTCTGCAAAACAAACAAACATAAATACATAGCTTTATGTACTTGAATAACTTTTAAATACCCAAATGTTTAAATACCTCTGCGGTTATCAGTTTCATCCTGATTTTTTTTTATTTTTCCTGAGAAAAAAAAAAAGCAACAATTAAAATGTATTCCAGCCCTACAATGCAAACGGTTTCAGAACACCTCAAATATCAGCTGATAGCACACGGGAAAACTAGTTTCTGGTCCGGAGTAACGTGACAAGGACCACACACACACACACACACACACACACACACACACACAGTATCTCACAAAAGTGAATACAACCCTCACATTTCAGCAACCATTTTAGTATATCTTCTCAAGGGACAATACTATATTAATGAAACTTGGATATATTTTAGAGTAGTCAATGTGCTGCTTGTATAGCAGTACAGATTTACTGTCCTCTGAAAATAACTCAAAATACAGCCATTATTGTCAAAATACCTGGCAACAATAGTGAGTACACCCTACTAGTTCAAGGAACTTGCCCAATCGGACAAATGCCCTGATTAAAACAATTTTTTGTTTAAAAAAAATATAAAAAAATAACTAGGTGTTACGTCCTTAGGGACGTTTATAGTGCTTTTGGTGTGTTTTGTGTTTCTCTTTTTGGTCTCTTTTGCCTCTTTTACTTTCACAGGCCGTCGCTGATTGGCTGTTTTGCCTGTCAGTCATTCGTAATGAGTTGAGTGGGTGTGCCATGTGAGGCGGGATCCTCATCATCCTGATGCTTGACACCTGGAGAAGCCCTACTTAAGGAACATGCTACTTACTGCCAGCGAGAGCTGTTCTGTCTTATGATGTGTTTGTTTCTCTTTGCTTGATTTAGTTTTGTTAAGTATGTAGTGTGTCATGTTATTCGTGCCTTGTTTTTGATTGCCCCAAAAACGTCTTATTTGTGAGCTCTGAAAGATTTAAACAGCTCTTCAAAGCTGGGTTAAGCGGGAAGGAGGAGAGGGGATAGGTAAGGCCGTCACGTGACATACATTTACACACATTTTTGTCTATATACACTAGGTTAGGGATTCGTGCCACCCTCTGTATTTTTGTTTTATTAGTTAGAGTAGTTTAGTTATGACGTCACGGACATTGAAGACTTTTTCTTTCTTTTTTTTAGTTTAGGATTAGATATAAATGGTTTAGTTAGTTCCTTTTTGATTGTTATTTTTGTTTGTTTGGCACAATCCTGTTTTCCCTTTTGCTCCTTCCGTTTTTTGTTCATATGTAAAATATTAATTACTTTATCTTTATTAAATAAGTTTACTTGATTTTGTTGTCTCTCTTTGGTTCTCATTTCATTCAGTGATAAATGGTGACTGGTGTCTGAATTGGTTTAATGTTCCCCTTCTAAAATACCTAGACAGTTCTGAGCCAAAGGTCGTAACACTAGGGAATCATCGAAAACACGAGGATGATTCTGATTTTATTTCATTTAATGTAAGTGACGTTTGATAGCCTATAGTTGATAATAATGTAGGACTACTGACCGGTAACAAAGTTGCGCTGTTGAGGCTTGCGTAGTTATTTTGAACATATTATACAGTTACGAATCATCACACGAACAGAGTGCTGTTTTCCTGAATACCATCATGACTGAAACCGAGACACTGATTTCATAACAGTTCAATAAACAAATAGTTAAAATTAAGTCACTTACATTTTAGATGCGTTTTTGTTCGGTTTCAGCAGCGACAATAGTTCCAAACAAAGATCACAGCAGAACCATCGCGCATCTCACAGCAACACTCAGCCATGTTTCACTACTGAATGATTCAGCGTTTTGAATGAATCGGTTGAGTCAAGGATTCAATTACCCGTTCATAAACTGCCTCGTTCTGAATAAATCAGCCGTTTGAATGAATGACTCAATGCGGTCGTCTGCCACCATCTACTGGCGGCTTAGTTTCAAAGTATCATTCTTTTCAACATTGCTTATTTGTATATTTAAACAATATTTAAAACACTCTCATAATCTAATTTAATACAGTTGTAATTTTTCAATACAAATTGATTGGTAACAGCCTAGTGTCTTATTAGCCTATTCTAATAGAATGTGATCAAATTTAAGAATTTGAAATGAAAGATGGAGCATACATAATAAAAGTAGGGAAAAAATGCCCTTTATAAAGGTAAAAAAAAATGTATTCTGATAAGAGTGTTTTCCAACAGTGATGTAATGAAACATTGACAATTTAAATTTGAAGGGAGTGAAGCCTCTGTTTAGGCTATTAAGGAAATTGAATTTTGCCGAAAGAGCATCTTTTATTTTAAATAAATGTTAATTTTAAAGCAGCCTACTTCAGTATGATATTTTACCATATTATCATGCTTAACACTGAGAATTTGAATAATTGTAATGTGATGATAAAATGCAGATATCTAAATCAAAGAATATCATAGGTTTCGGCAGTTGGCGGGTGGAATATTTATTTTTAACAGTGGATTCAGGTGACTCAGAGTGCACCAGATTAATGAATTTATCTTTAAAATGTAAAAAAATTTCATCCGGGGGGGCATTCCACCGGAGCCCCCTAGAGGTACCGAGCTCCACTCACAAAAATACAAATTTAATTAGCTTATTATTAAAATACATTATCAGGATTTTACCACCTCCTCCTCGTTTTGAGCCAGGAAAAACCCTGCATTACATACCTCTTACTCCAGGGACAGTCTCGGACTCTTCGTCATCTTCATCGCTTACTTCTTCCTCATCTAATTCCAGATCAATTTCATCTATAGAAAAACACCCCGACACATGCATTAGTACACATATATAATTCCTAAACTTCCATTATCTAAAGAAATAAGAGGTACTCTAAAAAAATAAAAAATAAAAATGTAATTCACCTCAAAAACATCTTTCTCTGAGTAACATTTTAAAAACTACTAATTAACTCTAAAGCTTTTCTCTTTAAGTAATTTAGAATTTTCATGTTACTTTACTGTAACATTATTATAATATAAAATCATGCACATACCTTCTATCTCAATTTCATCAAGAGACTTTCCTTGGAAATTTGCAAGAGTTCCTTTCTCCATTGCCAAGAGAAGCTTTGACATTTTTGCAATATCTACTGTTGCATCTGGCAACCGATAATAGTCTCTATGGACCCGAATGTCAAGGCCCAAAAAGTTGGCTAATTGATCAAGCTCGTTTTCCTTAAGATTAAGAATCTGGGACACTGTTGCCACCTGCTCACGGAGCTGTGTAGACCTGAGGTATTCTGGGTGCTGTGCACCACACTGACTTGCAAAAAGCCAGATGCAGTCCTGTCCTCTGAAGAAGCTGGTGGGTGAGCACTTTGGTCTTCCAAATAGGAAGGGGTTGTCCCCGTCTACTTCACATGCATCTCTCCTGTCCACAAGAAGTTTTATTGCTCTGACAAGTTCAGAGTTTAACAAAATTACAACTTTTCTCTCGTTCTTGCCCATTATTTCCACTCTGCTGAAATTCTTGGACATTTTTTGCTCAAAAGGAGAGAGACCGACTGCTTTATCATCATGGAGCTCAGTCTGGTCTCTTTTCCTGAAACACTCGAGAGACATTTTTGAAACCTCTCCTGCACAACGTCTATTAAAGATTATTACTTGTGCAAGTGTCACTTTGGCGAGTTCTGCATATGTTTGTGAAGACTCATGATTTTTTAGGCTTTCAAAAGCATCAGCTGATTTTTTCTCCAGGTGCTGGTGGAGAAGCTGCACATCATGTGTGAACGGTATAGTTGATGGTTTGTTGAACTTTGATTTGCTCGAAGTATCAAGAGCAGCATGGGAGACGTGTTCTGCCCATGCACTTGAGCACAGTCGTTTGAATCGCGCTGCTGCTTTTGTCATACCATCATCCTCTGCTGCGATGGCCCTGCAGAGAATGATGTCACCGATCTTCCTGAGTGAACGTCCTAACTTCAGTGCAAGGCTTGGTGTCTTATACGATTGGCTCTTTTCATCGTAACCAGCGACATCTTTCACAGCCTCAACGACTTTGCAAAAATTGTTCGGTTTCACAGCATCTTCGAAATTAAATATGCATTTTGTTCTCAAGCTTAGCAAGAGTCTGCCCGTTTCCCGAACCTTCTGTTTGATGTATTCGGATTTTATTGGATCACTTCCAAGCTTGTTGTAAAGACACTGACTGAACTGCAGTATGAGGAAATCATTTCGAACTACAGATGAAATGTCATCATTCTTCATGTTTCCCAAAATCTTCCACACCTCTGGAGATATTGCGTGGGAGAATGTTGACTCTGCGATATCAGCCAAAACTAAGACTTTGGCCTTATTAGTTGCTTCAGACTCTGAAAACGTGTTTGAAGGGCATCTGTGTGTATGGCGCCACAGCTCCTTGCGAACAAACAGGCCTTTACAGTATACACAGTGCACATATGTTTTGGCACTCAGTTCAATCTCTGATCTTCCTGGCCGCCTTCTAACTTTCAGTGGTCCACTTTTACTTCCCATAACCTCTTGATTGTGTACATAGTTGCCTCGGTTTCGTAATTTCTCAAGTAACCTTTTTCTGTCCTGGGAGTGTTTAGGGAGCAAGAATGCGGCAGCAATTTCTGTCTCACTGTCTTGATGCTTTTTAAAGTGACGGGCAATTTTAGACTGAGGTTTCTTGCAGACATAACAGTAGTTTTTGTGGGTGGAAAAAGTGTTTTCTGGCACATTGCCAGTCTCTGACCGTTCATAAGAAGACACTGCCGTTGTTCTCTTAAAACTCTGAATGTCAATATTGTTTGTGGTAGTATCATGATCATCACATATGAGGTCTTGAGCAGAACTGGATCGGTCACTAGCCATTTCTTGCTCGGTGGAAGAACGGTGAACGGGTTGTGGTGGCACACTCTTTGACCTCATGACAGATAGACTATCAGCACTATCGTTATTTTGTCTAGAGTCCGGGATGAAGTCATCAGAGGAGGATCCTTCAGTGTTTTTATCAGCATAAGAAGAATCCTCTTCATCAGAGCTAGATTCTTCAAAACTGGAAAATTCAACGTCTGGCTAAAAAAAAAAAAAAAGACAACAAAACTAATATCAAAATCACAAAATAATATACCCTGTTTATAGTCCAGCACACTTTTGATGTAACAAACTTGAAAATGGTTAGGGCTGTCAAATAAAAAAAATATTTTGAATATTTGTCCCAAAAAAAAAAAAAAAAAGTGCATTAAAATGTTTGGTGTCAAGAGGTGCACGAGACATAATGATGACGTAACTGACGCGGTTTGACGAACAATATGTAGATGTGTAGTGAGTAGATGTGGATTGTTTCTTAATGGCAGTTTGTGTTCATGTAGTACATTACGCTCTGTTGAAGCGTGTTTTCTCAGGTTACTGATGCACCAACACAGTTTTATGCACTATTGTAACCTAATTTTCCTAGCATGCACATTAAAGAAATAAAATTTTATTTAAGAACAACTGTTTCAAAAGTTAATGCACTTTAAAAAGTGAATTTCATTTCAATAAAAGATGCGATGCTTGATTTGGTTTATATTTACTTATTGCACTCGCTTGCGCTCTCTTGTGGGCATGAGAGACAATACAGTACTTATTTCCTCTTAACATTAAGTATTGCCTTTAGAATTCTAATATAATTCGAATTTTGCTCAAATTTAAGAAAGAAAATACAATTTAGCTTTTCAGCCATTTTGACAGCCCTAAAATATGTACACGGTGATGTAAAAGAATACCAGCGTCACAAGTAATGAAAATGAATGAACAGAGCGAGGTATATTTTACTCAAAGTTGAGACGTCACAACGTCTTTAAGACAACAGTCCATGTAAAGAAAAGCCTAGTATGATGCCCAACCATCCTACACTTAACACTGCCAGTGTCAAAGAGAAGTAAACAATTAAGGAGCATACGCTCACTTACTTTATCTTTAACTGATGAGGAAGGATTCACACTGTGTTCAGTCACAGCCACTGATGTCTCGTCACACAAATCCTGTAATTGTGAGAAAGAACATATGTTTGCCAGATGGCCACCACAACTAATTCTAGTATCAACCAAAGTCTACTTTTATGGCTATGTCATGCAGAAATGTTTCAATAATTTGCATCATATAAAAAAACTAAACAAATACATGAAATGCAGAACACAGTGCAACATGGTTCAATTTTCAGTGATAAAAAGCTCCTTAGGAAAATTAACCTTGGTTTTGTGATCGATTACTGTTTGTATTACCTTAGTTTTCCGACAAATGTTACTTTTAAATGGTGGATAACATCGTATCTATAATGTATACGAAAATTACAAAAAACATACCACTCTGAAATGTCCTGTGATATCTGTGCTTGCAAAGTTTGTGCGTGAAATCTGTTCTAGACAATCCTCTTGTTCGTTAACATTGTTAGGGTCTGAGTGGGGCTCAAATTGGTTTTGAAATTGACTGCATTCTCAATATTTACACTAGAGAAGAACTCACAGTTTTGGAGGGGCGAAACATTTTCCAAACACACGCTAAACGTTGCCAATTACAACACACTAGGCCAGCTAACCAATCACAGCACATTTCGTATTTCGGAAGGAGGTTTTAAGCCAGACTGGGGAGTAGAGATGCGCGGTTGGCGGTTACAGCCGCGGACTCCGTGGTTGGGCGGATGACGTGACAAAAAATAATATTTTAATTAAATTCGGGCAGGTGGTGGTTGAACCAATCAAATGAAAAAAAAATATACATTGTTAAATATTGCTACCTACATTACCTGTGTTTTATTTAGGCTATTTATTTATATTTTGTCCCTGTGCGCTGATCAGAGACGGAGTTCACTGCTGATATTCTGGGGATACAACATGGCCAATAGGCTATACCAGTAGGGACTTTAGTCTTTAAATATCTTTGCTGCATTAGATCAGTATCTTTTCTAGAACAGGCAAGAGCTTTCTAGCCTCGCGGCTCGCGTCAGCAGCGCCTTGCATCGCCCATAGACCTTAAAACAATCAGCGGATGGAGGGCGGGTGCCGCTTTGAAAATTGGTAAAAAAACATTGGTGCGGATGGACGGAGGATGAGTTTTGTGATGCGGTTGAAATAATAGCCCATCCGCGCATCTCTACTGGGGAGAGAGAAGCTGTAATAATGTAAAATATGTGAAAAATATTGCGTTTTTTGAACAAGCAAGCATGAAAACATATTCTAGTACACCCCAAAAACAAAATCAAGACTTTGTAAAAAGGGCATAATATGACCCCTTTAAGAGACTCACGCTTAAATGCCAGGGCCAAGAGGAATCCCCATAGTTGTATGTGACCTCCTCATCTGGAAAGATATCTCTTATACTAAATAGGCACAGGTGTGGCCTTCCATCAACAATTATTGTCTTGACTTTGCAATTTGAATTTCTGTGATCATTCACGAGCCGTCCAAGTGAACCGTCCTCTTTTGTTGCATCTATGCTGTGAGAAAAATAATGCAGTAGAAACTTAAAACATTCCTAACTTAAACATATAGTTATAACTGAACATTATATATTTCTGGGGTTTTAACCTATATTAAAAAAAACACATTGTGACGGTTAACTTCCCTTTCTAATAATTTAATAGGTGAGATGATCCACTTAAGGTAAAAAAATATATAATACCCCTGAATCACCTAGTTGAACAATAACCATGTTATTGATTATCACTAACTTATAAGTTCCTAATGTTATAAGAACCCTAGCAAAGCTGCTATCGTAATAATAATCTTAATTATTTTAGTTTTTATTAGAATGGCAATGCAGCACACACTTAAAAACAGTCAGCTTACCAATAACGTCTTCCATTCCACGTGAAGTCAAACAAGTAGTTGCCTTGAGCATCTTCAACATGTTTACTTTGAGAGAGAATCCCACGGTATTCAACAACAAAGGTGGATGGTTCAATGTGCTCGAGTGCAAACACACCTCTCCCTAAAAGGGCAAAAAATAAAACATGAACCCAAGTGCACCTATTTGTTACTAACCAACTTATCATTTTAAAGAGTTAAATCCTCTAAAAATGTGTAATGTAATATGAAGTGCAGTAAGTGAAAAATAGAATCTGGATCTGAATCTGAATAGGATCTGATTTGCCTGCAGTCTGACCATAAACGTACCTTTAAATGTGTTGATTTGTCGTCCCTCAATGAAGGCTTTGTCTTTGCCTGACAATATGTGTTCTTTTGCATCCTGCTCAGGTGTTATTCTCTTCTTTCTTACCATGTAGACTGAAAACATTCCATAAAACAATGAGTATATATATATATATGCTTTATATACAGTACATTATTGTCAGACTGTAGTGAAGTCTATATCAATAAATACAAAATTTGAGAGACAACAACAGATTCTATGATCTGGGTCAACAGCTTGAGTCATCAACAGATACGACCACGTTCTGAGCCGCCAGTTTGTGAGGAAAGAGACATTCCCGAACACTACTACGTTCAGAGTTTTTGTCCAGCTAGACAGTAACAACCATATGCCATAGAGACAAAGGCAGATTGACCCAGTCTGAGTAGCCTTCTGCACCTACTTTTGGGTCTTATCTGGCTCTGAACATGCCGTGTTCTTTATCATTTTTGGGGGAATGTTTAATTGCAAATCGCAATATTAACCAGAAAGATTACAATTAGATATATTATATCCCCTAAATCATGCAGCCCGACAGTTTCAGCCAGAAACCGGCTAACCATGTCATCAACTAATACGTGTAAGTGAATGCGCTTTGATGGCGCCGCCATTTTATCTGTCGGATTCACTACACATAAATTCATCAGTTTCTCCCCAAATAAATGAAACTTATTCGGTGTTAAAAGTTAAATTATAATTTAGGTCGGTGACATGAGAGAAGAAAAGAGTGACCTTAATATGTAGTTACCTACACAATGTGTGTCTGATATAAATAAAACACGTCAGCAAATTACATTTGAATGGATTATTATTAACGCTTGCATTAGACATCAGAGTTTTTTACAAACTATAAATGCAGGGCTCGACATTAACGTTTGCCCAGGACAAGTAAAAGAGAATTTTAATTTCCTGACCGGACAAGTAGCCGGATTAGAACGTCAATAACAAAAAAAATAATTAGGGAATCACTAAATGAGACAATAATTATGATTTTATGACATTTATTGTAAGTTAGGATCGATAGTGGATAATAAATGTATTACTGATGGTAACAATGTTGTGCTTCGCAGCCTCTCGAGGAGAAATCTAAACAAATGAGCTCAGCACTCACAAAAGAAACTCAGTTAACGACATACTGCAGATTTTTAAAATATATTTTATATTTAAAAGTTTTTATATTTTAACATGATACAGTTAAGCAACCGCACACGACGAGTTGTTTTCCTGATTATAAAGGTGCACCTTATAAAGGTGCAGATTTTACAATATGCAGATTTAAATATCAAAGCTGATTGAACACTGATGAGAATATTGTTTCAGAATAAATTATATTTACAACACACACACACAAAAAATCCAAACAAGCACCTCTTTTACTCTGACAAGTGAATGACAGATTTACTCCGAAGGACAAGCACATGAAAAGGCTTAATGTCGAGCCCTGAAATGTATTGTTTTGCTAGTGCTTGTGTATTTAAATGTCTGAAACCTAAAACGGTGATTATGTGGCTGAAAACACTGTTGTGATATATGAAGAGCGCATTTGTCTCTGACTCAAAAAGCTAATCTGTGATATGTCATTAATTTTGTCATGAGTTACATGAAGTAAATATAAAGAGAAGCGTGACACAGAATGACTGAAGAAAGACTTTGAGAATGAAACCAACCTGTATCTTCTTGTTTCACTCTGAATGTTTCTTCCATCTTCATTTCACCACTCTCCTCTTTAATAATCGCCATCTTTGTTTGTTCCTCAGTTTCTTCTTGTTTCACACTGAATACATCTTCAATCCTGAATTCTTCACTCTCCTCTTTAATAATCGCCATCTTTGTTTGTTCCTCAGTTTCTTCTTGTTTCACACTGAATACTTCTTCAATCCTGAATTCTTCACTCTCCATCTTTATGTGTTCCATAGATCTCAGCTACTTCAGGAGTTTGAGTGTTTAGACATATCGTCCTGTTTAAGATGAAGAAAGAAAAATAAATGTAAACTAAATCTCTGAGCTCTAGTTCAGTAGTGCAGCGCACAGGTAAGAGTCTGAGAGTTAATGACCTGATTAACCAAAAAACTCCAAACTAGCATTACAAATGAATAAAGGAACACAGAATACAGACAATTAATATTTAGACATTTAATGTTTACATTCAGTATGTATTGATTTGTAGATTATATTCAATAGACTACACTTTCATGAAAACATTGGCAGTTGATTAGTAGAAGTAATTACACATATTTGTGTTTTTGTTCCTGTTGCATTTTCACTGTTGTACTGAGAAGCATTTGTTTCAATTCAATCTGAATTTGTTTCGAAAAGCACGTTGTCAGTGATCAAACAGCGTGTTTACGATTAAGTGCTTCACAATATACGGAGCGAAATGAGACGCACCTTTTAAATTAATGTGTGGATGCATAAAAACTATGTTCATTCATATTAGATACATTATAATGTTACATTAAAAATAATTATTTAATTGGATTGTATCGTTTTATAAACTTTAAATGATTAAAAACACAAACCTTTCTTCAGCCGAATCACAGATGCAGGAGCGCGGCGCAGTCTTATGACATCATGTCGTCACACCAAAATAAAAGTCCCGTTCACAAGATACAAATAATAGAAATTCCCATACAGAAAACACATTCAAATGAAAAGATAAAGGACTGATTCAAAGGATAAATCACAGATTCCCAAAGCTATTAATACCACTGAGATTTTTTCACAAGCTTCTGGTTTATATTTCAAGTAAGAAAGTGTGAAGTGATTGCAATTATAATACCAACTACAAAGCATGTGTGATATTCTCAATCATGAATAAAGTTAAGTATTCATATTTCAAATGATTGGAAAGAACTGGAATATTTCAAACCCATTAAGAATTTGTAGTTAATTAAATGTGTGGTTGTAGAGAGATCTGCTATTTAATTTATGAACTAAAATTGAATCCTTATTATTTTTATTTTATTCTATTCCATCTCAGTTTCTCCACAGAATATAAGGCCAGTAAATAAAATCAAAATCTGTCTAGATTAAAGTGCATATCATCAAATGTCCATGACTGTAAATGATTACACTGATGGTGGGTTTAAAACAATTGATTTTGACTGTGAAAACAAATTAAATTGATTAAAATGGATTTATTTTAATGGTAATGTCATGTGATTTTAATTTCATTACCTTTAATAAAATTGGTGGTATGGAATTTGTGCTGATAAGCAATTCCCGCACACTATCGTAACTTGCAAAATATTTATTCACACAACGTTTCGGTCACACATGGAATTTGTGCTGAAATGTGACTAGCTTTCAGATTAAGGAACAGATACTCATTTACTGGAAACTGATTTACAAACCAAAAATAATAACACTATGGAATAACAGGTACATAGTGAAAAATAACAAATCTGTCTTCTGTTAGGAATGTATGGTCTGTCTTTGATCTTATTGATTTAATGCTCTTTTATATGAGCAGTTTTGTTTATAATTAAAATTTTGGGCAGTATAAAAAAACAGTTAATTAATTCAAGTCATACATTTTCATTTTCTGTAATTGGCAAATATATGATAGCATATTCAGTTGTTACTCCTCTACCCTTATTAACAGTGAGTGGTGTTCAGTTTCTAGATGCAATGACCACTTTACTAGAAACACTGGAACTCTACAGGTAAATCCATCACAGGAGTACAGAAAATAAATCTATATATATAATTTTTATATTGGTAAAGTTACAGTTTTGAGAACAAAATACATTCAATATCCAGTTACACCTGTAGGAACCTCTTCGGAGAAGTCCAGAAGACTGAATCTGCAGCAGCATCAAGAGATCGAACTGTCGCGCTGCAGTCATGAAGTCAGACTAAAGCAGTGAAACACTAGTTTTATTTAGTTTTTAGGGGGCCATCCTTACAGGTAAAGACAAAAGCAAACAATGCATGCAAAGAATGTAAGCAGTTATAGGAAGCCGCTCAGACTCTAGAGTTTCTACAGCACTCATAATCCTAAACCTTATTCGGACGGGATTAGTTTAACATGGAGAGGTGGGGTAAAGTAATTACCAGAGTTTTTCAGTGATTTTAGTTCTGTCCGAATGTACCATTTCAGTTATCATTATAGACAAACGTCAGGAAAGATAAAGATATTTTTACCTTCTGTAAAAAGGTCCGGAAAAATTACCTCAGGTAATACTAATTCCGTGCGAACAGATACGTTGTAAATTTGTACACAAATATTCTGTCATTTCCTGTTTAAAAGTATTTTTCCGCAGTTTTGGAGACGCTTGAAAAAGCATTCAGTTGTGTTCTAGGCGGTGGGACAAGTCTGTGGCAAGCTCAGGTGTTTTCCTCATACCTCATACCATACGTATCAAAAAGAAGATTGTTTGGCCAGACTTAACTTTTTTATATATATATAAACATAATACACACATGACGACAGGAAGGTGACAGCAGTGCGTAAATCCAGTTACTCCTCCCACTTCTGCTAGTTTTACTGAGATATCTTATCCTGTGCGAAGTGGCAATTATTATTACAGACGTCCTGTGGTAAGAATACGTTACTCCATCTACCCTTGATTCCATCTACCTCTAAAACTAATCCCGTCCGAATAGGGCTATAGAGATCAGTGAAATGCTAGATCCAAGATGGCGCCGCGGATGGCTGCCTCGGTGTTGAGCTCTCCAGTTGTTACACTGTTTTTGTTAGTTTGTCCTGTTTTATGTTTGTCATTCGCTATCAGTTATACCAGGGACGAACTGCTGAACATTCGGCAGTGCACACCAACTGATCACCAACCAGTTTTTGATTCTTCTGGCGTTTTGCGGAACATTGTCGTCGGTTGTGCCGCTGCACTGTGGAAACAGTATAAGACGCGCAGGCGTGGGAAGCGAGCCGGCACACTCGTTAAGCTCAGGCAGCGCGGATTCAGAACGGCGCTGCCTAGCATCCATCTGGCGAATGTCCGCTCTCTCCCTAACAAAATGGACGAACTACTTCTGCTCTCACGCAAAAACAAGGACTTTACCAACTCTGCTGCTCTGTGTTTCACGGAAACCTGGCTGAACGAAGCCATTCCGGACAGCGCGTTACATCTACCGGACTTTCAGCTGTTCAGAGCGGATCGCGATATGGAGTCAACGGGGAAAACGCGCGGTGGTGGGACATGCTTTTACATCAACAGAAGGTGGTGTACTGATGTAACTGTGTTAAGGAAGATGTGCTGTCCTGATGTGGAAGTGCTTTTCATTAACTGTAAGCCGTTCTACTCGCCGCGGGAGTTTTCCTCGCTCGTTCTCATCAGTGTTTACATTCCACCGCAAGCACACGTGAGTATGGCGCTGCAACAGCTGGCTGATCTGATCACAGAAACAGAACAACAACACCCGGACTCTGTTCTTATCATTCTCGGAGACTTTAATCAGGCAAAACTCACACGTGAACTGCCTAAATTCAAACAGCACATTACATGCCCCACCAGAGACAATAATATTTTGGACCATTGCTACACCACAACAAAGGATGCATATCGCTCCGTCGCCAGAGCAGCTCTAGGACTTTCCGATCACTGCCTGGTTCATCTTCTACCAACTTACAGGCAAAAACTTAAAACTGCTAAGCCAGTAATAAGGACTGTAAAGAGATGGACCAACGACACAGAGCAGGTCTTACAAGCCTGTTTTGAATGCACTGACTGGAGTGTTTTTGAAGCTGCCGCCAGCGATCTGGACGAGCTCACAGAGACTGTAACATCATACATCAGTTTCTGTGAGGATTTATGCATCCCTACCAGGACTTACTTATCATTCAACAATGATAAACCATGGTTCACACCAAAACTCAGACAGCTTCGTCAGGTCAAAGAAGATGCCTACAGGAGTGGGGATAGGATCTTGTATAATCAGGCCAGGAACACATTGACAAAGGAGATTGAAGTGGCTAAGAAGAGCTATGCCAAAAAGCTGGAAAACCAGTTTTCCTCCAACGACCCTGCATCAGTGTGGAAAGGCCTGAAAGATATTACCAACTACAAGACACCATCCCCCAGCATCGACAGCAATAAGCATCTTGCGAACGAGCTGAATGTCTTTTACTGTAGATTTGAGACCCCCGATCAGACACCCCATACCCGCCCTGACCATCTCTCTACACAGCCATCAACACCTCCAGCCATCCCCCTCCCCTCCCCCCCCTCCCCCCCTGCACTTCAGATCAGTGAGGATAATGTGCGTCAGATCTTCAGGAAACAGAAGAGAAGGAAAGCACCAGGCCCAGACGGTGTTTCACCAGCCTGTCTGAAAACCTGCGCTGACCAGCTGGCCTCTATCTTCTCACTGATCTTCAACAGATCACTGGAGCAGTGCAAAGTCCCTTTCTGCTTTAAACGCTCCACCATCATCCCAATCCCGAAGAAACCAAAGATCACAGGACTCAATGACTACAGACCTGTTGCCTTAACATCTGTGGCCATGAAGTCATTCGAAAGACTGGTGTTATCATATCTGAAGGACATCACTGGACCCTTGCTGGACCCCCTGCAGTTTGCCTACAGAGCAAACCGGTCTGTGGATGATGTGGTCAATATGGGACTGCATTACACCCTACAACATCTGGACAAACCAGGGACCTATGCAAGGATTCTGTTTGTGGACTTTAGTTCTGCCTTCAACACCATCGTCCCATCACTGCTCCAGACCAAACTGACCCAGCTCTCTGTCCCTAGCTCCATCTGTCAATGGATCACCAGCTTTCTGACAGACAGACAACAGCTAGTCAGAATGGGCAAAATCACGTCCGACAGCCGCACCATCAGCACCGGTGCTCCACAGGGATGTGTTCTCTCACCACTGCTCTTCTCCCTGTACACAAATGACTGCACCTCTAAAGACACCTCTGTCAAGCTCCTGAAGTTTGCGGACGACACTACTGTTATCGGACTCATCCGGAACGGTGACGAGTCTGCGTACAGACAGGAGGTGGAGCAGCTGGCTCTTTGGTGCAGTTATAACAACCTGGAGCTGAACACGCTCAAAACAGTGGAGATGATCGTGGACTTCAGGAGAAACCCCCCTGCACTCCCTTCACTCACCATCATGGACAGCACTGTGACTGCAGTAGAGTCATTCAGGTTCCTGGGCACCACCATCTCTCAGGATCTGAAGTGGGACACTCACATAGACTCTATTGTGAAGAAAGCCCAACAGAGACTGTACTTCCTGCGTCAGCTGAGGAAATTCAACCTGCCACAGGAGCTGCTCGTACAGTTCTACTCAGCTGTCATCCAGTCCATCCTCTGCACTTCCATCACCGTCTGGTTCGGCTCTGCTACCAAAACCGACCTCCGTAGACTACAGCGGATAGTTCGGACTGCTGAGCGAATCACTGGCACTACCCTTCCCACACTCAAAGTACTGCACTCATCCAGAGTGAGTAAAAGGGCTCGCAAAATCACTCTGGACCCGTCACACCCAGCACACTTTCTGTTTGAACTGTTACCGTCTGGTCGACGCTACAGAGCACCGAGCACAAAAACAACCAGACACAGGAAAAGTTTCTTTCCCCAGGCCATCTACCTCATGAACACTTAAATGTTCCGCTACTGTGGAACAAACATGTGCAATACTTCCCTCAGACATTTCATTATAGCACCTTATAACTTTATATATATTTATAATTTATAATCTTTTTATTTTTATTTTATTTTTTATTTTTTTCTATTTTTTATTTATACCTATGTTACTTGTCTTGTCACTTTATATTGTATGTGTACTGGAAGCTACTGTCACCAAGACAAATTCCTCGTATGCGCAAGCATACTTGGCAATAAAGCTCTTTCTGATTCTGATTCTGATTCTGATTCTGAAAGTAATTCACACTTAACAGTGAGGTCGTGTCTGAACTTCCTGTCTGCCCTGACGTGACCATGGAAGTGTGGTAGATTTCTCTTCTTTCGCACCTGACTTAAATTTACCTGGGGCATCTTCAATTGACACCCAAGTGTCTACAGCCAACACTTAATAATCTTTATACTCTAGCACTGCGTCTACAGTCGACAACTGGCGTTGAGTTGGACGACGTCTCGTCCCTTTTCCTATAACACAGGGGGCCCTATCTTGCACCCAGCGCTATTGACTTTGTACACCGACGCATGTATCATTCCTATTTTCAAAGTGGACTTTTCCCTCCACAGACGCACGTCGGTTAACTAAGAAATACACTTGCGCTCCCCGGGGCGGTTCAGCGCAAAGAGGAGGCGTGTTCCGGCGCGAACGTTCCCTCATGCTATTTTACAGGATTAGAAAACAATTGCGCCACTGACCAAAAAAAATAACAGTTTAAAGTCAGTGGCGCGTTGCGCATGTTATTCATATGCTATTTTAAGGGCGCATGCTTGGCCTTAATCAATGTAGCGTGTGCACAACGCGCATACACTTTGATCTCTCATCTACACACAGACGCAGCAGTTATCATTTTTGCAAATCATACATTATTACGACAGATAGATAGATAGATAGATAGATAGATAGATAGATAGATAGACAGACATTTTATTATAAAAGCATACATCTAGCTTACACATTTACCCAAATTATCATACGCCTGTTTAACCGAAGTTAATTTGGGTGTGTTTCTCCATCCCCAACGTCCCTGACGAGAACGTCGGTCTCCTCGGCTGTGAACCGCTCCTCGCGTGTGCCTGGCAAATCCGCCATTATAATAGGAATCCGCTTTAGAACAAGCGCGCCTGCTCTTAAAGGGAATGTGAGATGTCGCTCTGATTGGTTTATTTCACGTTACGCCCAAACCACACCTATGAATAATGAAGCTACTTCAGACCAACCCCTTTTAGATTTGCGCCGGGCGCAAGAGTCATTTATCCCGCCGGGAAAATAGCAACAGCGCCCAAGACCCGCCCACAAAGTTACTTGCGCTTTGCGCTTTGACACTTGCGTTTCAGATCGTTAAAATAGGGCCCTAAGTGTCGGGTAGGCTTCACTAACTAACTTGCTGCCAGCATTAACTAGACTTCGAATATGCTTTAATCACGGCCAGAGGATCTCAGACAAATTTCAGAGAGAATCCCACCAGCAAAAAGAATACAAAAAGAACAGTTTTAATAAAATAGGAGCATGGCAAAAATTACATGATAAATTACATAATTTCCCTACAATTTGATTGGTTCTTCATATGCAAACCCTTCTGTTACTAGGTAGAAGCAAACTTAGATCTAAAATCATAAAAAAAAATTGAAAAGGTTAGAAGTTCAGTTGATTACTCAAAATGTGATGAGACTATTCTAGACTGTTATATTTTTAAAATTGTCTAGCCAGATCTCAGAATTTTCCAATGGTTTCGACACAGGTTAGATTAAAGATTAGATGTTAGAATTATGATTTGTTTAAAATATAATTTACTATTTTATTTATTCAAAATTCCATCCCAGAGGGCACCCTTTGGCCACCTGCTCAGCTTGCTCCACCTTGGTTTCCTACTCTGCCTTCCTCTCCTGTTCGTCTTCCTCTCCATGGCCCTGGCGCTCCTTCCCGCCCCCTGGTCTGAGCATTTTCCCTGGTTCATGTCTCTTGGTAGCCTGACAAGCCAGACCCACATCAAGATGTTGGGTCTGGGAACACACCATTGGCAGGGCTCAATCCGAGGGGCGGGATAAACGGTTGTCTTTCAAATTCCCTCTGCACGCAATAGGATAGCGCTACAACCAACCAGAGCAACGAAACCTAAACCTTTTTTAAGAATGACTTCAGTGCCGTTCTTTGTTCTTTTCTCAAAGAAAAGCTTAACTTCAAGTCTTCCAGAGTCGCGGCCAAAGCCGATTCGAAAGACTGCTGTTCGCAAGCAGCAGCAGCAGCCATCATCTTTGTTTTCAAGTAGCAGGTTAAGCCCGCCCACCAACTCTATACAAGATATGATTGGCCTGACTAGAGTTTGTTTTTTCCAGCTCGCAAGCCAACGGAGAGTTGCCTGACGCTGGCAAATTACATTTGCTGCCGCTAAGGTGTGTCTAGATTTCTAGGCCAGACTCTTGGCTTTCTTGCCTTTTTTAGGATTACCCTTTTGCTTGTGTTTCCTGCCTTGTTTGCTTGTTTGGAATGCCTGCCTGGATATTAACATATTGACCTGTATTTTGGATTACGTGTCTGGATTGTCCCTCTAATAAAAGCTGTGTTTGAATCTCCAACCTTTCGAGGCTCGGAGCAGTTTATAATAGACACAATAATGCTTAGTAAAATTTTAACGGAACTGTAAAAGCCAAGAAATTGTACAAAAAAGACTGTAGTCACCGGGACAACAGGAAATCAAACTGGGCATGGGACAGGCGGAAGTACCACTGAAAGTGGCCGTCATCCAGGCGCAGCTCCTGGAGCAAATGGTGAAACTCGCCAAACAGGGTATGCCTCCGGAGGGTCTGGTGGACACAAGTACGGCGACGATGACCCCTACACGCTAGTGCAAATACAGAGCGGTGACTCTCTCGATGAATGCTCGATCAACATCAGCCATCTTGCAAACAGACAACAGCCTAGCACTTGCCCCTCCCACAAGAAGCGAATTTCGCCTCGGACGCGCGTCTATTTCGCTTCAAGCGCTTGTTTTATACGCGCGTCCTATTTGCCTTAGATGCGCGAGTGGATTCAAAATGTTAAAGCGTCAACTAGATGTGAATTTGACGCTCTATTCGCGTTTGGTGTGAAGGCAGCATAATAACGCAAAATTAATTATTTGCACAATAGAATATATACATTTATACACACAAAAAGAGTTAAAAGTTTGCTCTTTTCTCATCTTAAAGGCTATAACTATTAACTTCACAATTATTATTATTATAACTATTTTAAATTTCTTATTGAATATTGATACATGGGGTTTGAAAAGATTGATTGATCTACTGTTGAGCACACCTGTTGCTTATTTTACTCAAGATCATTAACTATTTAAGTCCCCTTCCCACACAGCCATGGGATGTGACAGAAAATTACAGTTCTTTTGGAGGAGGTGGAAAATAATCAAATCCAGCTAATCTCAAAGCTGAAAAACAAAATTATAAACACTGACAAAAAGAAAATCGGGGCAGAAATAACCCAAAAAATTAATGCTGCTGGCTATTGGTATGAGCAAAGACCAGAAAAAGTCAGGAAGAAGTGGAGGGACTTTGCAAGTGTGACAAAATGGAGGGCTACATCATGTAAAAGGGAAGCAAACAAGACTGTTGGGGGTATCAATTCAGTTCCTCTGACTGCAGAGGAAGAGAAAGTTTTGGCCATCCTGGGGTCTGAGGCATTGGAAGAGGTCCTTGGCATTTTAGATGCATGTGCATCTAAGGCAGGCCTTTGCCTTCAAAGTTTAGCCCTTCAACATCAGGCCCCCTCCAGTCTGGCCCTTCAAAATGGGACCAGCTCCTGGGCTATTTCTCCTTTCCCCTGACTTACCTCAGTCTGAGGCCTCCTTGTGTGCTGGAGCAATGTCCTCCTGACACTCTAAAACACAAGCCATTAATATCCTACTAAAGGAGAAACAGGGGACATTGTGGCTACAGTGAGACAGCAGAACTCCAGGGAATCAGGAAAGAGTTGAGAGCCCCGAGGGAGCAGCAAGACCGACATCATCAGGAGGATATGGCCTATATATTATAGGATATGGGCTAAATTAGAACTTGCATCAACTAGGCCAGCAAGCCTCTCTTTAACAATGTTTTTACCAACCGACAGTAAGTGCAAATTGCATTGGTGGGTGATGGCCTGGGGATCAGCAAGTCTTCAGTCAGCGAAACTGTGACAGCAGTAACACCTTTGTTGTTACAACTTATGAAGAAAATCCTGATTTTCCTCAAAACTCCTGAAGAAATCCAGCCGACCAATCAACAGTTCTACAGTATTGCCAACATCCCCAGAGTGATTGGCATCAGCAGTGGGACCCTTATCCCAGTGTCAAGCCCTGTGGTAAATCAGCCCTTGTACATTTGCAGGAAGGGCTATACAGCTATAATTGTTCAAATAGTGTGTGATCACCAGGCCATAAGTACACCCAGTCATAAGACTAAGCTTAACATAAAATGCGTTTTAAGTCCTGCGTAGAATTAATAGCTGTTGCACCATCTGGGCGTGGCACACGTCTGAGACTAAATCGTACACCTAGTCAAAGGTAGGTGTAAAGTGCGAAGTCTTGACTTGTTTCCATGGTAAAAATAAAGATAAATAAAAACGTTGAGACAATAGCGCGTCTCATATACAGGCTACACGATCAGTGGGCTTTCCGGCGTGAAAGAGTAATGAGAGACCGCACCAATCCTCTTGATATATATGGAGACAGAGAACTTATTGAACGTTTTCATTGCAGCAGGGTTGAATTGTTAGAATTAATCAATGAATTATCACAGCAGTTACAACAAGCAACAGACAGGAAAGGAGCGCAGTCCCCAACATTGCAGGTGCTAATTTCTCTTCGATTTTATGCCAGTGGATCTTTCTAAAATACATTCGCTGAAATGGTGAATGTAAGCAAAAGTACAGCATGCCGGGCGATTCGACGAGTTTCTCTGGCACTTCAACATGTTCGACTACCCATCCAGGAGGAGGCCACACGCACCAAGGAGAAATTTCGCAGAGATTCCGGCATACCCGGCATTTTTGGATGTATTGATGGTACCCATGTGCGCATTCAGGCACCATCTAAATCAGAGTTTGGTATTTCTCAGCCATCAGCACATAGGTGTGTTGTGGAAGTGTATACAACCTTTTGCACCATGATACCATCATTCATTAACTGGTTCACTACATGTGAAAAGGAAGAAACCAGTACTGCCTTCAGATGGATGTGTAGCATATTCTATAAAAACTGTTGTAGCCTATCCGTGTTATCTGGTGGAATTCTCAATGGAATTTGCGAGTACTGAAAACGATCAGGATAGCGTATATTAGCATCTAGTTAACATAGCATTTATATAGTTATTTAAGTTATTTTGTGTAGCCTAGGTAGTTAATTAGCATAGTTGTTAGTGTAGTATTGTTAGTAGCATAGTATTGCATCAGTTAGGATAGCTTAAAGTTAGCGTAGATTTTTAGCATTAGCTTTATCTGTATTTAGTACAGTGGTTAGGATGGGATGATAATGACGTCACAGAGACTTTGGATTTTGGTAACTTTACAACACAACCTAAAAACAACAAAATATCAACGTCAGCTGACGTCGGTATTGGACGTCAACTTAACGTTGGCATTAGACGTTGAGGTGATGTTGTATTTTGGTCACCCGACGTCGCAACCAAAATTAAACCAGTTATCAACGTCTTATGCCAACGTTAAGTTGACGTCCAATACCGACGTCAGCTGACGTTGATATTTTGTTGTTTTTAGGTTGTGTTGTAAAGTTACCAAAATCCAAAGTCTCTGTGACGTCATTATGGTAACGTCCACACAATGTCAAATTCTAACATCATTAGACGTTGATATTTAGTTGGTTTTAGGTTGTAGTATTTACTAACCGAAATAAAACGTCAAGACAACGTCCTACGTCAAACATTTAGTCATGAGGTATGGTGACCAAAACCCAACATCTCTTTAACGTCATAATGGCAACGTCCACACAACGTCAAATTCTAACATCATTAGACATTGATATTTTGTTGGTTTTAGGTTGTGGTATTAACTAACCAAAAGTCAACGTCTCCAGACAACGTCATATTTACGTCAAACACTGACATTTAGTTGTGAGTTATGGTGACCAAAAACCAACGTCTATTTAACGTCATAATGGCAACATCCACATAACATCAAATTCTAACATCATTAGACATTGATCTTTTGTTATTTTTAGGTTGAGTTGTAAAGTAACTAAAATCCAACGTTGAGCCAACGTCTCAAACCAACGTCATATTGACGTCAAATACTGACATTTAGTGGTGAGATATGGTGACCAAAATCAAACGTCATCTTGATGTCATTATGGTAACGGTCCACACAACGTCAAATTCTAACATCATTAGATGTTGATATTTTATTGATTTTAGGTTGGGGTATTTACTAACCAAAATACAACGTCAAGCCAACGTCTCAAGACAACATCATATTGATGTAAAACACTGAAATTTAGTTGTGAGGTATGGTGTAGAGGTCTTCTTGGATCCTAAAATCTGTACCCGACCCAAATTACTTCTTACCTGAACCTGACGTGTATAAATACGTTTTTTTAAAGAATAACCCAACTCGAGACAGACCCGAGTCCGACCCAACCCAACAGCATTGCTTTCCTAACCCGACTGGACCCAAACATAAATGGCATTGATGTGTGCACAGCCAAGTCTGTCAAGAAGAATCCTGGTGTCCTGCTGACTGATTTGTTTGGCCGCTGCTCCATTATTCATTTATTTACTTGAAGCCCTGCATGAACGCACAATGTAATGAAGCGAGTGCCTTTTCCTGATGGATCTCATAGCTAAGATGGATTTCTGTGTGCAAAGTTAGAAACATTTGTTCCTTTTCTACATTTCAAAAATGCACTTGACACGAGCACTTGGCAAGTACGCGCTGAAGTGCTGAAATGTCAATCACTCATTACTGTAACTTCAGTACATCCTATAATTTAATTGTAATCTTATACCTGACCTTAAGATGATCGTTGAAACAGTAGGCAAAAAAGTGGAGCAAGCAACAGTACGTAGAGTCCATTGTCTGTAGAAGTGTGGATTCAGAGAGAACTTAATAACCTTGTCATAGAATTGTTTTAAATAGCTAATAAAGTTTTGTTAAATGCCTGAGTTTAAAAGAATTCGGGTCTTCTCAGGTCCATATTGAAGCATGCCAGAGACCCGAGGCCACTAATACCGAACCCAACCTGTGTCCGAGGCACTCGTTTAAGTTTTAGCAACTGAAAGACTGAAGGTGCGCACAACAACACACATTGGTTTGGGATTTATTAATGGTTTATACTTATTTCTACAATTATATAATGAATCCTAAACCACCTTGTATTGTTTTGCATATTTAAAAATAAAAATAAAAAACTAGCTGGGTTGCTGCTCAAAATTATGTTGTTTGCAGGTGTACACTTTATTAATTTTGGAGCAGCACACTGCCGGTAAGGTGTTCATTCTCACAAGAGGGAAAGACTTTATGGTTCAAATTTGGATGATCTACATTATGGAACAGCAAATACACTGCGTGGGTGAAATGTGAACTACCTCTTTAAGTTGTGCCTTTGGGTAATCAAAATCTCCAAAGTCACAATACAGCAGTTTATCAGAGACTAATGAATACAGGTAGTGACAGGGTAACAGCAATCATCATCTGTATAGCATACATCCAACCACCTGACGAATGTTTTATGTTTTAGGGGGGATTGGGGGGGATGTAAAAAAAAATGTGAGCCCTATCAGCTGGCAGTATTATTTAAGGTTAAAAATAACTCAAATTAAATATAATGCGTTTTTTTATTATAATAACTATTTAATGATATAAGTAAAAATATAATAAATATGTAATATAGTACACATATTTAGCTAAATACTCTCTATAGCCCTTTTTTTCTAGCCAACTAACGTGCTATAGCCTGGCTTTCCTGAGGTAAATGTTATGTGGCAATTGTTCTCCAGCTGTTTTATTGACCCCTTTGTTTGATTGATTGGTCGATATTATGTATGAGGAATATACATTTCGGTAAGTTGTACTTTATCTTTCAACAGTGTTCATTCGTGTTTATTTACTATTAGCTAGTAGAGATGATCGGGTCACGTGCCGCTAGGGATCTGTCACGTCACATTTACAAGTGCTAAAATGGTATTTATTGTTTGAATTTCATAATAAAATTGACAGAATCTGAGAGCTGAGATTTTTTTATATCATAAGTAACCTGCTCTGTCTAGTCGGTCTCCGTGTCCTCTTTGCTTCACGATTTTTCTGTGCGTGAGAAAATGGATGTGTGGCGTGAGAGCGTGTGAAAAGTGTCAATTGCGTGAGTCTCACGGTGAATGCGTGAGGGATGGCAGCTCTGCAAACGCAGTAATTTTTATTAGTATACAATAATGATGATAATATGAACAACAATCATAATAAAATCAATTTAGCCTATTGAAGTGTGCAAATTTATTTTAGAATGTTGCAGGTAACCCAAGAAATTTGAAATGAATTCCTAACCAATCACAGTTAGGCATCGATTTCCTCTGCTCTACCCTCTTGTGGGAAAGACCTCACGTTTCCACTCAAGCTGTTGTACTGCGCAGGCACTGCACACCTTTCAATGGCTCTGCTTTCAACATCTTGACATACTGTAAGTATTATAAAAGCACCATAAACGTTTTTATGCACTATATTCAAAGTCTTCTTAATACACTCGATAGCTTCATGTGAAGGAACAAACGCACATTTAAAGATATTAAGTTCACGGAAACTCTGTAACTTAAAGATCTGATTTTATAAAGTCTCAGTAAGCTGTTGGATGGATGCAATTCACTATGTTGTTATGAACTTTCCATTGCGGAGCTAGAATTCCCATGAGAGGATATTCTAGAGCATCAATTCTGCACCCAGGAAGCGCATAAACGTAGTGTACAGGATGATTTAGGCGCATTAATTCTGCACCCGGGATGTGCATAAAAGGTCCGGTCAAGCACACTAAAGCTTTTTTACTATGACAGTTTTACGCAATTAAGGAAAATATATTTAGCATACTTATTTGATCAAACGTACCTATTATATGTTCTCCTAAACACTGCCATGATTAATGATTACTAATGTTCTTGTAACTTGTAAATCATTTAAAATGATTGTTTTTTACATTTAAAATTAGATGTAGCAGAAAGCACTATACACATTTAACATTTTGTGTGTGTGTGTGTGTGCGTGCAATTTTAAATTGTTCAAGAAAATTACAGTAGTATCGGATCGGCAGGTATCGGTATCGGCTGATACTCAGAATTCTGGTATCGGAATCGGATCGGAAATGAAAAAAGTGGTATCGGGACATCCCTAGTAAATACATCACTCATTACATGAGGGAAGTATACCATTTTGAATGAACCGGCAAAGGTACCCTGTGATGCGGCTCTTATCTGTCACAGAGCATTCGTCGTCGTCATCAGTCATTGTAGGCCAGATGATGCGTTCCAGAATGCACTACACATACAACACCAAGCAGATAAGCCATCTCAGAATCAGGGTTAGGTTTTTACACATACAGTGCTATGCATAAGTTTAGACACCCATACTAAAGTTGACTAAAAAGAGGAATAAAAAATCATCTTTTGGAAACTGAACTTAATGCCTTAATTTAAAAAAATTGGAAAAATCCAACCTTTAAGGACACCAATTTTCTTTGTGAATGAATAATGCATCGTAAATAAATAAATGTTCTTCCTTAAAATACAGGGTGCATAAGTTTGGACACCCCTATGTTAAATTCCCATAGAGGCAGGCAGATTTTTATTTTTAAAGGCCAGTTACTTCATGGATCCAGGATACTATGCATCCTGATAAAGTTCCCTTGGCCTTTGGAATTAAAATAGCCCCACATCATCACATAGCCTTCACCATACCTAGAGATTGGCATGGTTTTATTTCAGTTAGCCTAATAACTGGTTTGATTTGCATTGAGAGATGATCTTATGGAAAGTACCCCATGCCAATCTCTAGGTATGGTGAAGGCTATGTGATGATGTGGGGCTATTTTAATTCCAAAGGCCAAGGGAACTTTATCAGGATGCATAGTATCCTACTTTAAAAAAAAAAAAAAAATACTTAAAAATATAAATCTGCCTGCCTCTATGGGAATTTAACATAGGGGTGTCCAAACTTATGCACCCTGTATTTTAAGGAAGAACATTTATTTATTTACGATACATTATTCATTCACAAAGAAAATTGGTGTCCTTAAAGGTTGGATTTTTCCTAATTTTTTAAATTAAGGCATTAAGTTCAATTTCCAAAAGATTATTTTTTATTCCTCTTTTTAGTCAACTTTAGCATGGGTGTCTAAACTTATGCATAGCACTGTATGAGGCATTTGTCTTGGTGCAATGGTGCTTAAAAAAAATACAATCACACAAAAAATTTAAGATAAATATATAAATCTCACAAAAATATAAGCCACACAAAAAAACAACACAAGAATCAAGTACTTTTTAGAAAAAGTACTTTTTCAATCTGGAATAAGCAATTGTCCTGTAGTGTTGGTGTTCAATTTCCAGATATGACCAAAACGGCTTGTCTTAAAGGGGTGATAGAATGCAAAATCGATTTTACCTTGTCATAGTTGAATTACGACAGTTTGGTGGGTAAATAGGACATACACTACTCACAAAAAGTTAGGGATATGCGATTTTCAGGTGAAATTTCAGAATGCACCTAAAATGCAACCTTTACACGTGAACTTAATTTGGCATTTCTACTTAAATGCCCTACTTTCATGATATAATATCACTGTAGCATGAACTTTTAAAATTTTCTATAAATTTCACACGAAACGAAAGTCGAATATCCCTAACTTTTTGTGAGTAGTGTATATAGAACCTCAAAATCCCATAGACCCCTCTTTCCTCTGCAAATCTCACTATTTGAAACTGCCTCTTAAAACGGGCAAATCCCAACGAGCCTTCGAGTTGACGTCTACTCGCTTCCTGTCCCTTATTTGGCTCAAGTCGCTGTCTTTGTCACGGCCCGAAATTTATATACACCACTGACCTGATATCAGCTAGTCCTCTTGCGCACATCTTATTAGGAGACCTTAAAGAACAGTGTGAAATACTCCATATAATCATTCTATCACCCCTTTAACTGAACTATTTACCTGTGGGGTCAAGACAGCACTCGACTCCTGAGGGAAAATCACTTGAGCTACATCTGGACGTTCACTAATGAGTGGCCACAACATGGTTTCTTTAAGCCCTTTTCTTATTTGCTTTATTTGCCTCATGAACCGTCCAATGACCTAGTGAGAAAAGACACAAAGACAAATCTTTACACGTATAGTGGTTTAAAAGAGTAATGAATGATGTTAAATAGTTTAAACAATATTCAAATACCGCATGACATAGAAGCCTTTCAAATAGCCATCTTCGGTTGTTTTCTGTCATCAAAGGAAAGTCCCATGCAAGACACAAGTTGTCAAGGCTCTCCTTTTCATCAGCTGAGAGTTTAGCACTCCCTTCAAGCTTTAAGACAAAATATGTCTAGACAGTCATTGATTTGTATGATGGCGGTTTCAACTGTGCCCCCACACAGGATGTGAACAATCGCAGGGCTTAGGCCTGTCAGTGTAGGACCTCCATGCAAAAAGCAATGACCAATCATGCGGCCTGCCATCAGAAACAGGTCACTCTCAACAAGGAATGCAGAGGATGAAGGTACAAGATGGTATGGCTCTTCATCAAACAGCTTTGTGTCACCAGAATTTCCTGTGCAAACAGAAGAAATTCCTTGACCAATTAACATGTACTCAAATTTTTAGTGATTCTGTGGTTGTATAGAACAAGAGAAATCAATAGGTATGTACAGTAGGTATAATCCTAAAAACATCTTAAAGGCAGGGTAGGTAGGATTTATTAAAAATTAAAGATCCAAATTTGTTAAAACTTTCTATATATATCAATACATAATTAAAATGTAAGAACTCTTAAAAAAAAGAGTATAAAAATCAAGTGACTCTAGACCGTTTAATCTGTATTAAACACAGCTCATTATTTCGATTCGGGACGAATCAAAGGATTGGCTTAGGCGACTGTCACTCTCTCGCAACCATGCCAACCACCCTTTTGCCACACAGCACCTGCCCACTTGCGCGCGACCGTTTGATTTGAGGAGTGCGAGAGGCACGGAACCTGATCACACCTCCGTCCAGTAGATGGCGGTAATGCACTATGTTTGCAAGCTGCCAATAAAATCTATCGAAGAAGAAGAAGAAGAAGGCACTGAACCTAGGAATACCAAAACAATGGCAGAGAAAGAGCAATCTAAATTTACAGTACCGGCATATGCAGTTAGTGAAGGCAAACCAGGCAAAAAAATGCCCCTTCCCCTCCGCTTGTCTCAGGTAAATAATGCGTCCTCTAGCTCAGCGGTCGGAGTCGCGCGTTCATGTGTTTTGGGGGCGTGGCTTTGGAAGAAGCACAGAAATGAGGGGGTGGAGTGAATGGAAATAATGAGATGTCTTTAAAACAGTCGTGAGAGGTCTACAGACACTCGATTTTGATACTTTCTTTTTCAGAGTACTTACATTTTAATTATGTATTGATATGTACATAAAGTTTAAACAAATTTGAAAAATAAAATTTTTAGACCATTTCTACCTACCCTGCCTTTAAATGCCACATGAAGTAAAAAATAAATGTTCCCAGTTTTAATCTAGTGTTCCTGTGTTAATTGTTCATTTGGCTCTTGATATGACATGTCAAATAAACAGTATCAGAATATTTTTACCTCAAAATCCCTGTCTTTCCTGTAAAACAGTATTAAATGTCTGATGACAGCTTGAACACAGGGGTGTTTACAAAAGTGACTCAGACTGCAGTCAGCAGCAAACAGATTTTTGTTACTAAACCCCACCAAATTCTTTTTCACTGACAAATAAGTCACATCATAGGCTCTAACTTCCATTTCACAAGGCCTTTTAGCACGTAGTAATTGGAGAAATTATGACATTAAGAATATTGCAGCTAAAACACTCCATAATATATGGCAAGGTAATTAAAGACACTACCAAAGTTCAACTTAAAACCATTTTTCAGCTTCTCCATGATTCTGGAGAACAAGAAGCGGTTCACTCCCTCTCCGATTGCGGGATCACCTATTAATTATAAGAAATGTAGAGATTCTGGGTTATTTGTGAAAAAAAAGACTGCACATAACAAATTCTAAAATGAACTAAAAGAGAAAAAAGATGAACCTTCAAGTCTGCATTGCATAGGATTTGCCCACTCCACACGGCGTGCTTTATAAAAAGCAATTAAAGCCATTTCCTGGTCCAACTTGCTGCCTCTGAGGTCAATGTGCAAATGCAGTGGCTTCCCTGATGCGTGAATGGCAAGTACTGTCTCCCTGTACAACTGAGCAGCCATTGCCAGGTCTGGTATGGTCTTCCAATCTATAAATGGAGTAAAGATTTCAACACAGAAAAGGCCATCAACCAAACATTTTAACAAGGACCACTAACAGGGGGTAACAAATAGACTACAAACCCTCAGTTTTGTTGGTATAATCAGAAGGTCCTGAAGAACCTTGTTGGCCGATTCTGCAAAGGTGCAATCTGTGAAGATGTGCCAGATGGTCCTTCCATTGCTTCTAAATCCACTCCACTGCTGTCAAATGAGTGCTCCTCCGGAGTTGATTGCCTGAAAGACATAATGTCTGTCTTTTAGCTTTCTCTAATCTCTGAATATGATCAAGGCAGATTCTGGACCCTTTAAATTGTGCAAATGTCTGCTAACTCAGATTGAATTGTCAAACAAGAGAATTTCAATTCTAGTCAAGCATAGGGCCTGGGAAAGCCATGGAGAAACATTTACTTTATTATTTCCACAAAAAGTCACAAGTAATGTGTTGTCCAAAACAATCAAAAGTAATGTAAAGCATGTTAACTAATTAGTCAACAAGCAAAAACCCATCGACTGGTATATTAAATATCTTATTGATCAATATTCATGTTGAGACATTTCAAAGTAAGAAGAAGACAAACACTTGCAAAAAACATAAGGAAAAAGGAAAATTTGTTATGCATCAAGGCAAAACTACATGGGACAACAACATACCTCTCATTGCAGGCACTGGCATGCATCTCAATGATGTCAGCAGGGTACACTACTTGGCAAATGGGACACACGATCTCTGCAGTGACTGTTGAAGCTGAAAAAAAGACAAATACAGTAATCAGCGTTAACTTAAAAGAAAATTATTAACTCAAATCTTAATGTTAGCAAGGCACCAATTTCTTCCATTACTATGTTTAGATTATTTTGATAAAAATGTAAGCCAAAACTTGAGAAATTATAATATGATCATATTATGTTTGCAATTTTACACTTCTAATGATCTGTGCAAGCAGGGGAGACATACCAACAACAACATTGTGGTAATTAGGAAACAAAACAACCAGGAAGAGAACAAAAATTAAGAAAATCAGTCCCATGGTTAGACTATAAGAACATCAATCAGAATAACTGAATTATCATGCTTATTCTTCACTTTTTTTTAACAACAACAAACAATCCAGCCCACATTAATCAATATAGCATGAAAACATGTAAAGTTATTATTTTAAGAGTGTGATGTCAATGTACTTATACTTACTGTTCTGACTGCAGGATACAAACGAAACATCCTGATCTTGTTTTCCATCAGCATTCTCATCGTTTTCCTGTTAATTGGATCAGGTTAACATTATCAATGACATCACTGTAGTAGTAAAGCAATTGGTGTTTTGAAAAACATGCATTCGCTGAAAATGAAAAAGATTTCATAGTCTAAGTGTCATGTTAAGAAAAACTTACTTCTTCTGTTGTAGACTTGCCACAAGAGTCTACATGCAGAGCCAAAACTTGTAACGGTAAAATTGCGATTTTGGCATTTTTCGGAATTCATGGGCATCAGAAGGAAGTGGCGTAGTGTCTATTTCATTTTGAAGTGGAATGATGAAAATCGTGTGTCTTCCATTATTGGACACAGTCTTAAGCAGTTTTGCGGTGTAGCCTTCAGACTCAGGCGGGATCAAGTTTTCTCTGGCCACTTCCTCCTTCATTATTTTGGACAGTGGGAAAGTGATCAAATTAACAGGGGTTAAAGTAAGAAAAGGTTTGTGAACCAGTTTTGTTCTACTTTTACTGCAATACATGATCTGAGTAAGTCTTCCACCTCTGTAAATCACCAACAACAGTCGTGCATGAAAACCTGCGGGTACCCTGTTTTAACTTGTTTTTCGAAAGTCCATTTCAGATGTGTCACACAATGTCAAATCATGCTGTATCTACTTACCAGTTGCCTTATGAAACAGCCATCCACCAGACAAAGTCTCCATTTTAGGGAATTCAAGCTGCAGCATTGCTGAAATCTTATTAGGACAATATAAAACAAACCATGGGCACTTCTTAATAATAAATCATCACTTCTAATGATCTCTTTAGTACATCATTTTAGAAATTCTTACCTCTGCATGGTTGCAGTGTTCAGGCACTGATATCATACCATACCATTAACAGGCTGAGCTCCTGAGACCCCTGTGGAGTTCTGGTCATGGGTTTTGGGAGTAAATAAAACTGAATATTTGTGGCCTTTGTAGATGCTGCTGAAACCATTTTAAGTGGCGTAGTAAATCTACATTTGCCACTGGTTCGTTCTCTTCGAAAAAGAGCAGGAAAAGACCTGTGAAGTAAATTGAAAGGCATGTCATACAAAATCTGAACACCTCTACATATATACATAGTAGACACAATGGCCCTCATTTATAATTCTTGCGTAGAAACGGGCGTATATTGGCGTAAGATTATGCTTACACTCCTCTCATCGCCTGATTTATGAAGCTGTGCGTACCTTTGAAATCCAGGTGTACGCAATACCTGCCCTTGATAAATGCCGCGGCTGAAAACGATCATCATTAGAATAACACGCCCCTATATATTCAAGTCTCCGCTCCCCCCACACCCTCATTTTACGCCATGGACACACGGAAGACGGCAAAAAAGAGAAACTTCTCCGACGTGGAGATCGAGACCATCACCAGGGAAGTGGAAAGAAATAAAATCGTTTTATTTGGGAGTTTAAAGAGTGGGATTAAAGGTGCCCACAAAAACAAAATATGGACCCAAATTACGAGTTCTGTTAATAGTGTGGGGGTTGAGAAGCGCACTCCAGCAGAGGTAAGAATGTTTTATTGCTTAATATAGACCAATAGTGATCAAGTTAAGCATGAGTTTTCTTTAATGCTTAATATAGACCAACAGTGATCAAGTTAAGCATGAGTTTTCTTGTTTATTGTAGGTGAAAAAAAAGTGGTCCGATATAAAGATCGCCACAAAGAGGCGCGTCTCGGCACTGAAGAGGAGCCAGCGTCAGACTGGGGGAGGCCAGTCGGATCCAAGCCTCCAGCTGACACCGAACGAGGAGCGGGTGGCAGCCCTCATCGGAACGGCGTCTTTAGAAGGTATCACCAGTGGGGGAGATACCGACGACATTCATGGTAAGTAAACTTAAATGTGATAGACCAATAAAAAAAATAAAAAAACACATATGTCCATAGTTAAATTATTTTATTTAAATTTTGCTCTATTGTTTTGCAGATGATGGCACTGCAGGCCCCAGCGCCCTCGAGGCATCTCCCCCTCAGCCCATCCAGGAGCCTGAGCGTATCCTTGCGCCCCACCCAGAGCCTGAGCAGGTGCAAGCAGGGGAAGCCGAGGCCCGTCCACCAGCCTCACGTGCGCCACGGCCAAGGGTCCTGACGGATGAGGTCCTGGAAAGACAAACAGAAATTTGTAGACTACTGGTCGAAATTAACCATTCATTAGTGTCAATAAATACGACATTAAAGCAAATAAATGAAAACTTAAAAAAAACAAAAAAAAAACATGAAAACGAAGTCTGTGTTATTTTAACTTACCCTTAAAACCGCCGAACAAGGTCCCGTCTGAGCTGAACAGCTCCTAAAGCCGGTGGTGCTGCCCACTGCTCCACTGGCACTTCTGGGTCTGGGTCAAGCGTGTCAAATGGCACACGGTTCATCTCAGCCATGTTGTGCAAGACGGCACATGCCAAAATGATATTGCACACCTTCTTTGGCGAATAGAGGCGAATAGATCACCTCTTCAGATGATCCAGAATGCTGCAGCTCGTCTTGTCTTCAACGAGCCCAAGAGGGCCCACGTCACTCCTCTGTTAATCTCTCTGCACTGGCTACCTCTCGCTGCTCGCATCAAGTTCAAGGCATTGACGCTTGCTTACAGATCTATCACAGGCTCAGCTCCCTCCTACTTTCACTCACTCCTACGAGCCTACATCCCTACCAGACACCTACGATCAATCAACGAGCGACGTCTCGTGGTTCCATCACAGAAAGCCACAAAATCACTTTCCAGAACATTCTCATTCACAGTTCCATGCTGGTGGAACACTCTCCCCACCCTCATCCGGAATGCAGAATCCCTGACAACATTCAAAAATCAGCTGAAAACCCATCTCTACCGTGAGCACCTAACTTCATAAAAAAAAAAAAAAAAAAAAAACGTTCCCCTTTAAAACCTCACTTATCATGCTTATGCTACTCTGAATAATGCCTGAACTTCGTATTTTGAGCACTTCTTGCATTGTTGTTGTTGTTTTTTGCCTCTTCATGATGACTCGCTTAATTTAGTCCTGATTTGTAAGTCGCTTTGGATAAAAGCGTCTGCTAAATGACTAAATGTAAATGTAAATGTAAATGTAGAGCAACGTGCCCCCCACGTGTGCCAGGCAGAGCCATCTACCTTTTAGGAGCCCCACGCAGCGCTCCACAGTGGCTCGTGTTTGTGCGTGCGCGTGGTTGAAGTTGCGCTCCTGATGCGTCACGGGGTTTGGCACAGGGGTGATCAAAAAGTCCAAAAGAGGATAACCCCTGTCACCTAAAGGGGAAAAGAGAGCGCACGCTGCTGTGCTCAAAAATGAAGGCATCGTGGGTGCCTCCAGGCCATCGTGCCACAACATTTAATAGGCAGAGTCTGGCATCATAAATAATTTGCACATTGACTGAATGATAATTTTTGCGGTTGATGTATGCGTAATCATTAACCGATGGTGGTTTTAGACGCACGTGGGTACAGTCAATTGCACCTATGACATTTGGAATCCCAGCAATCTCATAAAACCCCCTTTTAATCATTGTTTGCTGGGCATTGTCGTATGGGAATTGGACGTAGTGTGGGATGAGAGTCCTGATGGCAGCCAGCACGGATGGCAGCATGCGGCTCATGGTGGGTTGGGATATGCCAGACCTGTCCAATAGGGTCTGGCTGCAGACTACGGGGCGAGTGGAGCTCCACTCAATAGCGGAAATACGTCACCTCCACTGCGCCGGAGCGCATACGTCACCTCCACTGCGCCCGAGCGGATATTATAAACGATATAAACGATTGTTATAAATGTATAAATGACCTAATCTTCATGAAAAATATCTAAGCGGTATACTAAGCTTTTACGTTTTAAGACTTTTTAAAATATAATATTATATGTATGATATTATTTAATAATATTATAGTAAAAATAATTTCAGAATTTTCTATAAAGCAAAATAACATGTACAAATCAACCAATGTAAAATAATGAAGAATAATTTCCACAAATTAAGTTGTAATTGTTTTTATGTAAAAAAAAAAAAAAAAAAAAATTCTTAAATTATTTTGATAACACACAATAACTGCAAGGGACCATACTGTAGAATTTTTGTTTATATTAAAATTTTAAATATGAAATAATCAAAATTTTGTATTTACAACAAAATAACATACAAATCAACCACAGTAAAATAATGAAGAATCATTTTCAGTTAATTTAATTGTTTTTTTTAAAGAAAAGGTAAAATATATATATATATATTGACAACACACTTGAACTACAAAAAAGTGACAAATTGTTACATCAGACACATTGCGCGCGCACACACACTTCACTCTTCAAGACCTCCATCGTCCAAAAAACAATCCCAGCTACAGTAGCCAGGTTTGTCATCTGAGGAGTAAAACCCCACAAGCACTCCCCGTTGTCCATTTCCCTGGTAGCCAGACCCACAGTCTTTGTAAAGCTGGCTGCATTGTAGACGGCTGCATCTAGAGATGGTGTACGGCTTTCTGTAGCTTTGCCGATGTCTCTTTGAAAGTCTTTCCCAATTCACTACACCTGTTCAATATCAAAATGACAACGACAGTCACACAATTCAGACAATAAATGAACAAATCTTTAACTGTAAAAAGTTTCAAGTTAGGGAAATGGAAGAGAGTGAGATTAACCTAGCCTAATTGTTTAGACAAAAAACAAGATGGGGCAACCACACTTATTGAACTCACTATCAAGCCATCTGAAGTGTGCCTCCTGCTGAAAATGCTCCTGGCTGACAATGTTGTTAAATGTCTGGCATGCCAGAGCCAGCCTCAGGATTGCAGAGCAGCCGTCTTCTAGAACTACGAAGACAAGGATCCTCTGGAGAATGTCATCGGGCAACTGTAGATTTGAAACATGATTTAATATGGAGTCATTGCAAGCCATTTCATCAACATTAAAGTGAATATGAACACATGCCTGCAAAATGTCAGTGGCGACTGCACCATCCTGTGAAATCCTTTTGATCTTTGCTGGGAGTGTAGGTACCTTCAAAAAGTAAAACAGAAAAACAGATCATTTAAGAAACAGCTGCACATTTATACATGCTACTTTCACTATTTTTTACTGAAATATTACCAAAGTGCTGCGTCTCCTTTTCCTAGGGACACGAAAGACAGGCAGCAGACTCCCATCCCCCATCTTCTTGCCTTCCTCTGTAAAATGTGCAAATCTTCGACCATGTCTGTAATTGACATTGACCAAATATGTTCATCATGCTTTCCCACTTTGACAGTAGTATCTATTAATGTACTACTTTTCATTTCACAAACCATACCCCTCAATTTCAAGGTTCTCCAGCAAAACCTTGCACCACCAACTCCTCAGATATGGCATGTCAGACTGAAGATAAGAACAGTTGTAATGTAATTCACCACAATTAACATTAATCATCTTTGTCAACAACACCAAGACTGCACTTACGGTGGTGAAATCAAATGCTGCCTCCATAGTTATGTACCAGGTATACTGTAAAGGCAGAAAGGCTGTTATGTTGCCATGCCATTTGTATGAGCATAAATTAACCAAGATGAATAAAAATGGACAATGGATGTTGTGTGGACACCACTAAACATCCTGAAAATGAGCCTGGCAACTCACCATAACCATAAATAATCCACAGTCAATCCCAAAATGTTGTAGGGGTAGCCCCTGTTTGAAGAAAGAACACCCATTATGAAGAATTTACAATGACTATCAACCTTATACAATGTTCTTGTGCATTTTCATTGCAAATGATTATTACCTCAACATCCAGGCCTGACTGTTCTTCCCATGGCCCAGGCATGAGCTTTTGTGCAACAGCCCTGATAAAAATCAAGACAGTGTTACGAAGAATACTTACAATTTAAATACACACATTACAATTCAGCTGGGGAACACAAACCGTTTCAGAAATGCAGAATAAAATTAAGAAATTGGTTGAACATGAAATGCCAACAATGCTTACATCCTCTGAACGTGAGGTACTATAACTATGAAGTTTGTGCAAGAAGCCTTGGCAAGTCAAAGGAACGCGACTGCCGAGAGTACATGTATATAAACATGGGCAAGTCAGAAGAACACGACTGCCAAAATTGTAGTTGCATTAATGTGGGCATGTCAGGGGAACGTGACTGCCGAAATATATCATCGTGTTGTAACCTCAATATGTCTCGGTAGGGCTTGTAGCCAAAGCCTTGTTCCCACTGTGCAAACAGCGAATCGAGGAACAGTATTCCTCTTTTGAGTGGCATCATCACCTATGAGAATTGTCTTGGCAATGAGTAAACCTTTCATGTGTAATATTCCAATAAGCGTTGTAAAAAGAAATCTTCATATGCTTCTTTTCCACATCAACAGTATAGCTTGACAAACTTTCTTTGAAAGCATGCATTACTTACACATAGCAAAAAATGGCCTTGTGTCCACAGCGGGAATATAAGTGTATCTTTCTCGGTGGAGTCGACCTTATAAGAAAGCAAGTTATGCTGTTAATTCAAATCAGTTTAATTATTGCTGTTAACCCTCTACAATGCGAGCAAATCACTCGCATATGCAAATAAATTTCACTCTGGGCGACTATTAGAAAATAGAAAATTTAAATTATTAATTACTAGCCGATTCTATTGCCAAGGTGTGCGTAGAGGGTTGACTGTACAAATGGGTAGGTACTTACAGGAAGACTGCCTAGAGGGTCACAACTCAAGGGTGGGAGCCATGTTGGGGGGATGTGGAGGTCCATAATAAAGACATTTTTCCCCTACAGAAAGACAACTGACTTTGTTGTACTGCACAGAGCTCACATAGGTCCCTCTAAAATATACATTTATACATGTGTATACGTACCTGTAACTCGACTATCTCCTTAACAAGCCTCAGACAAGCATTTCCCACCTGTTCATATGATTTAATGTTTTTTACTGTATTTACAATACAATAATTAAAACATACCGAGTACTTTAACATTCCAACAAAGTCTTTCACTCACCACTGAGTCCATTTCCCTGTTTAGACCTAAAGATAACAGGTTCTCCCTGGTCAAACATGTAGGGCCATCCTTAACCAGAATTTCATTGGCAGGCCTACCCTCATCCAGAACATAGCTGACCTACAAGTAAGACAAATTAAAAGTAGCATTACATAATAATAATAATATAATAATAATAATAATAATAATACAATCAACAATATCAACAAAATCCTTTAATTACTTCAATGGAAGAAGAAGAAATTAAATTCTGTCAAATAAGCTATGCATTTATGTACCAGCTGTTCCTGGAGGGGATGATCTCCTCCAGCTGCCCACATTGTTCTGCAGGGCCTGAGGTTGCTGATGGCAGTAAGTGTTGCACAATGCTGCCCACAATGGTGCGAAGGGCCAACACCTAGGCAAGGCAAGGCAAGGCAAGTTTATTTATATAGCACATTTCATACACAATGGCAATTCAAAGTGCTTTACATAGAAGAAATTAAAATAATAAAAAGAAATAAGAATAATTAAAACAGTTTAGAAGAATACAAAATAAAATACAGTACAAACAGTCGGACGAACATTGGCACAGTGCTCATTCAGTAAATGCATAGTTAAACAGATGTGTTTTGAGTCTGGATTTGAATGTGACTACAGTAGGAGCACATCTGATCTCCTCTGGAAGCTGGTTCCAGCTGTGGCTGGCATAATAGCTAAAAGCGGACTCGCCATGCTTAGAGTGAACCCTTGGTATTTCAAGCTGATATGATCCTAATGATCTGAGTGATCTGTTGGGTTTATATTCAGTGAGCATATCTGCAATGTATTTAGGTCCTAGGCCATTGAATGATTTATATACCAGTAATAATACTTTAAAATCAATCCTAAATCTAACTGGGAGCCAGTGTAAAGACCTGAGGACTGGTGTGATATGTTCATATTTTCTGGTTCTGCTCAGAATCCTGGCGGCAGCGTTCTTTATGAGCTGCAACTGTCTTATGGTCTTTTTGGGAAGGCCAGTGAGGAGTCCATTACAATAATCCACCCTGCTGGTGATGAAAGCATGAACAAGTTTCTCTAAGTCTTGTCTGGAAACAAAGCATCTTATTCTTGCTATATTTTTCAGATGATAGTATGCTGATTTAGTTATTGCTTTGACATGACTACTGAAACTAAGGTCTGACTCTAGTGTCACACCAAGATTCCTGACTTGATGTTTAGTTGTTTGACCCCTAGAGTGAAGGTATGCGTTCACCTTGAGAACTTCATCTTTGTTTCCAAACGCAATGACTTCAGTTTTGTCTTTGTTTAACTGAAGAAAGTTTTGACACATCCAACTGTTAACTTCATCAATGCATTGGCACAGGGAGTCAATGGGGCTGTAATCGTTAGGCGATAGGGCTAAGTAGAGCTGTGTGTCGTCTGCATAGCTGTGGTAAGCAATTTGGTTCTTTCTCATTATTTGGCTCATTGGGAGCATATACAGGTTGAACATGAGTGGTGCAAGAATTGAGCCTTGAGGGACTCCGCATGTCATGGATGTCCACTCAGACTTATGGTCTCCTATACTCACATAATAACCTCTCCCATCTAAGTATGACCTGAACCATTTTAGGACTATCCCAGAAAGCCCCACCCAGTTTTCCAGCCTGTCCAGAAGTATGTTGTGATCGACAGTGTCAAATGCAGCACTGAGGTCGAGTAGTACCAGCACTGATAATTTGCCTGAGTCAGTATTTAAGCGAATATCGTTTATTATCTTTATGAGCTCTGTCTCTGTGCTGTGGTGCGGTCGGAAACCAGATTGAAAATTGTCAAAGTATCCATTCGAGCATAAGAATTTGTTCAGCTGATTGAAGACAACTTTTTCAATGATCTTACCTATGAAAGGAAGATTTGAGATCGGTCTATAGTTGCTTAATATGGTCTTATCCAGATTGCTCTTTTTCAGGAGGGGCTTGACAACTGCAGTTTTCAGGGAGTTTGGAAAACTCCCAGAGAGAAGTGAAGCATTTACCACTTCTAGAAGATCTGCTTCTAAACTGTTTAACACACTTTTGAAAAACGATGTGGGAAGTGTGTCAAGAGCGCAGGTTGATGTTTTAAGGTGCTGTACGGTTTCTTCCAAAATTTTGCCATCAATTTCTTTGAAATCAGACATAGTAACTACTTTCTCCGGTGGTTTGATCTGTCTGACCCCAGCGCAAGACAAGGATGTGCTGATCACCTTTCTGATATTATTGATTTTCTCAGAGAAGAAAGAAGCAAACTCACTGCACTTGCTGTCTGAGAGCATTTCACTGGGAATCTGGCTTGGGGGGTTTGTCAGTCTCTCTACAGTAGCAAAAAGAGTGCGTGTGTTGTTTAAATTGCTGTTTATAATATTTGAGAAGAAAGTCTGTCTAGCTTTGCCTAGTTCCATATTGAAAGCATGAAGGCTGTCTTTGTAGATGTTATAATGGACTACAAGTTTTGTCTTCCGCCACATGCGCTCTGCTTTTCTGCATTGTCTTTTCATATTTTGCACTGCTGTTGAGTTTCTCCAAGGTGCCTTTTGTCTGCCACTCTTCTTCCTGACTTTAACAGGAGCAATATCATCAATTACACCTTTAACTTTTGAGTTAAAAGAATCAAGGAGAAAATCAACAGAGTCTGCAGATATGCTTGGTGTTAAGGATATAGCCTTCATAAATAGGACACTAGTGTTCTCATTTAAGCATCTCTTCTTGACAGACACAGATCTAGCTTCAGTGGCAGGAGAGATCAATATATCAAAGAAAATACAGAAATGATCAGACAGTGCTACATCCTTAATAACAATCGATGAAATGTTTAGACCCTTACTGATAAGTAAATCTAGAGTGTGTCCACGATTGTGTGTGGGTCCATGTACATGCTGAGTCAGATCAAAAGTTTTTAAAACAGTTTTGATTTCTTTTGCCATATTGTTTTCTCCATTATCTATATGGATGTTAAAATCTCCAGTAATGGCAAAACAGTCAAACTCTGATGTAATTGTTGATAACAGTTCTGTAAAGTCCTCAGCAAAGGCTGGAGAGTATTTTGGAGGCCTGCAAATAATGAAAAGTAAAATGCGTGGAGCACCTTTTAACACAATACCCAGATATTCGAAAGACAAGTAATTCCCAAATGATATTTGCTTACATTGATAGATATCTTTAAAAAGGGCAGCTAGACCCCCACCTCTCTTAACAGCTCTGCAGACACTCATAAAAGTAAAGTTAGGAGGGGCTGCTTCATTGAGGATTGTTGCACTGAAGCTGTCTTCTAGCCAGGTTTCATTTAGAAGCATAAAATCCAGGTTGTTTGTGGTTATTAAGTCGTTGACTAGAAGTGATTTATTTTTAAGTGAGCGAATGTTTAAAAGAGCTAACTTAACAGACTTACTTTTCCCCACAGCAATATTAGTTTGACGTGTAATAGGCACCAGATTAGTTGGGTTTGCTGTACGGCTATTGAAGGCCTTAGACTTTCTATCATGTAATAGAACAGCAATAGAGAAAGATACAGGCACACTGGGTTCCCGCTTGTTTTGTAAACATTTGAGAAAGTTACTGTTATCAAAACGGGGACCCAAAACACATCACTGAGAGCTGGTATCAGTTGTTTTTGGTTCACCTCGAGCAGAAGGAGGAGGGTGTGGGCCCTGGCGTTGTGGCAGAGGCCGAAGAGCTCTCACAGGAGGAGGGGGAGGGGGAGGGCGAGCTGGGCCCGCAGGCTTTGGTGGTAGTGGTGCCTGTCTTTTTTTAGTTGGTATCTGGGGGCTTGCAGCAAAAGAGTGGGATAGTCTGGTTCCAGCATGCACCAGTTCTTCCATTTTCTGTGAGAAGCACAGTAGTGGCGTTGCAGGAGAGAGGGAGAAAGTGTCTGGTGAAAGGGGCTGTTGCTCTGGTGTTATAGGAGGCTGTAATATGCTGTCCTGGCTTCCCTGGCTGTTTTCCAGGAAGTCGTCCTTGGGTGCTGAATCTTCGAGCAGTTCTGATATGGCTGTCTGTGGTGAGCTCTGTGTGCAGGGCTCAGCTGAGATTGTGTCCGTGAGCAGAGGTTGTTGTGGCGGAGTGGTGTTATCATGTCCATTTTGCTGCTGAAGAGAAGTCCCGTGGTCATTCATACTGTGTCCAGGTGTGTGTGTGCCATTCAGATTGAGTAGATTGGCACAAACCGCAGAAGGATGATTTAGGGAGAAGTAGATATTGTCCTTTAACACTCTTGAACCAAGTTTGTTTGGGTGATGGCCGTCCCGATGAAACAGTTGTCGTTGACTCCAGAAAAGATTGAAATTGTCAATGAAGTTCACTGCTTTTATATTGCAGGTTTTTTGCAGCCATGTATTAAGCCCAAGCAACCGTGAAAACCTGTTTGTTCCTCTTGCTGGGAGTGGTCCACTGATGAATGTTTGAACTTTCAGTCTTTTAAGTGTTTCAAAAAGTTCATTGAAATCCTTCTTAAGGAGTTCTGACTGCTCTTTATGAATATCATTCTTCCCCACATGTATGATGAGTCGATTTGCAGTCTTATGTTTCATCAGAATGTTCTGAAGTTCCCTGTTTATATCAGAAGTTGTTGCTTGGGGAAGGCAGCACGTAGTTGTATCCCTGTTGCTAATGTTTCTGATTATGGAGTCCCCCACTATCAGAGTCCTGGACTCGGCTGCGCTCTGAGCTGAGTGCCGCTGTCTGCTCGACCTTGAGCGCCAGTTAGCATCAGTGTTAGCTACTGGCCTATTCAGTCTGTGTTCGATCACATTCATCACATTTGTGGATTCCTCATTTACATTCATTAGCACTTCAAATCTGTTCTCAAGATGTATAGGCGGTGGTAGGAGGCCAGTGTTTGCAATCCTTGTCAGAGCTGTATCTGGGGTAGAGGATGCTACTGCGGTAATATGTGATGCTCGTGACAATCTGATGTCTCGAGTGCCTTTGGGTTTAGCTCCCTGTTTGTGCCATCGATTAGTAAGTCGATCGGCTTGTTTCTCTACCTGTCGAGGAGTACTAGTTTCATGGGACTCACCGGCTGTATGCTGAGGGTGTCCATGACGAAGCTCTGTTGTGTGCTCCGTCTGGTTTGGTGGTCCCGTAAGTAACTTTGTTTCAAGAACTGCTATCCTTTGTAAAAGTCTGTGGCAGTTAGTGCAGCAAGTAGATTCCAGAAGAGGCATTTTCTCTTATCCTTGTAGGCAGTTGTGTTTTCCTTTCCCGGTATGTAAGCTGGTCGGGTAAAAGAATTCTCAGTTTTTGTAGTAATCCAAACTTTGTCGTATGAGCACTGTGCTGATTTGCTGAAGTTAAAATTAGGTGATAAAAGGAAATAAATATAGAAAAAATAGGAGATAAAATGTAAAAGCGATAGAGCAAAGCGCGGAGCAGTAAGCAAGAGCGTCCGAACAGTAGCTGAGCAGGAAGTTCATCTACACCTACAAGAAATTAGTCTTATTAGTGCTAATATACATTAATCTCACTGCATTTGATCTGAAAGTAGCACTCACCTATCCCCAACATTAAACTCTTCCCAGTTAGTAGGCATTAGTTATTTCAGCTCATATTCATAGTGCTCACTTTGTGTTGGTGCTTCATCAGTGGGTGGTTGTGCAGCTATGCTTTCAGTTGACCTCGGCTCGGCTGGAGTGAGTTGAGATCCTTAAGGTTTTGAGTACAGCAACATTTGATGTTATGAACCAATTAAATGACTAGAATATGCATTTCAGTGAAGTTTTTAACTTTTAGACAAAACAAACAATTACGTCACATGGGTCAAGATTAATTACATGACTGACTTTGTATGATGATTAATGTTAAAGCAATTTACTTGTTGCTGAAGATGCCTGAGCCACCACAGTTGTGCTTCGTCGTTTTGATGCATCACCTATGACAGCTTGTCCCAAAGTAGACAAGGTGATGGTGTTTAGAAGTTCAAGCCGACATCCAGAATTTAACTGCCTCTCCAGAAGTGCTCTATTTGTGGAGGTGTTATGACGATGGATAACACTTCTCATAAGAAATGCATGGGTTGATGGAGTCATGTTATTGAAGAAGTAGTTGCTTTTACGCATTTTGGCAAAGAACTGCTCAGCAACTTGGCTATTCAACCACCCTTTCAGCTCAGGGACAAGTTGGATCCTGCGTAGTATGTCCTTTGGATCTGTGGCATTCTGCTCATGGAAGCGGTCATATAAGACATAGTGCTCAGATGATCCAGTGACCGGATGAGCATTATCCTCCCCACAGTGCACACTTTCATGTAGCCATGGCAGTGATACCAGCAATTTTCCATCCCTGGCAGCCTTCACATTCTCTTCTGTGGGCTCAGACAGTCTGCCCTCAAAAGGCTGGAAAGGCAGTGAATGAGGAACCCGCAAATTGGTGTGTGTCGCCAAACCTCTTGCGAAATCATAAACACAGACATTTGGAAAGTGCTTCCAGGAGAGTAACAGGTCTGCAAAGTCCCTGGGACTTTCAGCGCGTAGATTAAATTTGATGCTGTATACAATGCCATGTGGGCAAAGTATTACAGACCATCCACCTGTGACATGAGAGTTATGACGCTTGTGTGACGTCAGTAATTGGCGCCGTGTTACGTACACATATAAGCGTCACACACTCGTAGCTCAGGTAAGCGACTCTCCTCTGGGGTGCTGTCTCTTCTCCTGGCTGGGTTTGTGATTGGGGTGAAGTGTTTCAGGTAGGAAAAAGTGATGTATTGGCAGCTAAGAGTTGATGTGTAACTGCTAACAGGAGTGTTTTGTTTAGGTAGCTTCACTTTCCATCTGCTGTTTCCCTCCCGTGTGGCTTTGTCACTCCGTAAGCGAGTTTTACACTCATATGTGCGCATGTCCTCTAATCTTGCCTTTTACGTTGGCGTGTTACCTTCCCGTGTCGGCCTGGTACGTATGTTTAATTAACATCTTATGTAATTTCAGCATTTGGCAATGTTAATGACTGTTAGTATGGCTTTAGGGCGTTAGTGTATAGGAACGTACACTGGGTTATTATTCCTTTTAAACGGAGTGTTTGAATGTGCTGACTAGTCAGAGTCCCGCAACGACCTGCTGGTAAGTGCAAAATCTCTTTGTTCGTAAGTCTCGACGAATGATTTTGCATGCCGTCTCTTTTTAATTGTTTGTTTAAATTTTAGGAGAAAGTGTGGCTTCACTTTCACGACTGTATCGCTGCTTTGTTCCCACGAGGAGCACATGTCCAATGTGCTGTCTTCATCAGGATCGTTCTTGAGCGTACTCCCGTCTATTGGGGCGTGTGGAATATTATTGTTTCTTTTCTTTTTTTGGTTTGTGTGGTTGAGCTCTTTTCTTTAAGGGCATTTGTTTATTTTGTTTCATATTGTATTTTTGTTGTGATTTACTTATTTTTGTGTTATAACTCAGTGGCTGATTCCTTTTCATTTTGAAGAGAAACCATTTATCTTGGGTGTATTGAGTATTGTTTATTTTGCTGATTAGTCAGCTGACCTTATTTCAACTTAATTTAATTATTGGTTTGATTTAATTGTTGTAGCTGTCTTACCGTTTTCAGATATTTGTTTATTTTGTCTATTTTTGTCTTCTGATAATTCTTAATGGTTTAGTAAACTTAATCTGAAGTTTTTCTCTTATGTGGTTGTTTGGTTGCAAAATTTAACTTTGTTATTAATTTATGTTTGGTGTGTGCGTGTGTATTCCTCAGGAGCTGCAGGTTTACTCGGGACGAGGGCGTGTGACGTGCGGTGGTGGTGTTTCTCATGGATTGCAGTGCTTTGCTGTATGCATGAGATTTCACATTAGTACAAGTGTGCGTGTGTGTGGCACAAACCGGAATTGATCTTTCACCTAATTAACCTGAAGTAAGGTTGCAGCCCTGTGGATTGTCGTGTGTGTGCGTGAGTACGTGTGTGTGTCCCAATCTGTTGTTAAACACTGGATTGTTATTTTAAACTGATTAAAATAAAGCACCTTTTGTAATTTTGTACACAAGTCTGTGTCTCCTATTTATAACTGCCTTGGTGGTGAACCTGTGTAGCCTTTAGGCATAATTCCTGGGGTGAAACTCCCCAGGTGGCGTAGTCGGTGCTCTGGTAACTGTAATTGTATTCAGGCCTAGTGAGTGGGCAAATTGTAATTCCCTCGGATGCCACACACCTAAAATTAAAGATTGAAAAGATTGTAAAGTGTGTAACTTACAACAACTTAATACCATAATTTACAGAGCGACACAAACTTACCAGATGCACCCCATATGCTTTGGAAGAACTTGTCATATGTTTGTCTGCTCTTCATGTTCTCCTTCAGTCTTGTTATGAGATCAAGGCGGGAGCCCTTGGTGTCGATGTTGCAGGCTTTGCACAATTTTCTCACAACTCCAACCTGATAATATTTATGACAAACTGTAAACAGAACATTTACTGGACACTTTCTTACCCTTCAAACCCAGAGAGCTTCATCACATGGCAACATCACCTTTTGTTTTGCCAACTCATCAATCAGATGGTCCTCAGTAACACTGCTCAGCTGTGCTTCAGTTGAAGAGGGGCATGTTCTCACTTTTTTGAACTCTGTGTTAAGAACAGTGCCACTTCGACGCGTTTCACTCCCAATCCAGGGTGCCCAGTGTTCGTAGCTTGGACTGACAGTGAAAGGGTTGTTTGCACTGCCTACAAAATGTGATGCATTATTTTTAATCCACATTGTGTTTACACAATGAATCTGATGAAATTTAGTAATCACCATAACTCACTTTGGAAAAAAACACGACTTGTCGTCGCAAGATGAACAGAATTCCAAAAACTCTCAATGTCATGTTCACCGTTGAAGTCATCAGGGGGTGCTTTGAGGTCACTGACTGTAATGAATCACACCATTAGGCAAAAGCAACACTTCTGCACTGTAAACACACAAAATAATCACAATATCACTTACCTGCCAGCTTGAAAACCCCTTTCCTGTGTAAATCCATGACTACCACAGGTGGGTAAAATCCACAGTTGATACAGGAGTAAGTGTAGTCTGTGTCGCACAAAGCCTCAAAGTGGCAATAGGCGTGAAATATGACAGTCCTGGGTGGAAACTTCTCTCCTCTTAACCCCTCCAATGAATCCACAACTCTTGACACAGACACATGGTTCTAAAGTGTGGAGCAAACACAAATACGTCTGAGATAGACAGAGACAAATGTTCTTGTTGCTTAAGGATAGAAACTTCAAAATAAAAATAAATAAAAACGATGTAATGTTCCATGTACATAGCCCATAGCCAAGTAATCTTAAAGGGATAGTTCACCCAAAAATGAAAATTCTATCATTGTTTACTCACCCTCAAGTTGTTCCAAACCTGTATGAGTTTCTTTGTTCTGCTGAACACAAAGGAAGATATTTGGAAGAATGTATCTGGCACGCTGTCTCAAGAGGAAAGAACTGCTTTGGGTATTCAATCTTCATTCTCGGTGTTGTAACTTCTTTTGGCAGTGTTTCTGGGATTTTTTTTTCTTTGAAAATGTACTGCACACTTCTCTTGATACCAGTGTTGTCCAGGAGACTGCAACCCTCTGAGCTCGGTGTTGTGGGCACCTCTGACTTGAAGAGGTCTCTTTGGGTTTGAAAAAGATGCCACTTTGAGATGTTTATGTGTGGACAAGATGTCCGTGGCTTCGTGCAGGGACAATGCCAGGTGTTCCTTTGAGTGTTGTAGGTGACCATTGTCCTCCCAAGTCGGCTAAAACTATGAATGTCTGGCTCATGGATCGACAGGCATATTTGTGAAGGAGAACCACCAAAGTCCACAGGCACACAAAGAGGAACATGTGCTGCACAAGCAGTCTTTTGCCTCTTCACACATTTAGCAGCTTTTGCCTCTCCAAAATTTTTTGCTGCAATCATATCCCTCAGGACGTCTTCTCAGAGAAATGTCTCTGCAGCGATCTCGCTACAGTAGTCTACAGAGCGAATGTGAGAGCACAAACTGTAGCTTAATCCACTCCGCTGAGCCAAAAACTGATACTGCACACATTCCTCTAGCTCACATCTAACTTGATGTATTGTTCCCCATGTTTTTCTCTGGACATGGACTGGCACAGAAAACCCATGTCCAGTTTTTTGCACAGAAAATATGCCATTTGTCTCATCGACAGTAACACTCCGCAGATGACAGGCCTGAGTGATGTCGTGAGACAAATCAGCATGTCTCCTCAAGAGGTGTGTGTTATAATTCTTCTTGAGGAGACTAAGATTGAAATGAGGACACCTGACAGACTTCCCATAAACCTCTGCTGCACCCTGCACTGGTTGCCATGCATACAAGTGCTCGGCTGATGGAGTGGCACGATGCAGGTCAGGCTCGGCTGATGGAGTGGCACGAGGCAGGTCAGGCTCGGCTGATGGAGTGGCACGAGGCAGGTAAGGCTCGGCTGATGGAGTGGCACGAGCCAGGTCAGGCTTGGCTGATGGAGTGGCACGAGGTAGGTCAGGCTCGGCTGATGGAGTGGCACGAGGCAGGTCAGGCTCGTCTGATGGAGTGGCACGAGGCAGGTCAGGCTCGGCTGATGGAGTGGCACGATGCAGGTCAGGCTCGGCTGATGGAGTGGCACGAGGCAGGTAAGGCTCGGCTGATGGAGTGGCACGAGGCAGGTCAGGCTCGGCTGATGGAGTGGCACGAGGCAGGTAAGGCTCGGCTGATGGAGTGGCACGATGCAGGTAAGGCTCGGCTGATGGAGTGGCACGAGGCAGGTAAGGCTCGGCTGATGGAGTGGCACGATGCAGGTAAGGCTCGGCTGATGGAGTGGCACGATGCAGGTAAGGCTCGGCTGGTCAGGCTCGGCTGATGGAGTGGCACGAGGCAGGTCAGGCTCGGCTGTTGGAGTGGCACGAGGCAGGTCAGGCTGCATAGACTGTGAGGTCAGCTGATTATAACATAAGACCAAATGCCTTTCCATGTCCACTCTTCGTATAACTGTCCGTGAACAGTGGGGGCAGTGGTAATGTCCCACAGCACGGCATGGTAATCTGCATCTGTTTGAAATTTGCCCTGAAACAAAAAAGTAAAACAACAGAATAATAGAACAAAAAAATAGGACAAAAAAAACGTGTAAAAAGCCTTCGACTTTTAGGGTGGCAACATACCTTTAAAATGTAAAGATTGCTGCATCCTTCATGCTAATCCTAGCTCTGAAAGTGAGTGAGAAAACGTGAATGAAAACAGTAAAAAAACAGAAAAAAACTCAATCCGTCCCCTCAGTTTATAAACTGTACTCACAAATTCTTAAACCTGTTCCCTCAGTTTAACAAATCGTGCCCACGGATTAATAAACTGTACCGTACCCACGAGTTCCTAATCCGCGCTCTCAGATTTGTAAACCGTGTAACGTTAGCAGCTACCGTACAAAGTTAGTTAACTGTCACCGTCCCACAGGTGGGATGTCTGGCCATATATATTTAGAACAATAATATCTTAGTAAAAACCTAAAGTAATATTGACAAACTAGCCTATGGGCTATGTGCACAAGCGTCGCGACGAACTTCCGCTATTGTCAGAAGTTGGCATATCAGTTTCCGGTTTACGGCCGCTTCATCGGCATCCGCTATAAACAAACAAGATGAGTGCTGCTGTTGTACGAAATAAAGAGATATAATGTGCGTGACACATCTAAGTTTCTAAGAACTGTAGGTGGATCTAACGGCCGTTTCACACTCCGTGTGCCGTGTGTGTGTGTGCGTGCGGTGCAGGAGCAGCACGCGCTATATGCTTCACATTATGATGCGTTTGCAGTGAATAACTGATTCACGGCAGTACCACAAACACTTACTATTTTTATTTAAAATCCAGAAGTTACGCTGCAACTTTTATTTAAAACAAAGTTTTGTCAGCATTGCGATTCTCTTTGTACACATATAACTTACACTCTTTAATGGATGCATGCACATTTAAGCACAATTTAAACAACGTTACGTGGGGCTATTATTCCATGCATTACTTATTAAGTTGCTCAAGCAAGTGGCCAAATATTTAACTGTAAATTGACAAAAACAGCCGACTCTCATGCCTTTTCTTTTCCATTTAAATATTAATAAAATAAATCTTGCATGTCACAAAGAACTTGTTTTCCACCTCCACGAATGAGACGAGTGTTGTTCATTATGTCGCCTTGTTGAAGTAAATTGTAGTTTACCTTGCTTTACCCCGGTCTTCTAAAAGTAAAAAGATGACTGTGAAAAATAATAGTAGGCCTAATTAAATGCATTTATGGTGAGATTTCTACATTTTATTTAATTAAACCCATTCATGGTGAAATTACTACATTTTCAGGTCAATCTTTGTTCATTTTGACCACGAAACATGCGCTGTCACTTTAATTCAGCGTTTGCGGCACAGCAAAAATAGACTCGGTGCGGAAATAACGATATCTGCACTTCTGTATGCTTTATATTTGCCGCACCTGGAACGGATCGACGGACTGCAACCGCGTGCAGTGTGAAAGCTCTAACCTGTTAGCATGGGTACATATAAGGAGCATTGCTGTGTGCCACTTTGCTCTGCTTAAAGTCGCTAACAGCCATTTGAGCTTCAATTTCGCTCACAAAACCTTTGCATTCTATTACGAGCGAACGCATGCATACATGCATGTGTGTATTTATATACAAAATAATTATACACAGTACACACACATATATTATGTAAACACAAACTTTTATTCTGGATGCGATTAACTGCTGCACAGCCCTAATTGAAATATAGATTTAGAAAAATTGTGTGACGACCCTTAACCGTCTAGTATGAAAGCCCATTTTCACCACATAAAAAAACATCAATAAAAATATGACATAAAAAGACGATATTATGATATACTAATCCACAATTATGAGATGAAAAGTCAAAACTTTGACTTGCATATTCATAATAATGCAGCTGAAATTGACATACTAAGCAGAAATCATGACATTAAGTCATAACTATGACATTAAAAGCCGAAATTATGACATACGACAATTTACTTCAACAAGGCGACATAATGAACAACACTCGTCTCATTCGTGGAGGTGGAAAAACAAGTTCTTTGTGACATGCAAGATTTATTTTAATAAAATTTATGGAAAAGAAAAGGCATGAGAGTCGGCTGTTTTTGTCAATTTACAGTTAAATATTTGGCCACTTGCTTGAGCAACTTAATAAGTAATGCATGGAATAATAGCCCCACGTAACGTTGTTTAAATTGTGCTTAAATGTGCATGCGTCCATTAAAGAGTGTATATGTGTACAACGAGAATCGCAATGCTGACAAAACTTTTTTTAAATAAAAGTTGCAGCGTAACTTATGGATTTTAAATAAAAATAGTAAGTGTTTGTGGTACTGCCGTGAATCAGTTATTCACTGCAAACGCATCATAATGTGAAGCATAGCGCGTGCTGCTCCTGCACCGCACGCACACACACACACACACACACACACGGAAACGTGAAACGGGCGTTAGATCCACCTACAGTTCTTAGAAACTTAGATGTGTCACGCACATTATATCTCTTTATTTCGTACAACAGCAGCACTCATCTTGTTTGTTTACATCGGATGCCGATGAAGCGGCCGTAAACCGGAAACTGATATGCCAACTTCTGACAATAGCGGAAGTTCGTCGCGACGCTTGTGCACATAGCCTATATATCATTTGAAAGTTTACAATCTCTCGTTTTCATATTTGGTGGCTGTTTTTTAAAATAAATTACAGAGGAGCAGTAATTTATCAATTTGCAACAAGAATATTTCATATTCATTAGGCGTGTTTAGGCCTTTATTTTGAAATAGAAATAAACATGAAAAATCATGAAAGATTGGTAGAAACCTCAGTTTGTTTTCATGTCAAGAGTTCAAAAGATAACACACCAATTACATTTTATGAGAAAAAAAGGTCTGAAAATGTTTAGAATATAAAGAAAAATATTATGGATTCTCGATTTGAGATGTGACGCAGCGGCAGCGAGCTATAACGCACATACAGGTATGTGCTCTTTTTATGTTTATTAGAGGTTGAAATCAAATCAAATACTGCCAAAACATCCATACTATTTCTGAATAGGATGCATACTTCATAAATTGTATGAAATTATGGAAATACATGGTTCAGATCACTCAAAACATATATGAAAATGGAGACGCCCTTATATGGTCAGTAAGGAAGCTGGCTGTCCATCTAGTGAAAAAGTTTGGTACTGCGCTCAAATAAAATCTTACTGAAAGCTCATTTTTTGAGATATCAACCTAAAATTTGGAACACAACTTGTTTAGATTTTTGGCTTTAATTTTCTAGCAGTTTTAGAGTAAAATATATTTTGTAATATATATATTTTATATAAATAATTATATTTTTACATTCTATATTTTCATAAACTTTTTTTCTGTTTCACTTTCATAGTTTATTTCACTTCTACAATAATCTGGCAAATGTCTTCTTAAAAACAAGACCAACCATATGTCTATATTCCAAAGCATTCTTGAATTACAACCATTTAAGTTTGTATAGGTTTTTTTTTTTTTTGTCTATGCGAAAAAATGGGGGTGACAGTTAAAGGGTTAATTGTTTTAACTGAAAATGCATAACGTTAGATTCCTCAAATTGTCTTCACATTTACACTTCTCAATACCCGTGAATCAACAATCAGCACTAAATAAATACAAACATACGTACAACACACCAACACTAAAATGTTATCTAACGTAATATGTGGTCTCGCGCCATTACTGCTCAAAATGGAGATTTGCGTTCGTGCATCTCTTAACTAAAGAACTTTAAAACATTTAAATTAAAAAGCAATCGATATAATACTCACACCTGCACACTCTACAAACATTATACAACATTATATTTTAAAAAATCATTAGAATTAATACCTGAATAGAAGGGGAGAAAATCGCTGATGTTTCCCCACAGCGAAGTATGTGAAATGTAAAAACCCCGCGAATTTTCCAAGTGGAGGTGACGTATTTCCTGTCTGTGAGTGGAGCTCCACTCGCCCACAGTCTACAGCCAGACCCTTCTCGACCTGTCAGCAATCTCCCGTTGAAAAGTTCCAGTGGCTAAGAACCCCAGTGTGGAGAGAACCTGGACTGGAACAGGTAAGGCCCTTGACCGCCGGGTCTCACGCTGGAGGTAGGGCTCCAGGTTATTGCACAGCTCCAGGAGAAGATGCCTTGGAAGACGGAATCTGCTCATCAGCCATTCATCTGATTCATTCAGAAGATCTCGCCTATCCTCAAATACTCTTTCCCTTCTCAAGGGCGCATATGCGTCTTCTAAAAGAGCCAGGTCAGCCATCATTGAGAATTGGTGTAAGGTGGAAATCCAGTTTAAATAGCTGTTTGGATGAGCAAATGACCTATCACAATGCATTATTTTACAGCACGCGTTTTGAAACAATTAGCATTTAATTTCGTATCACGTCACATGTATTGGGGTGTACAATAGTGATGATGATGTGATGTGGAGTACCATTCATTCACATTAATTATTGCATGACAATTTGTAATATTATTATTATTATTATGATGATTTTTATTATTAATGACGCTTATTGTAATTTAGAAGAAGAATGTCGTTATTATTATATTATTATTATTATTATTATTATTATTTAAAAGAAGAAGAATGTCATTTTTATTATTTTGTCAGTCTGAATAATGTTTTGGTCACTGAAAGTATATGCCTACAAATCAAATGCTTTGGTAAAGTCACACAAATTAATCATTGAAGTCCATGTTGCACAAAAATAAACATTGAAGTTTATAATTACTATGTTGTTTTTTTTTTTTACAGTGGGTCATAATATATCATATCTTTTAGTTTGTCAGTGCGTTTTGTGGTGTTAGGAATTGTTTTTCTGTGCATTCCCGCATTCAAAACGTGCGTACACCAGGATACACGTAGGATTTGAGCGTGCCGTACGCCAAAGTCCATATTCATAAATCTCAAAGTCACCGTGGTTTTGGGTGTACGCCAGGTGTACGCTGGAAATTTGGTGTACGCACTTTTGATAAATGAGGGCCATTGTACTTTTTCTAACTTTGACATCTCCTGCTGCACATTGGCCTGCCTCACTCCTGATTCCTGAAAAGTTCCCTGGCTGGGATGCTGGCCCTGAATCTGAACCTGAACTTGGTTCTGGCCTGGAACCTCAACCTGCCCTTGACTGACACTTGCTGATAAGAGAGACAGCAAGTTCCGTGCAGCAGTCTCAATATTGGCATAGTCCGACTTCTGGAAACACATACATACAAACAAGAATAAAGAGGTTTGAATGCTTTTTAAAAACTATCATAAAAGCAATTTTCAGCTAAATAAATACCATCTACTAAGTGAGAGAACTTAAACTGATCAATTAAAACTCACAATTTCAAATCCAAAGGAAACACTCAGCACGTATGCACACATTTTATCTGTTCACACTAACTTAGATATAATTAATAGCCAACAACTTAGCAATATTGTAACGAGCTGTGTATTCACTGTGGTTGTTTGTGTTCAGTTAGGTTGTACTGCAGTGTATGGGACCCATACTATGGGTTGCGGGAGGTCTGAGGGGTGGCGCTGTCAGAGGCTGTGAAGCCAGTTAGTCAGGACAGTTGCCATGGCAACGGGGTGTGTGAGGAGCACCTGTGATTGGTGAATGGTTCGTTTTTGTGGGGCTCCGGTGAGTGAGAGTTGGGAGAAAATCTGCCTGTTTTATTGTTTTGGTGTTGGCTACGGCCTAGTAGCCTGTGTTCAAGCTGTGGAGAATAAAGACCAGCTAAACCAGCTCCTGCTTCGTAGCTCATTATTCCGGGTCGCTACAATTATTATAAAAACTTAACTAATTGGGTGAATAAATGATGTTGTATTATTTTGGAATTACACATCTGAAAATGTGCTACATAAATAAAGTGGATTGGATCTGAAGTTATCAGCCTCCCGTTACGTTGTTATTTCAGTGACTTAACATGACTCCTCAGATGATGCTTAAACAAATGTGTGTGGCCTGAGGTCGTCTTCACTTCAAAATTCCGCCTTAAGACCAAGACGTATCAAGTGTAACGTTATATGTGACCATAGTTTAATTTAGTTTAATTTCATTTTAATTTAACTTCATTCCACATATCTGGTTCTGGGTCTTTGACTGTAAATCCAAATCAATAAATGTAAATTAGGGGGCACCTGAGACCCGCAGTGACAAATTAATTGACGGCTACTGTCAGACTTGCAAAGATGGAGAGAGACTGGAGTGACGCCAGTAGCTTTGCAACAGAGCGGTCATTTGAAGTCAAAGACTTTTCTCCCCCACCTTCAACTGAAGTGAAGAGAAATCTTTGCAAAAGCAGTGCTGGTGGGAAAGGGAAAGTAAAATTCAAGTATTTTGATTTAATGGACGAAATACTTGGCCAGAGACCTATTGTGACGTCGATGAACACAGTTCTGAACAACATAGGTAAGGCAAACGTTCTTTTCTTTTCTTTTTTGGCATGATCTGATATAATACGAATTGGCCTGGTGTTTTACAAGAATGGTTGTTATCATCGGGCTTTGTTTAGTTAAAACTTTGATTGTTCCAATCATAATTCACAAGTTAAAAAGGTTATTGGTTATCATGTCAATTTATGCGACCATAAAGCTTTACAACGTTCGTTTATATACTCTCGTAAGTAATATAGGTTCTTACTTCTTACATGTAAACAAATTAACATTAGATGACGAGAATGAAGATTCAGAGATGGCTGCCTGTTCCATGGATCCATCGTCGGATTCAACAGGTAAGTCACCACATTTTTCAGTCATGTACACAAACACACACACACACACACACACACACGCATATGTACATGTGTAGGCCTATGTATCTAAAATACTCAACAAAAACCATATCCAATCTTTTGTATAAAAATGTAATATGGTTTCATTGTTTAATATTTCATACATCAGGTTTTTATGGCTCATATATGCAATACAACTGATTGAAAGACAAATAAACCTTCCGTCATGTTTAACATTTACTTTTTAACATGAGAGAAATTAATTTTCTATATTAAAAAAGAACTATCAATCAGAAGGGAACAGACAAGAAGATAATCATTTGAGTATATTACGCTAATATTCATCAATGCACATATATATTGTTTAACAGAATATTACAAAAAATGTTAACTGTAAGCTATGATAGAATATTTTTTGACAATGCATTGGCAAACAAACAATCTTTTTTAAATCAATTTATACACCCAAAGGGGCAATGTACAAATATTAAAATCAAAAATGAAGAAACCACTCTTTTTGTGTGTGTGTGTGTGTGTGTGTGTGTGTTTTCTGATGTCTTTTTATGGTCTTGTTTCTTTAGGGTTAACAGCAGCATCCCTAAATGATGGGCCCATAACCCCACATGATGAACCCCCTGATACTTCTGAGAGTGCATCCTCTACACCAGTGGTTCTCAACTCCAGTCCTCAGGACCCGCTGCTCTGCACATTTTGTAGGTCTCTCTTATCTGACACACTCAGTTCAGTTCATGGAGTCTCTCCTAATGAGCTGATGATCTGATTCAGGTGTGCTAAATAAGGGAGACATACAACATGTGCAGAGCAGTGGGTCCCGAGGACTGGAGTTGAGAACCATTGCTCTACACCTTCAGGTCAGGAGAGCTGGAGGCAGCCAAGAAGGCGGAGATCATCTCTCCAAATGAAAATATTCAAGGAGCAGGCGCGGCAGGATCAAGCCTTCCTCAGCTCAATCACTGAAGTGCTCAATCGTGCTGTCCAAAGTTTTGAGAGGGCAACAGAGGCAGCTGAGCGCCATGCTCGTGAACTTGAGGCCCTGTTTGAAGCTCAGCATCCCTTCGCCCGTCAGCAAGCGCCTTACCTTCTACAACATTCCCCCACATACCAGCAACAGCAACTGCTATTATACTACCATCACCCACAGCAACCTCCTCCCAGCTCCCAACCTCAGTCATCTATCTCTTCCCCTGCCCACTCTCCCTCTTATCAGAATTTGTAGGTCATCCATTACATACACAACTCTTCTGTACACACACACACACACACACACACACACACACAAAAATTTGAAAAATGTGTTACATTTTCCATTGTTTCCTATTGTTATGGTTAATGGCAAGTAACGGTTGATTTTTATTTATGCATTTTTATTTATTAACTGTTTTTGTATTCTGAGTGTTTAAACAGGCTTACAGCAAACTGCAAGTTTATAGATGCTACATACAAAAAAATACTATTTGGTCATTGTTTGGTCATTGTTTTTATGTTCATTTTAATGGTAAATGTACAAGTCATTTAAAGCCGTGCCATGTTCTAGTGAGATACAGAAATGTAACATCTGTACTGTTTTTGGTTTCATTTGGCAGTATGGCAGCTGACTTAATGCCATTTATTGTTATAATTCAAAATAACTGACAATTTGTAAACTTTGTATTCTAGACCTTTTAAATAACGAAATTATTTGAAAGAACATAAACTGTTCTTACTGTACTCTTCAAATTGCAACAACAGAAATAAATGTAAAGACAGTTTTTTTTTAAGCGTGTTTTTACACAGGTGGGTAACCTAATGTGGCCTGAGCAGGTGATTCACCAGAGCCTGCCTGATTTCTAGAGCCGGAGCATCAGGTTCATCCTGGGTGTGGTCCTGACTCCTGAGGCTGTTGAGGAGCTGGATGTACCTGTAATGCTGCAGGTGGTAGCTGCTGTTTTCCCCCCTCACATATATTATGGAGAATGCAGCATGTAGCCACTACTGTAGGCATGAAATCATGGTCTATGTCACACGTTTTGGCCAGGACACGCCATCTGGTTTTTAGGTGTCCAAATGTATGTTCCACCCAAGCGGCAACATTCTGATCTGAAAAATGAAGCCTACCCGGAAGTGCGAAAAACTGCAATACATCGAAAATCCGCTAGAGGGAGGTCCCAAAAGGGAGCAAATGTCCATAGCCCCCATGTTAAAATGTCCGTTTTCACAGCATAAATTCATGTTTTTACAGGTTGGTCCCATGGTCCTATTGTATTTTTCGATAGCTTCCGAGTGCCTGACAACTGTGAGGGGGGTGAATTTTTTTCTAACTTGTTAGTTTAGATCGTATTTAGATATAAAATATATGACAATAAGGGCGTGGTTAACTTTGAGTGACAGCTTGATTGACAGCTGACAAGGCAGCGCCACGGAGAATGACAACAAGAAGCGCCATTTTTTAATACAGTTGACATATAATACTACTGTTTATGTATCATGAAATGTAGTTTTAAGAGTTTTTCAGGCGAGAATGTAGTTGTTTAAAGCTCAAATCTGTGGTTTATTTAAAGATTTATGAAAATTTTATCCAGTTGATCCAGCGATGACCGGGCGCTCGGCGTTCATGTACCCCGCCTGGAGCAGTCTTTCATCGGCTTGACGTTATGAGGTTTGCCACCAATGCCGCGGACTCTGGCGTCTCTTTAGTGGTTAAACATAAGATATTGTGTATATCTATATCGTATTGTGTATATCTAATGGGCGATTTTTGGTCTCTTGAATCAAATTTTTTTTTCCCTGGACAATCGTTTTGGCTGAGGGGAAGTTTCATAACTTTATAAGCTATTTAACTTTACCGATGTATAGAGCGCTGACTTTGTATGTTTGACTGAATTGTTTGCTTTATTTGTATAGCTTCTTATACCTTTTACGTATACTTTTATAATGGCTAATATTGATAAAACAGAAATTTAACAAAAAGAGACTGGGTTGAGTTTTGTCATTTTAAATTTTAATACAACGAAGATGATCTGTAATGTTGTTTACTGCAAAATCTGTTGTTTAGTACAAATGCACATATTGCCTGGACCATAAAATGTGTAATATTTTTATATTATATTTAAAATGAAAAGAGGCAGGTTTGTGTTTTATATTTTGTTTTTTCATAAATAGGCAAATGTTATGTGCAGTTGAATATAATCAATATGCGTTGCCTGAACCACATTTGTGTGGCTATAATGTTTAAGATTTCTTTAAATGAAAACGAAAAGAGTTAGTATGGTGTTTTATAACATATTTCGTTGCCTAAAATAAGAGATGACCGAAGTAGCAGAGCGAGCTGAGTGACGCGCGCTGCGTCAGAAGGTGGGCGGGGTTAGGATTTTCCAAGATGGCGCCGCCCATACCCCCCATAAACGGCTTCAAACCCGTTCTTCAGAAAGTCTATGGGTGACGTCACAGACGCTTTGTCCATATTTTTTACAGTCTATGGTTCCACCTTCACACGGATGGTGCTGAGATGCTCATTGAACAATGTTTGTGCTTCTGTCAAATTTGGACCTGAGTAGCCTTTCATGACCCAGGGTAGTAGCGGGTACGCAGGGTCACCAGCAAGGAGCAGAGGCACTTGGACTCCTTCAATTTCCAAACTTTCTTGGGGGTGTTTTGCTGGATATCTGGAAAGAGTTCACATATACATATGCTGTAACATGGTAGTGTGGGGGAGTGGGGTGTATTGACTGCACAGAACTGTACCTACAGGCTACCATTAAACAGTCCATTTCACATACATGTGTATGTGTATATAATATATATGTGTGTGTGTGTATATATATATATATATATATATATATATATATATATATACAGTATATACACACACACACACACACACACACACACACACATACACACACACACACATATTTATATATATACACTTAAGTGTTGTGGGTGCTGTGTCTTTAAAAAGTGTAATAGCTGAAATGGTGTATAAACATGCTCAAATACCTGAAAAGTTTGGATGTGGTAAACACTGCGGCATCATGTGCGCTGCCAGGTGACCCAACACAGATATCTCTAATCATTAGCTGGTCATCTACAACAGCCTGCAGAACAATGGATGTCCAACCTTTTCTGTTTACATAATCCCTTTACCCATCACTTGGGGCACGAATGGGGATATGAGTCCCATCAATTGCACCGTAGACTTGAGGTATTCTGTGTGCCTCATAATTGCGTTGTGCAATCTGTTGTGCCTCCTGCACATTTGGCAACGCAATGTACTGCTTCATAAGTTTTGTGCATATAGCCTGGCATACACCATACACACACCTGTATGGTGCATACTTGTTTTGCTTACCCCAAATGTCTCAGCCACTACCCTGGTACTCTGCACAGGTAGCCAGAGAGAACACTTTAATATAGAACAGTAAAGGGCTAAATGAGCAAGCACTTTCAGTCACCTCTCAGATATTTCATACAGACGTTGAAAGAATACATTGAAAGAACATTTTTGATAATCACACTTGTAACTTCTATAACAAAGTAAAATCTCATAAGCCTAGAGAGGTCATTCAACTCATGTAATATTTAGAAGGAAAAATATTGATTAATACCTTGATTATAATCACTCATTAGATATACATTGAAGCAGCAGTGGATTCCAGAATCCTTCAGTACATTTATTATTTTTTCATATACATTTATTCACAGACTCATGCATTTATTAATACATTATGCAAGTAATGACACGTGGAAATTTATGTGACCCGTGCTGGCAAAATGAGTCACAATGAGCAAAAAAAAAAAAAAAAAGTTGTAATAAATGATAGTCAACAAAGACAATTTTGAGAAAATCAAGTTAAAAGTTTCCAAGGTTCCAAAACAAAATTACCTAGTGTGGCAGTATAGATGTGTGGTTTTGGGCCACTATTGGTTGCTTCAGGTTTATTTATTTGAGCCTATCCCAGCTAAGGGAGGCGCATATATATCTGCTCTGTAGTGAACCACGTCACCGAGCTTCTTCCTTGCTTTCCGGTTCCGCATGCTGAGCTGCATGCGGGAAATTTGTCTGGTTGGTCCCCTGTATGGCACGTAGGAGATTGAGTGCTGTTTCCCACGGCTGACGTTCTGGTGTAGATTTTTCACAGGTAGGAACGCGATTGTTTATAGTGTTTATCCTTCAGTTTATAGGGCAGTGGGTGAATTACAATCCCTTCTGTTCTATTTACAGCGTGCACATTGATTTCACCTGTCGGACTGCTGTGACTGGGATTCATTGCACCCCAAGTATGCAGGTTATTTGTATTTGTGTTATGCTCCATGAGATTTCTCTTAATTATAGTTGTTGTTTCAGAGGGGCAGTATATTCTGCCGAGTGGCGGGGAGGATTCGGTTGCTGGGGTAACCTGTCGTTCGCTCGTTAATCACGGAGCGCTGCTGTTTTGCTGTTGTTTCAACTGGATTTAAACCAACGGAGTTATGTCAACTTCATTCAACTCTGGCTATAGCCGAATCGAAACTGCTAGTGCTTAAAACCGTATGCAGGTTGGCAAGGAGAGGAATATCGCCTTCCTGTAGTTTTAGTGTGTGTGTGGGCGCGTGTGTAAGTGTGTGTGTGCGTGCGAGCGTGTGTGTGTGTAAGCGTGTGTGTGTGGGGCTACGTGTGAGTGTGTATGTTTACAAGGAGAGTGTTGTGTGTTTGCTAATGGTATTGTTTTCTTTCAAATGTTTATTGTTTAATTAACTTGTTATTTTGTATCCGTTTATTGTGAACTGTATTTGATCAATCTATGTGATTCCTTTCTTTGATTTCATTTTGGGTTGAGTGTTCAAAAGCAAAGGGGTGGGGCTTGATTTGCTGATTACTTTTGTGCTGTGTATGAGCACCAGTGTGTGAAGGTGATATTAATTGTGTGTTTGGTTTTCTTTTGCATTTATTGTGCTATTTACTGAGTGTTTTGGTGCTCACTGAGTCCCCCCCTGCTGGTCACACTCGGTCCTATCATCTGAAAAAAGTTGAGATTGTCTCTGTGTATTTATTGTGTATTGATGTTGTGAAGTCTCAGTGTTGAAGTATTATTTTGAACATTTTCCTTGTATCGTCTTTGTCTTGAATTAATTATTATTACTGTGACTAGAAAAATAAAACAATTATTTATTCATCCACGTCTTTTGTCTTATAAGAGGGAATTAAATCTGTGCAGCCTATTTATTAGGTTGGTATTCCTGGGTTAAGAACTCCCAGGTGGCGTAGTCATTACACTAGAAGATCTTTAAGAAAAATACTCTTAATGCCACACTAGCAACCATACCTTAAAATCCCTGGTAATAACACCAAACACTCCATGATACTACAAATTGTTTGATTAATATTTATTTTAACATTTTATTTAACAGACAGCCAATATATTCCGACCTGCTGTGCCACACGGATGCAATATGTTACACATATGTTTTTCCCCAACAGTTAACCATAATTTTATTTAAGACATAACAGATCATGTTTGCGTGAAAACTTGCCAATACAGATATTTTGAAATACTAGATAGGCGTCTTTGTGCACACACTTCGGATCTGTCAGTCAGCGCAAGTAAGATTGTTTAGTTTACATCAATATGACTTTGAAAAATTACTAAATTAAGTTATACCTTAAGAATCTTCATAGATTATATAAGATTATACAAGCTAAGAGACAAGTTATTGGGAAACGCAGCCCAGAACAAAAAACAACGTTCAAATGATGTCTGCTGCTGGGTGCGTTTTTTTGACTACTTAAAGAAAAAGTACCAGTTTGGTATTTTAACAACGTTTTTAAAACGCCTTATTCCAATGTGCAGATTACGTTATTTTAACACTTAACACGTCTCCCAAAAGTTGTAGTTTGGTCTAGTTTCGTTTTCGTAGTAAACAAACGTGATATGTACGTTTTTTTGACTACTTAAAGAAAACATAGGGGAGCGCGGGGCACAATGTAACAGTTTTTGGATTTGGCCAAATAATGAACAAAGTAATGGGGTTAGACAAACCATATTTTTAAACAAACAACATGCGAGCCTCTCCTACAAATGAGCACTGTTTGTATGTTCGTCGGACCTACCATTCCTGTGCAGTATCGCCAAAAGCGCCAGGAGTCAAATGTTACAATTTACCCCATAGGCGGGGTTAGTTGTAACAGACAGAGGGTTAGTTGTAACAGTTTCTGGAAGAGTCAGATTACACACAAGAAATTCAAATTCAGTTTAGTTTAGATTGTAGTATATTTCCTAATAGTACTCAACTACATTTTTTTATTCTACATAGCACAGTATGTCAATTTATTGATCTATTAAAACAATACTCTTGAGTGTAGACAAATAGATTTATTTGCAACAATAACAAACTGGTTCAATAACATTTATTTTTCTTATTACAGTAGTAGATAAATAAATAAATAAATACATTAATACATAAATAAATAAATAAAAATTAAAAACATGTCACTCTTAACATTTATGAAGACATTTCAACCTCAACTGTGTGATTTAAGGGAGATTAGACATCAAATCATGGCAAACTTTTTTTTTTACTTTAAAAACAGACCTGTATATAGGCCTCAGCTTCAACTTAATGAACCGATAGGCTAACATTTTAAAATCATGTAACTTTCTTTTTTTATCATAAGACCTGGTCGTCCACTTCCTTAAAGGGTCAAAGAGGCTAAACCCTCCGCGTCCACCCTCTGTGCCTATCTAGGACCTCTCCATGGTCCTGGAAGCACTAAAGGGTGCCCCGTTTGAGCCACTTCAGTCTGCCGACCTGAAGCACCTCTCGCTCAAAACTGCTCTTTTACTGGCGCTCGCCTCAGTTAAAAGAGTGGGCGATCTGCACGTGCTGTCTTCGAGTGCGTCTTGTCTCGAGTTTGGGCCTAACGACTGCAGAGCTGTCCTAAGGCCAAGACATGGGTATATTCCTAAAGTGCTCTCTACCCCCATCAGAGCACAGGTAAAAGAAAACATGCTTACGGAAACATAGTTACATATACATTTTTTTTTAGATATAATTTTTATGTATGTTTTGTGAAAATACAGTATGATTATCGTTTTCAGCAGTGGGGACCTACTGCTTTGTTGAGTTTGTGTATTTCATTTACCAGAAATGAATCAGATCATTAGGAGGTCAGGTCATTTGAAGGTAGTTTTATGAAATGATTGGAGTGTATCAGATAAGAGCAACATATAAAATGTGCAGAGCATTTGATCATCAGGATTGGGGCACAGAACCAGTGATATAGTTATTTGAAATAAATAAATGATATGATAGAACATTTTAATTTGCAATGTCATGTTTATGAAATCATGTTAAATTTTCATTGTAATAATTATAATGTGATATATTTTCTAAAAGCTATACATTTGTGTATATGTAGTGGCAATGTTTGACAAAATGTGATTTGTAGTGGTTTTATAATGTTTTAATGAAATGTCTAAATATGATGAAAGGAAAAGCTATTATTAGTGAGTAGAATGAGATTTATTTTTGTATTCTGTATTCTGATTACAGTTATTTACCAGAGATTTGTTATTACTTTTGGAAGTGTTTGTGGCTCTTTCATCAGAGAAGTGTAACAGCCAATTAGGTTCTTGTTTGTTTTGTTCATAAATTGGTTTACAGTTGATGTCATTGTATTGTTGTTTGAAATGTATGATAGTCTGAGTTTATACTCATATATTGTATGAGTAGTAAAATTGACAATTGCTATAGATTTTCTTTTTGAAGGAATTGATAACATAGATGCAGAGTGTATGTAGTGTATGTGTATGTAGATATAAAACTCCGAACAAGTTTTCTTGCGTGTGTCAGTTTTACACATCAATCAAAGATGCATTTGGTGACCGATTTTTGCGTACCGTCGTAAAACGTTTGTGTTCCCACTTAAAACCTGTTGTGAGCTCGGACAAACAGCTTCCTGTTTAATGTTCTACTGTAGTGTTCCCCAACCCTGCTCCTGAAGGACCCCCAACACTGCACGTCTTTGTCTCCCTAATCAAACACACCTGATTCAGTGTTGGGGGTACTCCAAGAGCAGGGTTGGGGCAGTGCTTCAGAGCTCCGTATGTTAATGTAGTGTTTTGAACTTGGACTCAAATATAAAAGAAATGCGTTCAGTGCTTAACTCTGTCAGTGAAGTTGTCAATATATTCACATAGGCTATTTGTAGTTGTTGGATCAATATTTGTGAATTAAACATTATTAAATCACAAAAGACACCTATTTACAATCACAGTAATCTAGACAATGAGCCGCAACCCAATTTTCCTCAAAATGAGCTTTATAATATAAATTTGTCTCTAACCAGCTGATTGAGAGACAAGTCCGAATAAAGGCCTCATTATACTTCTGCGTCGGACCTACGCCGGAGCCTATACGCCGTAGGCAACGTGTTGGTTTTAATTTATACTTCTGTGTCGTTCTCCGCGTTGACGCGTACCTAGGGAGCGTGTGAAACCCCGAGGGAGGGGTTCTGGCAGACCAATCACAGCGCTTGTGTCCGCGTAGAATTGACGCGTTGTTACATTTTTGGAGAGGTGCACGTCAGGGTACGCCGTAGGGTACGCGCGCCACACACAGCCTACGACGTAGCTACGGCGGCAGTTCGACGCAGAAGCATAAAACAGGCTTACGGGTCTGTCTGCAAAGTGCAAATCCTAAAACCCTTCTGCACATTTTATTAAATACATTCAATAGCTTAACTGTGACACACTGTACTGTTCCCAAATTCAGTTTACACATCACTGCTCTCCTGTTGGTTATACTACAATACTTAGTTTGATAAAAATGCATAATTTGTATGATTATTTATTATGAAACAAAATGAATAACTTCATTTTAGAAAAAATATTCAATAATTTCACACTGTTACAGTGTCACGCCATTAAATTCAGTAATCAAATATAATGCAAAAGCTATGGTTGTAACTATGTTAGCAGCGTCTGGTACCAATATAAGTTGTGTAAAGAAATAGGCATACTTATTTTTTTATCTGCAATTACTTCCTAGATTAAGTGTTGTATATAACCAATGTTAGAACAGTGATGTGTGAACTAAATTTGGTGTGTTACGGTTAAGTTAATGAATATGTTTCATAATATAAAATGTGCAAAAGCACTGTAGTATGACCAGTGGGACACCATTGATGTGTAAACTGAATTGGGTGACACTACAGTTTGTAACATAGAAGTTAATGAGTATTTTGTTTTGACTGTTTGGGTTGTATTGCACTTTGCAGACGGTCCCTTCGGACTTATCTTTCAGCTGCAGATCATAGAGATCTATTTAGGCTATAATATAAAGCTTTTTTTGAGGGAAATTTGGTTGTAGCTCTGTTACTGTGATTGTAAATAAGTCTAATTTGGGTTTTAACAGTGTTTAGCTCACGAGTTATTGATCCGAGGTGTGTGTGTGTGTGTGTGTGTGTGTGTGTGTGTGTGTGTGTGTGTGTGTATGTGTGTGTGTGTGTGTGTGTGTGTGTGTGTGTGTGTGTGTGTGTGTGTGTGTGTGTGTGTGTATAATATAGTGGTTAAATTGGGCCGGGCCTCGTTTGTGTCCTGATGTGGGACAATTTTTTCTAACAAAAATAGAATAAAACACATCAAAATAAAGTCAAACAATACAAAATGAAAACAACAATTAATTGGACAAACAAAATCACAGAAAAACAAATCCAAAAGGGAACCTATCAAAAACAATAACGAAACGATCACATCGTAGTATTAATGGCAGCAGAACAAACAGTGCAGTCTAACGACGTTGTCTACGGAGCATTTGCCCCGCAGTCCACAGAGACGAACCGCTCACAAGCGGATTGACGCACCAATAGTAGATCGCTAGACCCACAGAATATTCAGTTACTCACAGCCTCGTTCATAATAGGCAAACCGCAAAATGTACAGGTGTTCCATCTGTGATCAGGACAGCCTGCACCCGAAAGCAACGTCGCACCAATTCGGACCCTAACCTGGCTCTCTAACATAGATATAAACACTAGATGTCGCCTTGGGGTTCTAAGCATGCGTCAAAACCGCCGCCATCTTGGAACAGGGGTCTTGTCATAGGAAATAGATAGGTAACGCTGCTATCTCCGCCTGTACTTCGAATAGATATATGGATGATGCTGGACTTTTGTGCTGCGTATGGCTGTTCACACGAACGAAATATAAAAACCAGACAGCAAGGGATTACATTTCACAAGTGAGAATGTGTTTTATGATATTGACTGATACAAAATTATATTTCTGGTTACATTGGTTTGTTTCTGTCCTTGGTTAACGACCGCAGCTAATCCATGCTAGTTAGCTAGTTACCCATTAGTTTTTGACAGTTAGGAAAACCGACAATGAACAGAATGTATTTATATCAATGTAATATGATCGTAAGATGTTGGAAATGTGGACAGTTGTTTTGGTCTCTATTCAATCACGTTAGTTTCTCCGACTGGCGCTGTGTGGCCGAGTTCAGTCTCCGTCTATTTCCAGCTATCATGCTACGCTTATGGTTTGTTTTGTTTGTAGATTCCCAAGTGATAAACAGAGACGTCAGTCATGGATAATAGCACTCAAGAGAGAGGGCTTCGAGCCAAAAGACCGCACCTTACTGTGCAGCTGTCATTTTCGGCCTGAAGATTTTGACAAGACTGGACAGACCATCCGTTTACTCCAAGGAGCGACCCCATCCATTTTTAATTTTCCTGATCATCTTTCAAAGGTTTGTCACAGCAATTTTTTTAACACAACATTTTGTAATTGATTACGTGTTCCTATAAGCTCAAACAATTTCCCTTTTCTCCAACAGCCTAGTTCATCCAGGTTAAGCAGAACGTCAAATAAAGCAACTGAAGAATCTCCACACCCATGGTCCAACACACCTGTCAGGGGGTTTGTAAGACCAGACCTCTTTGATCAGTCAATCTTAGTAAGTGAAATGATTTAAACACCTTTGGATGCTTGGTGGATGTAACAGTGACATTTTCAGAAGTTAGGATACATGATTGAAGTTACTGAGTTTGTAAATATTTTTCAGGATCATCAGTATGCCTTTGACCCAGTTAAAGCAAAAGAGAAGTTGGCTGTGTCTCAGGAGAACGTGGAGAAGTTACGACGGGACTTGAGAAATGCGAAGGACAGGGAAAGAAGACAAAAGAAGACAGTGGGCTCCTTGTTGGAGGATTTAAAAAATAACAAGATACTGACGGAGGAACTGGAGCAAAAGCTGAATTTCTACTCTGGTTGGCTGACTCGATTCTCTCTCTCTCTTTTGCATGTGTAGCATTTATAATTTTGTACAGGGCTCTAGAGTGCGACCAATTACTACAATTTTTAACCTGCAGCTGTGTGCCGCGCAGCAACAAGTTAAGTTGATTTGATGTATTGCACCTCTCAAGTTTGTGTTGCTAACCTGCCTAGGCTATGGAATTTAGTAGGCTTACTGGTCAGAAATAAGTTAAACAACTGATTACAAACTTTTACATCAAATTTGTGTGCACCTAAATTTTGTGCTGGTGCACCTAAATAAAACAAGTGCACCAGTGCAACCAATGCAAAAAGTTAGTCTGGAGCCCTGTTGTAGTAGTATGTCTCATCTCACACAGTTTGATTGCTGTCTCAATATTGTTACCTGAGAAATGCTTTTCTGTTGGTCGTAGAAAAAAAAAAAATGCATATGATCAAGTTGTCTCTAAATCAATCTGACTATAATTTTATTACTATTTAATTATTATTTCCCTGAACCTTCCAAACCTTCCAGTTGAACTGTTCAAGCACGACCATGCCTTCACTCCTGCTCAAAGGGAATTTGCCTTAACGCTGCATTTGCATGGACCTAAAGCCTACACTTACTTGAGGGAAACCATGAAGATACCACTCCCACATCCTCACACTCTTCTAAAGTAAATATAATATTTTTCTACAACTTCACATTTGTCAGAAATAGATGAAACTGATATGTCAATATGTGTTCTGTTTATTGCTTTACCTGTAACAGGTGGTTGCAGACTGTGGATGCTAAGCCTGGGTTAAACACATCGCTGTTAGACATGCTACAGAGACGGAAAAATGAAGACCCTGTTAGGTATGGTCGAGTGTCTTGTTTTGGATGGCATGTCTATAAGGAGACAAGTGCAGTATGATTCACACAAACAGACAATGATTGGCTTTGTGGATCTTGGCAGTGGGATAGATGAGACCAGCGTGGCAAGTGAAGCCCTAGTGTTCATGGTAGTTGGATTACAAGGTCACTGGAAAATACCCATTGCCTTTTACTTCATAAGCTCACTTAGACCAGATACACAAAGGATTTTGCTTCTACACGCCTTGGAGGCACTTCATGAACGTGGCATCAAAGTTGTGTGTGTCACAATGGACGGACATATATCGAACATTAACATGTGTACGATGCTCGGGTGCCAGCTAAAGCTGAATCAGCCTCTCAAGACATATTTTGTCCACCCTTCTTCAGGGGAAAATGTGTTTGTGATCATGGACCCTTGCCATATGTTAAAATTGGCTAGGAACATGCTGCAAGCTTACAGCTCCATCGTCAGTCCCGTAGGAACAGTTAAATGGAAATACATATCAGAGTTGAATGATGTTCAGGAACAAGAGGGTCTTCATGCGGCCAACAAAATCACCAGAAAACACATCAACTTTGAGGGGCAGAAGATGAAGGTGTCAGTGGCGGCCCAGACACTGAGTCGATAAGTGGCGATGGCTCTTCGCGTGCTCATGGAAGCTGGATGTCCGCAGTTTGAAGAATGTTCTCCTACAATTGAATTTCTTTTTTTTTTTTGGAAATGAAATGTGCAAAAAAGTATGATAATTGATTGATAATTGGTTTCTAAAGTGGACATTTCTGCTCTTGTCCTAAGTAAGTGAGGTGTGTGGTAAGTGAAGTGTCCTAAATTACCAGCGTCATAAATGCCTGTTTTCCCCAACGCAGAGTTGCTATATCCTGTCATTCTCCTGAACAAGCAACCAACTGCTAACATCTGCTCTATCCTAACAGGTCTACCTTCTATAGGTCTTTGAACTGTAAATCATAACCAGCTGTAATGAGAAATATTTGTGTTAAAGGTGATTGACAGATTGTTCGACGTTATGAACAGCAAAAACCCACGTGCGGGAGGCTTCAAGGCTCCACTAGGTTTCCGCAACTGGGAAGACACGTTAGGTTTTATGACTGAAGCCCAGTTGAGGCTGAACGATGGCACTCCACTTCATCGCTCAAAGAGTTTTTTTTTGTTTAGTTTAGTTTTTGTTTTCCACAAGTAAGGTAAATACCTTAAGAGTGTATCATTGTATACTTTGCATTAGTTATACTAATTAAAGATGCTATCAGCAAGTCTGAGCATTATGTAAAAGTAGAATCTAATAGTACCAGTTAGTGCAAGGGAAAATATATATTAATTATATGATTAATAATTAATTGTTAATTTTTTTTTTAATTATTAATATATATTAATCTTAACATCAACCATCTCACTGGGTAATATAAACAGAGTAAATACACTATTAATAGGACGTCAGTATTTAAGAAGAAAACATTGCCAAATCTAGGTGCAAGCAGTATTGAGGTAGCCAAGCTTCTCATTGCCCCCAAAACATTAGCCTACCAGGTATTTACCTTCACTTGCATTATAAGGAGTAAGAGAACAAGAGTTTTAAAGAGTAACAATACAACCACAGAGTAGATGAAGAGTCTGGATTTGTTACAAACTATGGTCTTTGACCCAAAGCAATCACTTACAGATTTACTCTTTAAAACGTCTTGATCAAGTTTTTGGTTCATATCCTTTCCTTTGACGTTGTGTTCAAAAAACGTCCGCTTGTTGTTCCAGTGGTGTTTGGTTCCTTTAGCGAAGTGTTTACTTGAAAAATATGTGGACTTCATTGCAGAGAAAATTTTGGGTAATGTATTGAGAGGTTATTTCCATCATTCCACATCATAGGTCTAACGCATTGCTATCTTTCTCTTTCCTTCTACTCAATGTTCTTATGATTTTTTTTTTTTATTATTATTATTATTTTATTTTTTTACAAATGTTCTCAACAAGGTCACGTTACATCCATTTTACATGCACAGATAGGTGAGAAATTAAAGGGAAAACTTGGGTAAATGAGTAAAGAGATTACACATGCACTGCATTAGAGCTGCAAAGATTATCAATTAGTTTAATTTAATTAATCGCAAACTATTTTGATATTGATTAGTCAGTTTGATTAATTTTTTAAGATTAAGAAAAATTCTTTGATTTCAGCTTGTTAAATGTGAATATTTTCTAGTTTTTACTCTCCTCTGTGACCTTAAACTGAATGAAGTTCTCATCGCACTCTCTGTCTGACTAAAAGGAGGAGGTTTGTTGGGGCAGAGGGGTGGCAGGAGCCAGTCACTAATTAGACTCACTCTTGACCTGACACTCTTGACCTTTGCATTTAGATCATTTTCCCTTTAATTTGTCTCACTTACCTTGAATGTCCCAGTTCAAATAATACAATGATATTTAATGTATTTAAAGTAAATATTAACAGACTAAGTTTATGGTTTTGTATAGTCAGTGTTGGAATATTGAAGTTTCTTTTCTTTATTTTAAAGGTATCTATCTGTGACTGGTTTTGTCATCAACACTAGCCCCGTTTACATGTAGCATTGTATTCCGATTATAACCAGTTTAAAAGTCCAATCAGAATGAAAATGCTCCATGTCAACACCTCAATCGGATTAAAAATGCTCAAACCGATTGGAATTTCAGTCGGATTGAAGGGGGTGGAATAAACCTTTTCATGAACCGATCAAACGAAAGATTACACCATGTAAACGAGCTGATCCGATTACTTTGAGTGTACGTCTTTCTGCGCATGCCTGGTTTTGCGCCAGATAATTCTGTCAGCTAACATTATGCCTTCTGTTTGTGATCTGTTGTGGATTCTGATCACCGTATAAGGTAGGAAATATTTATACCTGATGCAAAAAACTATGCGCGCTAACCAGTACCATAGTAAACATGGTAAATATGAACGTTTTAGAAATATCCTGTTTTTATTTTATCTCTTTATACTGGACTATCCTCTTTTAAATAACTGTATCCTTCTGGAAGAGAGTGCTAAAGCTCCTCAGGTCAAATTTCTGGTGGCATATTTGTAGAAATTATCATTCTTTCTAAATGTGATGTAAATGTCCTGTAGGCTACCAAATAAACAGAAACAGACGCGACTGAATAATTGTGTGTCCTCTTTCTTCTGTGAACGTTCACAAACGTCATAAATGGTAAACCACTTTATTTCTGTGTGACCACTTTTGAATAAGAAACAATATCAAGACTATAAAACTCGTCAAAAAACGCGCGCACACTCCAACCACCTGACTGCACTTTACATTTTTGACTTTATTGATTCTGCTTTTATTCGTAATGCAATGGACCGATCAATGGGACATAAATGAATCATTAAAGGATGGGACTTTATGGGACATTTGCACAAAAAGAATAAATAACTTACCGTAGCCTATTTTATAAGTCGCTCTGGTGACGCATATCAGTCAAAAAATGCGCCACGAGGAAGAAAAAAACATATAGCCTAAGTCGCACTTTTTTAGAAACTTATTTCACAAAAAAATAAAATAATAATAATAATAATTAAAGACAGTTCTCCGTTACGGACGTGAGCGCTCTAAAGCGGCACTAAAAGAATGTTTTAAAACTTTCAAAGAGACCTCAAACTGAAAGCACAAAGCCTGTCTTTAAATTTAATTTCGTTTTGCATAAATTGTATCTTAATTTTAATCGATGTTTCATCCAACAAATTGTTTTGATTTAATACGAAGTAGGCTAAATATAGGCTATTAGAAAATAGATAATCAGGACACAGAGGCGCTGGCGAACCTGGAGCTTGTCTCATAAATGAACCGAAACTCAGCGTAGGCCTATAAGGTAGCCTATTGCCTCACATAGGCTACCTGAGACATATAGATAGCTTGAAATGTCTACTTTTAGGCAGAACAATTCAAAACGAAAGAAAGCAGACTGCGCAGCTTATGTAATTCGTATGAAATGTGCATTTCTCTCTGATGGCGCTGCGAAGATCTCGAGTCGTCAACTTCATATGTCTAGCTGACAGACACTGACATAAAAAACAACTGTTTTATTAGTAAACAATTAAAATGTCTCCTGCTATATTTTACATATTGCCTGTTCCTTAAAAACACTGACAGTGGGGTTTTTGAAGGTTTTTTTTTTTTTTTTTTTTTTTGAGCAGCTGCGGACAAATTCTTTCGACATACACACACACACATTATTAACACTCTGCGCTTGTGTTTTAAAAAGATAATTTAACATATAAATAACAATTTTTAAATAGCCCACTTAAAGTGTTTATTACAAATGACTAAATGCTAAAAATTAATACATTTTAATGAACAAACATATGCTTTGCATTTACAATTCTGTGAAAACAGGCCCTGTTTCTTTCTGATTAGTTTTCTGATAAAACTTCCATTTTATTGGTGAAATGATGGGTTAGTGTGACGTTGTTTCAGAGAGGCGTGTTACGGGCGTGTTTTAGTGAAGCGGTGTGGAGCTTCTGGCCCGACAGTGGAAACGCAGCAGATTTTGGGCACGGTGCGAACGTTACTGACCAGAGGCTATTAGCCTGGCAAAGCCCGTTTAAAGCCCTGGCTCGCACTGGCCCGACATTGGAAACGCGGTTAATGCCTAAGGCCTCATTATACTTCTGCGTCGGACATACGCCGGAGCCTATACGCCGTAGGCAACGTGTTGGTTTTAATTTATACTTCTGTGTCGTTGTCCGCGTTGACGCGCACCTGGGGAGCATGAAACCCCGAGGGAGGGGTTCTGGCAGACCAATCACAGCGCTTGTGTCCGCGTAGAATTGACGCGTTGTTACATTTTTGGAGAGGTGCACGTCAGGGTACGCCGAAGGGTACGCGCGCTACACACAGCCTACGACGTAGCTACGGCGGCAGTTCAACGCAGAAGTATAAAACAGGCTTTAACGTACAACTAACGCGACGATTAAGTGATGCACCATCTTGACAGGATTGAAAACGTGGGAAATAATGAGCTTCCAGATCGGCAGACAAGCTGTGTGCGCATGTCACAAAATGATTTCGATTGGAAGCGTCAGCACATGTAAACACCTGATCGGTTTAGATAACATCCCATGTAAACAGTCAACCGGAATCCGTCAATCAGAACGATCTCAATCAGAATAGCTAAAAAGTGTGCATGTAAACGGGGCTACTGACTCCTTCACCATGATGATACCAGAGCTGCTTGAGGGACAGCGGTATGTGTGCACATACTGCTTTAGCCAAGACCACTTGGAATTGTTTTTTAATTCCATCAGGGCCTCAGGTAGGAGCTGATATTTAAGTGAACAATGTTATTGAGATAAAACAAACATTACAATTCTACAAAAAAACACACAAGGTTTCAAAAAAATAAATGTGTGTGTGTGTGTTTATATATATACACACATTTTTTTTTTTTTACTTGTGTGTGTATATGTATATGTGTGTGTACAGTATGTGTTATATATATATATATATATATATATATATATATATATATATATATATATATATATACGTATACTTACCTGGAATATACTTGCCTTTTTAATTTCAGGTGGATGGAACAACAATCCATCTGTTGCTCACTTCCAGAGTTATTTCCGGCGCATTATGGTCCGCTGTGGCGTTGCTCCAGGGACGACAGGCAACGTTCAACCACAGGATGACACCATGTGTCTCTCAGCTGTTGACATGTCATCTGTGGTGCCAGCTGAGGACGACGATGACGACAACATTGCATCCTCTCCCTTTGAGCAAATCACTGGTGTTGTGTTGGACCATAGCTATTTAGCAACAAACTTTGGGTGCCTAACTGAAAATGCGCTTGTTTACATTGCGGGATTTGTAGTTAGGCAAGTCATGAGAAAACTTGCATGCAATGAATGTCGTAGTAGTTTGGTATCTTCGACCATACCATCTTTTGGCGATACATACCATCTGCTTACCCTCAGAAACAACGGAGGCCTAGTAATACCAAGTCAAGGTACCGTTAAAGTGATACGCTCGGCTGAGCACTGCATCCGACGGGCCTCTAACATCAACTCAGCAGCTCGTCAGTGCCCAGTGTCTCAATTAAACAGAGTCGTGAAAGCAGAAGTAGGGTCTGAGGACATATTTGGTCTTCGTGATCACATTGTTGAGACTCAAGATGGCATAGACAACCACCACTTTAGCTTAATTTCACTGGTTGTCTGTACCTTTCATAAGTTGAGACAACACCATGTGGCAAAGGTTCATACTCTACAACTGCAGAGCAAAAGTCTAAGGAAGAAACTGTGTAAGGTAGTGTTGTTGCAGGGATACTAAACATTTAGTTTTAAGAATGGTTAACTCAGCTGACAGTCCTGGAAGGATGTCACCAGTTAGCTTTGCAGTGTAACACACAAGTCCAGCCTCAGAGTCAAACTTTGTTTTTTCTATACTATCCTCGAACTACTGCTCTTTCTCTGCCACCTCAGCTTTTCAACGGAACAATAACAGGTCATGTGCTAACCATGTCAGAACCATATTTACTGTATATGTATATTGTGTTTACTAGGCGATGGATATTGGGTTTGGGGAGTGCAATGTACTGATTAGCTTGTTGTTAAAGGGATAGTTCACCCAAAAATGAAAATTCTATCATTGTTTACTCACCCTCAAGTTGTTCCAAACCTGTATGAGTTTCTTTGTTCTGCTGAACACAAAGGAAGATATTTGGAAGAACGTTTGTAATCAACAGATCTCGGTCCCCATTGACTTCCATAGTAGGAAAAAAAATATACTATGGTAGTCAATGGGGACCGAGATCTGTTTGGTTACAAACATTCTTCCAAATATCTTCCTTTGTGTTCAGCAGAACAAAGAAACTCATACAGGTTTGGAACAACTTGAGGGTGAGTAAACAATGATAGAATTTTCATTTTTGGGTGAACTATCCCTTTAAAACTTTAACTAAACTTTAATTAAAACTTGTCAGTATTAATGCCACAACTGCATTAATTTGCTGTCTAAGTGGAAACAGACTGCTGTGTTTTTACTTCATGTATGCAGCGAGCTCTACCTGGGAATGATCTTTTCTGTTTGCTGCATTGTATTGTTTGTTTGACTTTGTGTGCAACTAAAATCAATATAGAAGTGTGTTGAGTCTAGACATGCGCTGTATAGCATTTGAAAAACAAGGCAAGTCCCTGAAAACACTACACTGATTTAAGGGGGGGAGAAGGGTTCTGTATGAATGTGATTCTGTTTCACAAGAGTGGAAACCAACAGTTTAAGAGACTAATATAATTTTTTTATTTCTGATCAAATTGATTTTGTACAGTTAAAGTAACCCCATTCACGCAAAACATGGCTTAAATAAATATGATCAGTCTAGTTACTGTGTGGATGGTAGTAGTCAAGTTGTTTTTTATAAGTTAAGTGTACATTTCTCTGCTTGGAAATGTTTAAATTAACATGTATAGTCACACCATTGTAGCCGTTTTGCATGCAGTAGGCTAAGGTAAGTAGCGATAGTTCATTCTAAGTTTACTCAAGTGGAAGAATGTGACTAATAAACTTAGACCTACTAGCACTATGCATAATATTTTGAAAAAGAAGTAGATTATCTTAATATCAAAACCTTATATTTTGTCTGGACTCAATGATAAATACATGTCTGACTGTTGGAACGAACCAAAAAAACTAGAAAATCGCATTCATGACGATTTATGCTGATTTTACTTCTGTTAGACCTTTGCCTACATTGACGCTGATGCATTAAAGAGGAGGGGCTCCCCTGTTCCAAGATGGCGGCTCTATTGACGCATTCGTTCCAATGAACTGCCGTAGCCAGGCGACATCTAGTGTTTATATCTATGGCTCTCTAAGAGCTGCACGCTCACCCACACAGAAACGAACGTGACAATGACGCAAACCCAGGTGGCCTGAACTCCGCCTTAAATAGGCCAGGGATAGCTGCCGATAGGCTGTCACACCATCACTCAGGTGACAACCACAAATAATAGGGCGGGATCTAACCCGCCTTGCCACACCTCCTTGCTATATTTTACATATTCATAATCATTACTTTTGCCGGATCTTTGTGACAGCTTTTAGGTGCTTTATTGGCACCGGATCAGCACCGAAAACAGGAGATTTTTTTCAATCCCTGTTTTGGCAGGGGGAATAACTGATCAGAAAATGTAACAAAACGTTGTAGAAATGTAGTGGAGTAGAAAGTATAATAATTGCTGCAAAATGTAATGAAGTAAAAGTCAAAAGTAGCCTATGCACTATTGATTCTACTTAAGTAAAGTACAGATACGTGAAAAATGTACTTAAGTAAAGTAATGAAGTATTTGTACTTTGTTACATTCCACCACTGCTGATTAACAGTAATGTAAATGCTAAATGTCCTAATACCTGTTGATACTACAACAATGCAAAGTATATGCTCTTAACCTTGCAGTTTTTCATTTATCATGTAAGACTCAATTTCTCCAAACATGCAGCGCAAATGGCGCAAGCCATTGAAAAAAATATTTCATAGTGCAGCACTGTGCATTCCGTGTCCTGTCTGAAATGGCCTTTAAGAAATGTGCCCTGGAACGTAAAGTGCAATGTCAGTGCAGGCCAGCGGGGGAGTAGAGAGGGGGGACAATTGTGCTGTGGCATGGTACAAAGCAAATGTGTCTAGTGTGAGGACACCTTTAATGTTACAAAATATTTGTAGTTTTTGTTTTTTTTTAAGAAAGAAATTTTGAAAGTTGTGTTGTGAGTGTTTGTAATGTTGAGGCAGTGCTGGTAAATGTAAAATTGTATTTTTTGGCTGCCATTATTTGTCTCATTTTTAAATTGTATTTGCTGATACTTGTAGACATGCAGGATGAACCTTTTATAAATTTCACACAATTGTTTTTGTCTTAATTAGCAGCAATTCAAATGTGATAGTTATTGTACAATAGTTTAGTAAAGGAGTAAATGTTTTATAGAAACAATGTTGGTTGTTTTTACCAATGAAAATAGTATCTACAAAGCAACAGTGGAACTGTTGTGTTTCATTTGTAAATGAATTTGCATTGAGAATCTATTGTTGATCACTGATTTGTGGTTTAATTGTAAAGTGAATTAATTTTTTTTGTAATAGTGTGTTTTTATTTTTTTTGTACAAAATATATTAATGAATGACTGGCTGAACTTTTTTAATCAATGATTAAAATATTTACTTTTATTAATATTTATTTTTTAAGAGCATCATGTGTTATATTTTTTTATATCTTCATATTAAAAAATATATCTAAAAATGGTAATTTATTGAGTCTCATATTAATTTAAATGTTTTTTTCTGTTGTGTGAAACAAAACATGTATGTTTATGTAATAGATATTGTTTTTTTTGTTTGTGTGCATAATAAAGACCTTTTGTTTTGTTTCAGGTTGCTGCTGTCAAGGTGAAAGCGGTTCATGTCGGTTCTGCAAGTGAAACCATTGAAATCAGGGGAGTACCAGTGGAAATGCAAACTTGCTACATTGCTGATCACACTGATCGAATCAAGCTGCATTTGTGGGAGTCCCAAGTGTTGGTGATTGGTAAATCATATGAGATTACCAATCTCTCCACTAGGGAGTTTGCTGGTGACTTATATGTGACAACCACTTGGTCTACACACATGAAAGATGTGCCAGCTCTTTCTGATCCAGGCATAGACATAAAAATGAAAATTCTGTCAGTAATGACTCACCCTCATGTTGTTCCAACCCCGTAATACCTTCGTTCATCTTCGGAACACAAATTAAGATATTTTTGATTAAATCTGAGAGCTGGCTCACTCCTCCATAGACTTCTAAGGGAATGAAACTTGCTGGCCCAGAAAAGTTATTAAAGAGATCGTTAATATAGTCCAAGTGACTACAGTGGCTCAATCTTAAGTTTATCAAGCGACGAGAATACTTTTTGTGTGCAAAAAACAAACAAAAATAACGACTTTATTCCACTATTCATTTCCTTCTCTCTGGGCCTCGAGTGAGTTCACGTAGTGTTTTAGCGCAGCGCGTCTGTGTTGTACGTCACCACGTAGGCTCACTATTGGCCGACGCTTGTCATGTGTGTGATGCGTGTGACGTACAACACAGAAGCGCTACGCTAAAACACTACGTGAAAAGACTCGAGGCCCAGAGAGAAGGAAATGAATAGTGGAATAAAGTCGTTATTTTTGTTGTTTTTTGCACACAAAAAGTATTCTCGTCGCTTGATATACTTAAGATTGAGCCACTGTAGTCACTTGGACTATATTAACGATCTCTTTAATAACTTTTTTGCGCCAGCAAGTTTCATTCCCTTAGAAGCCTATGGAGGAGTGAGACTGCTCTCAGATTTAATCAAAAATATCTTAATTTGTGTTCCGAAGATGAACTAAGGTCTTACAGGGTTGGAACAACATGAGGGTGAGTAATTACTAACAGAATTTTCATTTTTGGGTGAACTAACCCTTTAACATTTACAGTTGATGAAGGAGAAGTTACAATACTGACTGGTGAAATCAATGGTGTCGAGGTCACTATCCGTCGCTGCTGTGTCAAGTGCCATGCTTGGCAGGCTGACTTTGATGCAAAAGCAAAGTTTCACCGTTGTGTAAAATGTGGGCTGCTACAAAGGATGGTCAGTTTTCAGCCAACGGTGACTGCAAAAATCTCTGTGTCAGGTGACTTTGGGGAAGATGAGTTGAAACTGTCGAATTCAGTTTTGAAGAATCATCTACAGGAAGAATGTTGAGGAGTATTTACTGGAAATGGGGATGTGTTCATTCAAGATGCAGAAGAGTGTTGTGATTGCAGTTAGCAAGGTGAAGAATGATGAAAAGGCTGAAGCTGAAGGTGATCCTGAAGGTGAAGGTTTGCTTGGAGAAGGTCAGGAAGGTGAGATGGAAAGTTGGTTTGACGAGTCTGCTGAAATAGAAAGTGAGATCTTGTTGGCTGAGACTGTGCCAACTGAAGCTAAGAGATTGTTGGACAAACCTGTATCAAATGAAGCTGACAATTTGCCAGATAAACCTGCCAACTGAACGTGCAAAGCACTAAAACAGGGAGTGGTTTATTAATGTTTATGGAATCCTTTACTTAAACGGATGAATTGCTGTTAATTGATTTAAAGTGTGTATGTCAGGTTAAATTTTTTTTTTAGATATATTAAATAATGTTTAGATGTCTGAGTGAAAATGTAATTATCATTAAAATTATTACTGTAATTGCCCTACAGTACGCTTTATAGCCATTTCTGTCAAGATCATATTTTTAAAATGCCGCTGAGCTGTTACGTCATAAGAGGGAGACGTGCCAAAAAAGTTCTATTCAAGTATGGAGAGTTTTGAGTCTGAGGAGATCCAAAATCCCCCTCAAACCTACGATGGCCCACAGCCAGTGCCGTCGCAGGTGGGGTGCGAGGCCCTGTGCGAACTTGAAATGCGAGGCCCTGCTCATTGATGTGGATGCTCAATTGCGCATGAATAACAGTCAAACGGACGTAGCTGTTTTAACGTTAGTTCTATTGCACGCATAATCTCGCTGCAATACGTTTTTATCAAGTAGAATAATACAGCATAATTATGCATAGTCTCAGCTATGACTTTTTGCTATTTATTTCAGAGGGAAAAAAATCAACTGTGCAACGAGTGGCTTTACATCAAGTCAGCTCGAGAATTTTCGTGTGAATACATACATCCGGCTCTTTTATTGATGTGTATCTGAATGGTCCAGAGGTAGAACTTTCGTCTAGCGTGCCAGAGATTTTAGGTTCGAATCTGCACTCATATAGTTTTTTCATCAAAACCGATTATGTTCATTAGTGGTTGTATATCAAGCATGGACACGTTTGTGTGCATTATGTTTTGAGTATCCGGAACTGATTGAAGCGCGCGTCCTAGTGAAGACAGTGTGCGCGAGCAGCAACAAACACTTTGATCCCTTGATTTAAAAAACACATGTCAGCGCTAGATCGTCTCTTGTTAAAAAAAACGAACGAAATGAATACTCTGCCAGTTAACTGGAGATGTTTTATTTATTTGTAGAATTGGTACATTCGTGCCGCGAGATGTTTTAAGAAGTGGTGGGGACAAAAAATCAAAACAAATTTTTTTCCAAAAAAATAAATAAAAATCAGCAGGATTGCGAGGCCCCCTAGTGGCGCGAGGCCCTGTGCGGTTGCACAGTTCGCACAGCCTATGCGACGGCTCTGCCCACAGCCATACACTTTTGAGCCTCCCAGGCGTGAGACGGATGAGGAGCCAAACAGAAATTTAACTACTTCCTATCGAAGAACCATAAACATCTGGTGTGAAGAGAACCAGTGGAGAGTTGGTCAGGTGTCTTGGTAAGTATAGGCATAACTTAGAGGTGGAACGGTACATGTAAAAGCATTGAACCGAAACGGTACGGTGCATGAATATACACTGAGAATACACGGTATAAAAATAAATAAAACTCGCGTGCAAATGAATTAATGCGGAACTGTTAGTCACGCGGGTTATTTAGGGACGCCAAATCTGTAGCTCCGCCTCAGCTCTGAAGCTCCGTGGCTATAATGAACAGGCTGCGATGTCAAGATTGCAATTCTGGAATATGTTGGTTGGTTGGTTGGTTGGTGTGTGTGTGTGTGTGTGTGTGTGTGAGTGTGAGAGAGAGAAAGAGATAGGCGCGGACGCGATCGAACAGTGGAAACATAAAAACATTCTCCGTCATTTTCATTACATATGACCGAAGTCTTGAATACGGAAGCAGCACTGAAATCAGCGCGTTTAGTCCGAACAAACTTGACCCAGGCACGGAACACAGACCTGCTTTTTGGGAAAAGGTGGACTCTGTGACCGGTTTTAACGGTGTTTTTGCACCCAGCACAAACGCAGTAATTCACCATCGTGAAAATACGCCTGCGTATACCTAACTAACTAACTTAAATAACTAACTAACTAACTAACTAACTAAATAAATGTCCTAATCACTAATTCTCTCGCTCTATCACTCGTACAATTATCAACACAGCTCACAAACTTCTCCTCAACTCTGAACTGGGGAGACGTCTCCCTCTTATGACGCCAAGCGATTCGTTTGGGGGGAGGAGCAGTTTTAAGCGAGTACTGAAAATAACGAACTTTTTCATCTTATATTCTGCCTTTAGGTATCGAAAAACATAAAAAACAATACATCAACTTGTCAAACGTGTATTTCCCCTAACTATTTTGTGTTTATCTAAAAAAAAAAATTAACCTGACAAAACACACTTTAATGTATTTTTGCTGATCGTGTGGATTCTTATTGAAATGACTGGAATTCACCAGTGAACATTCACAGAACAACAGATAGTTTTACTGCACCTTAATACTGTTTCCGTGTCGAAGCCTCTACTTCCTCTATCTTGTTTCATGAGAATACTCAACAACCATTTATGAACTCTGTTGATTCAAGTCACACATTTAAGCTTTTCAAAAGCCAGTGTACATTACAGTCTCCAAGTCTAACGGCATCCCAGACTTCAACATTTTATGATTCAAAATAGCTGAATAACTAACCATCAGAGATTTCGGTATAGAGATAAAGGTTAGGATCATAATTTTCAGGAATATTACAGCACAATGAGTGTATATTAGCACTGTTTGTTTGTTTTTGGCATCTGATAGAGCTTTTGAACTTGGAAACAGTGATGTCAGACTTACCATCAGACTGAAAACACAAATGTTTTAAAGTTAAGTGAAGATGGACATTTTTAATTACTCACAACATTTTTTTTTTTACATTGATTTATTTCGTGAAACATATGTGTTTCCATGCATTTTGTTGAAATGTCTTTTCTTGTATAGCCTATTGTATATACAGTACATGGTTGATTATTCATGTTGCTTATGTATTATACAATTTTTTTGTGTATTCATTGATATTAATCTATAGTTAGCTTTTTTTCCCATGTGCATGGAAGTGTATGTATGAAAATGAATATAAAATATGTAATAAACAATTCTTATTTTGTATTTGGTTCAATTTGTTTATTATAATAGAAGTCAAAGGTAACCATAGTAACAACATGAAATTAAATATTTAAAAAAAATGAAATTTGGTTCCTGGAGGCACCCAAAGTGGTTCCACACAGTGCCTAATATAAGAGTTCCTCAGGAAACCTGTGTGGTTCCTCAGAGAACCACCCCTTTTTAAAGGGTGCCTAGATGATCTACAGACGGTTCCACCGGTGTGGCAAAGTGAAGAACCTCAAAAGGTTCCTCCAGGCACCTTTTATTTTTACAGTGTGATGTTTGCAAAATTATTGATATTTTAGTTGAATACTTGTTGGAATTTTTTTTTGAAATGTGTGTGAAATTTCTTTGCTATTTGGATTATATATGCATCCATGTACTTTTATATTCTGAAAAAAAAAAAAAAAAATGTATTGGTTGATGATATATAATTCATACCATGTGTGTTTTGTAAAAAAAAAAAAAAAAGAACAACTTTGTTACTTGATTCATTATTGCCTGAAAACTCATAGCTTCGACATGGCAGAACTAATGAAAAATGTTTACTATGACCCAGCGAATTCTGGAGCGTTGGGGGGTAAAGACAGATTAAAACAGGCTGTGTTACAGGAATATGGTGTTAGATTATCTGATAAAGTAGTACGTGATTGGTTGGCTAGTCAAGACACATACACTCTCCACCGTACTGCACCAATAAATTATAAACGGAACCGTGTTGTGGTATACGGGAAGGATCAGCAATTCCAAGCAGATCTGGTCGACATGTCTGCATACTCCAAAGAGAACGACAATATTAAATAAATTATTACTGTTACTGACCTTTTCTCCAAATACGCATGGACAAGAACACTGAGGAGTAAAACGGGGCCTGAGGTAACTAAGGCTTTTTTGTCTATTTTGAAAGAAGGACGTATACCAGCAAAGTTACAAACACATAAGGGTACAGAGTTTTTTTAATAAGCATTTTCAACAGATGACAAAAAAATATAACACACCATTTTGCAACAGCCAGTGATTTAAAAGCGTGTGTTGTCGAAAGGTTTAATAGGACTTTAAAAGGACGAATGTGGAAATATTTAACTTCTATAAATTCCAGACGCTACTGTGATATATTGCAAGATCTGACAGAGGGGTATAATTCCAGTTCTCTTACGAGAGGTTCTCTCGTATTGCGTAAGTTGCTTACGCTACGGGTAAAGTTGTCTTTTCTCGAGATCTGAAGCCAAAAAATTATCCTTAATTTTGTATTTATTGTCAACGCAGTGCGGCAGCCAGCAGACCATAGCAGGCTGTTTAACATGCTCATTGGCTGCCCTGCGGCAACTGCAGCAGCCTACCAGTGAGCCCTGCGTGACGTCACGCCCAATGAGGGCGCTTTGCGCCCTCCACGCGCCTCAGCCCGCCAGAATGGGTGTGGCTAGCGTGTATAAAAGAGGGGCTCACAGGCTGAAATTCTGATTTTCATGTCTTCAGCGAAGCTCTTCGCATCACTGTACTCTGAGAGAAGCCGCCGCCGCCGCCGTTGAAACAAGCGACCAGCAAGCTTAGGACAGCGTCTGAGGAAGCCGGTCGTCTTCGCCGCCTTCAGCCATCCGTGCCTGCTACGCTATCCGGCGTCATATATCCTTTTTCTGCTGTGTGTGTTCGCCGCTGCTTGTTATATTACATGCACGCCTGCAAACAAACGCAGACGCAAACACGATGTCCGCGTGCGTCACTCACCGGCGAAAGGAGGAAAGAGAGTGTTAGTCCCGCCGAGGCCGGAACAACCTCCATTTCTCACACATTTCTCAGTCCCCTCTCAAGTGCAGGCGACTGGAAATATCAATATTGCATTAAACGAGCCTGTTATAATACATGCATGCCTGCAAACAAACGCCGACACAGAACATGACGCTCTCTTATATGCTTGCGCTAACTGAAAGCTTATGTGTTTCCCCCCTGTGGCTCAGTGGCTAAATCTTAGGCATTCGTGCTAGAGACCCATGTTCGAATCCTGGCTCTGGCGGCAGATAAAAATTATGCTACAGAAAGCGAACCCGCCTCTCGCACCCTCCCGCTCTCAGGATGGTCCTCGAGTATTTATGAGCGTCTAAACATATGAGCCTTCAAAGCACTTCGCTCTGTCAGTCCCCTTAAGAAGGCGACTGCAGATGTGTTTTTTTGCAGCCAACGAGCGCGTTGTACAACCCGCTCGCCTGCACCCAAACACCGTTTCTACGGCAACCCAGAGAAATCTCATAAGAGTACAGTTCTGGTTATCCGGCTCACGCCGATGGTGTCTTGAGTGTAGAAAATGTGCCCGCTTCCCAGTGTTCACCCCTACACACAAGCACGGTTTCCCCTGTGTCATTCACTCATGCAGAGCCCACTCTAGAGCTGGCATATGCCGCTCAAGTGTTGAATGTAGGAATGTGCTCACAAAACAGTGCCCACACCTACACACTGCCCGCTCTGCTACACTTTTATCCCAGGGGACAAAACCTATAAAGCTGACACACACCGGCTATGTGTAAGTCTTGTGTCCGCCCGTGAGCTCCCACGCTTACTGATAAACACAACACATCCGCTTTGTCAGTCCCCTTAAGGCGAGACACTACAGGTGAATAGGGTACATTTTTTAACTAGCAGATATCACCATTTAACTTTCCCAGTTGATTACCTACATTAAGATGAGAAAAAAATGTATTACAAGTTTTCTGTAATGTAATGTTTAAATATGCAAATCAGGCAATATCTAATCAAATATGCACTAATTTGCATATATTTTAAAAAACGATATCTGAGTATTGGATAAAGCCAGGTTAAAAATGATTTTTTCATTTTGATCACATATTAGATGGGAAAAAAAATTACAGAGGGATTTATGGATATCTACTTTTGTTATCCTGTAAATCAGAAAAATACTGTCAATAGCCTTAAAAAAATATTTTCGCCATGTTTTTTGGAATAAAATGTTATATAAATCAGGCTAGGAATAATATATTTACAAATCCCTCTGTAAATGTCTTCATAATATAACTAGGTACAAGTCTGGAAAGTTTGGTGTATATAGGTGCTACTGAAGTGGAGATTTCGTCCTTGGAGTATGAGAGAAAAGTCATTTTGAGAAAACGGGCTTTAAAGATTTTTCATCAGCCAATGAGATTGCGCATTCAGCCCTTTTACTTTCACGATTGGTTGCTGATAGAAAGGAAATTACCATATTTGGATCCGACAGGATTGTACACAAGAGAGAGAGCTTCCTAACGGTGCTTCTGATGACAGGCTGACGGCAGAGATCGCGGAGCAGCACGTTGATTAAGAACGCGAACTTTTGTTGAATTTATGAGAAATCTACAGACGCAAACAGACAAAGTGTAATAAAATAAAGACCTAAATGTGTATTTCGGACTTTTTTTCAACACAAGTCTGAAAGAAGACATGTTATTGAAGACAAATATCCCCAAATCTCAAAATTGACCAGTAAAAAAAAAAACGATGTTTTTGCCTGCCGTGTCTCGCCTTAAGAAAGGCTACTGCAGAAGTGTATTTGGCAGCCAACGAGCTGGGAATACTACCCGCTCGCCTGCACGCAACCGCCGTTTTCACGATGACCCAGAGAAATCTCAAGGAGTGTAATGCCTGGGTATCCAGCTCACGCCGTTAGTGTTTTAAGTGTAGAAAATGTGGCCACGTTTCTGTGTTCACCCCTACACACAAGCACTATAAACCCCGTGTCTCTCACAGAGCCCACTCTCTAAAGCGGACAAAAGCCGCTCGAGTGTTAGATGTAGGTCACGCGTCCACAACCCCGTGCCTGCACCTACTCACTGCCCGCTCTAAGTTGGATGCGTCCGTCGAGATAGCTTTTCGGTGCGAGACGGCTTCCATTGTCACTCCCCGCTGGTACCAGTCGGCCGCTAACCAGGGTCTCAGTGCTGAAACGCAGCTCTGCGCCCGCGCCTCCGAATCAGGTTCTCGCGCCCGCGGAATGCGGCAATCGGAGCCCGGAGGCCATTCTGCCCCTAGCCGTACATGCGAAAGTGTGGGAAGCTATTCCAGGTGCGTCAGAATGGGTGCTGAGCACAGTAAGAGTTCATTGCAGTTCGCTCGCCCCCCGCTTACTTTCAGATCCAGATAATACCCCGTCACAGGCCATTCTTGAGATTCGCCTTCGACGGTCGGGTATATCAGTACACCGTCCTGCCGTTCGGCCTGTCTTTAGCACCCCGTACATTCACGAAGTGCATGGACACGGCTCTCGCTCCCCTGAGAGGTCAGGGCATGCGGATTTTGAACTATTTGGACGATTGGCTGATTCTAGCACAGTCAGAGGAAGAACTTATCTCTCACAGAACAGTGCTTCTCAGCCACCTGGAAAGCCTGGGTCTCACGGTCAACTGGACCAAGAGCTCATTACTGCCCAGTCAGTCAACCTCTTTTCTGGGTTTGGAACTTGACTCTGTTGCAATGACGGCCGTATCCGACGCCTGGCCGCGTCTTTCCAGTTGGGCAGCGCCGCACCTCTAAAAACATTTCAGAGGATGCTGGGTTGTATGGCATCAGCTGCAGCAGTGCTTCAGCTGGGTCTACTGCGTATGCGCCCGCTACAACGCTGGTTGAACGCTCGAGTGCCTCACCGAGCCTGGGCGTCCGGCAGCATACGAATCAGAGTGACTCAGAGCTGCGTTTCAGCACTGAGACCCTGGTTAGCGGCCGACTGGTACCAGCGGGGAGTGACAATGGGAGCCATCTCGCACCGAAAAGCTATCTCGACGGACGCATCCAACTTAGGTTGGGGCACTCTTTTCGAGGGCAAACCGGTCTTTGGCCTGTGGTCAGACCGCCAGGGCCTTATGCTGATTTCCTAAAAGAGTTTGCAGACTTTCTCTCAGATCTATTGGTCAATGTCGATAAAGCATTAATTGTTGGAGATTTTAACATACACGTAGATAACACAAATGATGCGTTAGGGGCTGCGTTTACAGATTTATTAAACTCCTTTGGGGTCAAGCAAAACGTCACTGGTCCCACTCATCGTCTTAATCATACGCTAGATTTAATTATATCACATGGAACCAGTCCAACCGATATAGATATTATACCGCAAAGTGATGAAGTCACTGACCATTACATGGTCACTTGCATACTACGTATTGCTGAAATTTGTCATGTTGCACCACGTTATCGACCAGGCAGAACAATCCTTCCAACAACTATAGATAGATTCTCAAATAGCTTACCTGATCTATCTCAGCTGCTCAGTGAACCCAAACAAACAGATGAACTAGAGGAAATGACTAGCACTATGAGCACCATTTTCTCTAGTACATTAGACATCGTTGCACCAATTAGATTAAAAAAGGTTAGAGAGAAAACTAAAGCACCATGGTACAACAGTGCTACGCATGTTATCAAGAGAGAAACTCGTAATTTAGAGCGTAAATGGAAACAAACTAATTTAGAGGTCTTTAGAATCGCGTGGAAAGACAGTATGTCACGTTATAAAAAGGCCCTAAAAGCAGCCAGGGCTGAGCATCTCTGCAAACTATTAGAAAATAACCAAAATAATCCAAGGTTTTTATTTAACACCGTGGCTAGACTAACAAATAAACAGACGTTACCTGAGCAAAATATTCATTTACAGTTTAGTAGTAATGATTTTATGAATTTCTTCACTGAGAAAATAGAAAGCATCAGAAACACAATTGTAAATGTACAATCTTTAATGGTGTCTTATGATTCAGCCTCAATTATCCCTCAAGAACAACTACACCGCTTTACTACTATAGGACAGGAAGAGCTAAATAAACTTATCACTTCATCTAAAACAACAACATGTTTATTAGATCCAATACCCACTAAACTACTGAAAGTAGTGTTACCTGTAGTGGCAGAGCCTCTTCTCAATATTATTAACTCGTCTTTATCTTTAGGTCATGTTCCAAGAATATTCAAGTTGGCAGTTATAAAACCTCTTATTAAGAAACCACAATTAGATCATAATAATCTAGCAAATTACAGACCGATTTCAAATCTTCCATTTATGTCTAAAATACTAGAAAAAGTTGTGTCCGCTCAACTGGGCTCTTTCTTGCAAGAAAATGATATCTATGAAAAGTTTCAGTCAGGATTCAGGCTGCACCATAGCACAGAAACTGCGCTCGTTAAAATTACAAATGATTTACTTCTAGCTTCTGACCAAGGCTGTATCTCAATACTAGTTTTACTCGATCTTAGTGCTGCGTTCGACACTGTAGATCACAAAATACTCTTAGATAGACTACAAAACTACACTGGTGTTCAGGGACAGGCATTAAACTGGTTCAGATCGTACTTATCAGACCGTTACCATTTTGTCTGTTTAAATGGGGAAAAATCGAAGATAACTTCAGTAAACTATGGAGTGCCGCAAGGATCTGTGTTAGGCCCTCTGCTATTCTCAATATATATGCTGCCACTTGGTAATATTATAAGAAAACATGGAATTAATTTCCACTGTTATGCGGACGACACTCAATTATATATTTCATCACGACCAGATGAAAACAATAAATTATCTAAATTGACAGAGTGTGTTAAAGATATAAAATACTGGATGACGTGTAATTTTCTGCTATTAAATTCAGATAAAGCGGAGGTTTACTTTATCCACTACAATAAAAGACCTGGGTGTTATATTAGACCGCAACTTGTCTTTTGAAAATCATATTTCATATGTTACAAGAACAGCCTTTTTCCACCTTAGAAACATTGCTAAGCTACGTAATATGCTGTCTGTTTCTGATGCAGAAAAGTTAGTTCATGCATTTGTAGTGACCCGGAGGTGGATTTGAAAGAATAATTTGCCAACTACGCCACTCAGGGAGTTACACCCAGAGAATTTAGTGTCTTTTAAAAGGACACGCAAGTTCGTTTCATCAATAATCGCTCAGAGACATGAAATACAAAATGATTGATTTTATTTAGTGACACAACCACTTTAAAGCAGTCATTAAAATGTATCAGACCTCAATCAAGCACAGCTCATCATAAAGGTCTTGACTCTAAAAAGAAAAGGTCACCGGGACACCAGCTAACTGGGGCTTACCAGCAGGGTCAGGCTCTCGGAGTTTATGCTGCTTATAGCAGAAAAATCATTCCTTTCACCGGTGCACACAAACACACGCACTCACACCATACTCCACGGATGGACATGGCACACTGTGAACAACACACCACCACCACCACGTAGAAGGGAATAAAGCTGGCCTTCCTGCCTTTGGCCCCCAGATCCTGCGACACAGAGCAAAAAGATCTTAAGAGTCATTAAAATGCACATGGAATAGTTAAGTGCTGAATTGCCCGAGGTCAAGTTAAATTAAACAACAGAACTAAACAAAAGGAATTAAAGAAATCCAAAAGAAGGCAATGGATTGTAGTTTACAGGAAATAAACCAAATTAGTCTCAACAGTTTGCAGAAAAATACAACACTTTGTTCTAACAGTTTACTGAAAAATAAACCAACCGATCTCAGTCGGGTTATGATCATTAACTAAACAGCAAAACCAAAATACAAACTAAAAAAATAATGAAATTACATATAATAAAATAAATCAAATTAACCACACCAAAATAGATGCACTGCAAAACTAAACCGAAAGAAAAATAAAGCTCTTTACAAAAATAGAAAATGTAAAACCAAGTCAATACAAAACAAACAAAACAGAACAGGACAGAATCAAAACAGCAATAGTTTAAGCCGTGCAGCAGTATTTTAAAACCGTGCAGCAGTATTTTAAAACCGTGCAGCAGTTTTTTAAAACCGTGGGCAGGACGTGAAACGCGCCCAACTAGCAGTCACAGCAGTGTGCGGGATCTGCAGGAGAAACGAATCCGTTGGTTTGAACCATACGGGAGGAAATAGCGATCAAGCAATCAGCTTACGCTTTCCAACGTTTCAGAGAGAGCACCTGAAATAAAATAGAATGTCACCATTCAATATTACGATGATAGAGTCTCACCGAACCTAGTAAACGCCTGTTGGACATACCAATGATGAATGCGTGCATACTCAAGGAGCGCACACACCCAATAACGGCAGTCACAGCAGTAGTGCGAGATCCACACGAGGGACGGAACAGCTGACTCGCACTATACGAGAGGAAATGGCAATCACGCAATCAAGAGCTTACTAAGGTGTGAGAAAACACATGCAACCAGGGACAATTAGTTACTGATTTTAGAAACCATCTCATAAAGTCACCAAGCGTTCCTACCTCTCTAATGTCCACACCTAATGCCGGGAGCAGCCACAGTAACGTCATTGCGGCGCGTCAATGACGTCAACAAATGACGTTGACCTCAAGCACAAGTCTGTTGCACTTTATATCCCCATGGGGACAGCTAATTGGCTTACGATCCACCTATAATTATAAGGGAAAGTAAAGGGCTTTCCCACCACACATTCATGACCTCGAGACTAGATTACTGTAATGCCTTATTAGCTGGTTGTCCTGCATCCTCAATAAACAAGCTACAGTTAGTCCAAAATGCAGCCGCTAGAGTTCTTACTAGATCAAGAAAATATGATCATATAACACCAATTCTATCGTCTCTACACTGGTTACCTATAAAGTTCCGTATCAATTACAAAGTATTACTAATGACCTATAAAGCCCTTTAAATGGTTTAGCTCCCCTGTATTTAACGGAACTTCTATCGCCCTACAATCCATCGCGCTCTTTAAGATCACTAAATTCGAGGCTTCTGGTCATTCCTAGGATATCTAAGTCCACTAAAGGAGGGAGGGCGTTTTCACATTTAGCTCCTAAACTCTGGAATGGCCTTCCTGATATTGTTCGAGTCTCAGACTCGCTGTCCCAGTTTAAAACTAGATTAAAGACGCATCTCTTTAGCCAAGCATTCACATAATACTTACCTTTTATACTACAGTTGAATCAGATTGAATGCATTAATATTATGAACAGCAGCTACGCTAATTATTTCCCATCTGCTTTTCTGTTGTTATCTCGGGACACTAGTCCCGAGGTAAATACAGATCGTCAGCTCCAGTTTGTATCCAGCCTCTCATGGAAACTACAGATGCCCCAACACCCGTGAAGAGACGACTCGAAGCCCGTGAAGAGACGACTTGACGCCTGTGAAGAGACGACTCGACGCTGGCGATATGTTTATGCCCTAAATCAATACATGGTTAACTAACTGTATTTCTCTATGTACATTTCTGAAATGCACTTTCTGTAAAGCTGCTTTGAAACAATATGTATTGTGAAAAGCGCTATACAAATAAATTTGAATTGAATTGAATTGAATTGAATTGAAATGCCTCCACATAAACTGTTTGGAGATGATAGCGGTCGAGAACGTGCTCAAGCGCTTCCTCCCACATATACGGGACCACCATGTGCTAGTCCGCTCGGACAACATGTCCGTGGTGTCCTACGTGAACCGACAGGGCGGTGTCAGATCCAGGAATCTCTGCAAACTGACAGAACGGCTTCTCGTGTGGGCTCATCGCTCGTTGCGCTCGCTGGGAGCTTTTTGCGTCAAAAGACAACGCTCACTGCCAACGTTTTTCTCAAAGAGCGAGGACGCGCTGGCCCAAACCTGGCCCAGCCGCCCGCTGTATGCTTTCCCTCCAATCTCGCTGTTACCACAGGTAATCAAAAGGATCAGGGAAACGCGCCACTCAGTGCTCCTCATAGCCCCGCGATGGGAAAACCAAATCTGGTACCCAGAGCTAGAGAGGCTGTCGCACTCAGCCCCATGGCCGATCCCGGTGAGGAAAGATCTTCTCTCTCAAGCCGGTGGATCAATCTGGCATCCCCATCCAGAGCGCTGGTCTCTGCATGCGTGGATAATCAACAGATACCCGTTGATTTGCCAGAAGGGGTCGTAAACACGATCACGCAGTCTAGAGCTCCTTCCACGGGAAGGCTCTACGCGTCTAAATGGTCAGTGTTCTCTAAATGGTGCGCTACTAAGAGTCTGGATCCACACACATGTGGGGTTTCACGGGTGCTCTCCTTCCTACAAGAGCTGTTGGACAAGGGCAGGTCCCCCTCCACGCTCAAAGTGTACGTTGCGGCTATTGCAGCGTTCGCGGAGACGACGCGCAGCCGTGCAATAGGAAGGAACGAGCTTATCATCCGCTTCCTTAGAGGAGCCAGGAGGATGAACCCCCGCTGTCCCACTCGGTTCCTATTTGGGATCTTCCTCTGGTCCTAGAGGCCCTGAAAGCGTTTCCCTTTGAACCGCTAGAATCTGTGGATCTGAAATACCTTTCGTTCAAAACCGTTTTTCTGACGGCTCTATCGTCAGTAAAACGCGTGGGGGATCTACACGCACTGTCTGTTAGCCCCGCATGTCTCGAGTTCGGACCAAATGACTCCAAAGTCATCCTCAAACCGAGACACGGGTACGTCCCCAAAGCGATTGGCACTCCCTTTAGGGCGCAGATCATCTCCCTGTCGGCTCTGCCAGCATCCGATAGCCAGGACAGTGATAACCTCTTATGCCCCGTCAGGGCGCTGAGAGTTTACATCACACTCCGCCGCCTTTAGGCGTTCTGAGCAGCTCTTTGTTTCGTTTGGTGGGCGCACCAGGGGTCTCGCCGCCTCGAAACAGAGCCTGTCCAGATGGATAGTGGACGCTATTGCAGCAGCTTATGCGTCCAAACACCTGCAGTGCCCTTTGGGCATCAGAGCCCATTCCACTAGAGGCATGGCCTCATCGTGGGCTTGGTGGTCCAGCGGGATTTCTATTCACGACATTTGTATGGTGGCAGGCTGGGCCTCCCCCTCTACATTCGTGAGATTTTATAACCTGGAAGTTCCTGCCTTGCAGGCTAAACTGTTATCAGTTTAAGTGATATGTTTGTTCTGCCCAGTCGTTAATGTGCAGACTACTTTCGTGTACTACTAGCTTTTCTGGTGAGCTGCACTAAGGGATGAGATTCTTTATATACAGACCGGTGGAGCCACTCTGTATTTTCCCCATCACGCGCTTGTGCACTGGTGCTGGCCCGCGTTGCTGACCGCCTATTCTCCACTCAGCAGCGCTAGGGGTTATACTCTCTATACATAGACCGGCGAAGCCGCTCTATATTCTTCCTATGATGTGCTTATGTACTGTGCTGGCCCGCGCTGCTGGCCGCATTCTCCATGCTTATACATAGACCAGCAGAGCCGCTCTGTATTCCTATGAAGTGCTTATGACATGTGCTGGCCCGCATTGCTGGCCGCCTGTTCCCGCATGTTGTGTTCCCCTGGGACTCATGCAGTGGATGCTCGGCGCGCACGCCGTTGACAAGGGGTTCCCGTAGCGTAAGCAACTTACGCAATACGAGAGAACCTCTCGTAAGAGAACGTACTTGGTTACCTAACGTAACCTCGGTTCTCTCTAGAAGAGGGAACGAGTATTGCGTAACCTGCCGTGTCGCGCCACGAGCTTATTCGCTTCAGTCTATGAAAACCAGAATTTCAGCCTGTGAGCCCCTCTTTTATACATGCTAGCCACACCCATTCTGGCGGGCTGAGGCGCGTGGAGGGCGTGACGTCACGCAGGGCTCACTGGTAGGCTGCTGCAGTTGCCGCAGGGCAGCCAATGAGCACGCTTATACAGCCTGCTATGGTCTGCTGGCTGCCGCACTGCGTTGACAATAAATACAAAATTAAGCATAATTTTTTGGCTTCAGATCTCGAGAAAAGACAACTTTACCCGTAGCGTAAGCAACTTACGCAATACTCGCTCCCTCTTCTAGAGAGAACCGAGGTTACGTTAGGTAACCGAGTACGTTATCACAAATCCATTAAAATGCAACCGTTGGACGTGAATAAAGAAAATGAAGCTGTAGTGTTTAATAATGTATACAGAAAAATGCGTAAAGAGACACCTGTCTCATTCGCAGTAGGCGATATCGTCAGGGTATCTAAAGTCCGGGATATTTTTGCAATTGTCATCGCCAGTGGCCCATGCATATCGACTGTCACTAAAAATCAGTGGTAAATTTTTTTTTATAGCTGGCAAAGTTAGTCTAATGAAATACACTCACACTTTATTTTTGTCCTTTCAAAAGTAACTTAATGCCCTGCTACATATATTAGCCTACAGTAATCGTAATTCTATTTAAAAAAATATTAATGTACATGTATAATTATGTCTGTCATTATAAAATATATAGTTGTTTATATACACACTATAAATGCATATATTTGAAAAAATAAAAACAAACCTTGCGTACATAGCATAGATCTACGCGCCCCCTGAACCCCAATAATAAAGATGGACAGTGACATAGAAATTTGTGGCAGCAGTACGCAGGGCTCTGTGGAGGTGGAGGACTTCTCTCCTCCTGAATCCCCAGGGCTAAATGAAGACATAATAGATGGCGGTGCAGGTCCTCTGCCCTATCTATTTGAACCATTAGCCCCTGCCGTGACTGTGGAGGAAAACATGGATGAACCAGAGGCCGCGCGGATGGGAGAAGTGTCAGAATGGTAGCTAGCTAACTAATCAAAGACTAAAAACCCTTTTGCAGGCACAAGTCCGACCTGAAAATAGCATAACGTTTTCATTCATAAACGTATAATTTTGCAACAGGTGTACTTGTGGTCACTGTACCAGGCTGTCTCCAAGAGAAAACTTGTGCTGTAGAGAGGTGGCACAGGTAAACGCAGCTTGACACTAATTCACTGTATTGCAATTCAGTATGTAATCAGTCAAAATACGCGTTTTACCATATGTAGGTGTTGGGCATGTTTCCATTCTATATCTATATATACATACACAAACACACACACATACATACACATACATACATGTAGGTGATGCACAGATGTGAGCAGGTTGGTGGGGCAGCATGCATAACTGCTCATCCAGGTTTTGAACCTGTCTCCCTAAACACATTTGTTTTGCAAGCTGTTTATGGCACATATCGCCAGCTCTACAGTGACATGGAGAACACAGTCCTCAATAGGTTAATAACATTCTTACCTGGTGTTAACTAAACATATAATTTCACAGATTAACATACATTTACAGTACAGGTAGCATTTTAGTATTTTATGTAATGATCCATAGAAGTTAACCTAAAGTTTCAATCTCAGTTGCTACAGACACCTCATTTGAGACTTGGAACCACGTGTTCATTTTCTCGTATTTGAGGCGTGGTTTACGAATGCCCAGAGCCGTTTATTGGGCGCTATGAATGTCTATCAAATGCACCTGTACGTAGCTCATAACCAATCGCTTCAATTATACCAGATGACGTTTGTAGAGTGACAGAAATTCAACGAGGAAAAAGACGATGGGTCAAAGATTTATTTGTGCACGATGGCGTTTAGCGAATATTACCGTTTGTGCAAGATAAACATGAGGGTAGACGGTAACGTCGAGTCTGATGCCATGTTGGATTCATAGATATAAACAAACTCCTTCGGTGTCGTCATCGTCTTGCTGCTCCCTCCCGTCTATGCTCCCTCCCTGTTCTGTGATTGGTTCCCTTTTTCAGGGGAAAATCTGGTCCATGGTGTCCAGACTGCCTAGCAGCGTGAATAAAATCGCGCTGCGAGCAAGGCAGTATGGGGAAACCCAGGCTAACAGACACCTGGCCTATAGGAATTTTGTCCGGTGGTGCTGGGGGTACCTTGGCCGACACATTAGGGTGGTGATTCCCTCGTGTGCTGTTACCCGCATCAGATATCAGTTCCCTGACAATACTGGAACCTATTCAGGTTTTCAACCCCCTCCCCTTGACTAAAATAAAGAACTTAACATTTCAATTTGTCCATGTAATTTGTTTATTTACTTTAGATCACAACTGATCAAGGCAAGGCAAGGCAAGTTTATTTATATAGCACATTTCATACACAATGGCAATTCAAAGTGCTTTACATAGAAGAAATTAAAATAATAAAAAGAAATAAGAATAATTAAAACAGTTTAGAAAAATACAAAATAAAATACAGTACAAACAGTCGGACGAACATTGGCACAGTGCTCATTTAGTAAATGCATAGCTAAACAGATGTGTTTTGAGTCTGGATTTGAATGTGACTACAGTAGGAGCACATCTGATCTCCTCTGGAAGCTGGTTCCAGCTGCGGCTGGCATAATAGCTAAAAGCGGACTCTCCATGCTTAGAGTGAACCCTTGGTATTTCTAGCTGATATGATCCTAATGATCTGAGTGATCTGTTGGGTTTATATTCAGTGAGCATATCTGCAATGTATTTAGGTCCTAGGCCATTGAATGATTTATATACCAGTAATAATACTTTAAAATCAATCCTAAATTTAACTGGGAGCCAGTGTAAAGACCTGAGGACTGGTGTGATATGTTCATATTTTCTGGTTCTGCTCAGAATCCTGGCGGCAGCGTTCTGTATGAGCTGCAACTGTCTTATGGTCTTTTTGGGAAGGCCAGTGAGGAGACCATTACAATAATCCACCCTGCTGGTGATGAAAGCATGAACAAGTTTCTCTAAGTCTTGTCTGGAAACAAAGCATCTTATTCTTGCAATATTTTTCAGATGATAGTATGCTGATTTAGTTATTGCTTTGACATGACTACTGAAACTAAGGTCTGACTCTAGTGTCACACCAAGATTTCTGACTTGATGTTTAGTTGTTTGACCCCTAGAGTGAAGGTATGCGTTCACCTTGAGAACTTCATCTTTGTTTCCAAACGCAATGATTTCAGTTTTGTCTTTGTTTAACTGAAGAAAGTTTTGACACATCCAACTGTTAACTTCATCAATGCATTGGCACAGGGAGTCAATGGGGCTGTAATCGTTAGGCGATAGGGCTAAGTAGAGCTGTGTGTCGTCTGCATAGCTGTGGTAAGCAATTTGGTTCTTTCTCATTATTTGGCTCATTGGGAGCATATACAGGTTGAACAGGAGTGGTGCAAGAATTGAGCCTTGAGGGACTCCGCATGTCATGGATGTCCACTCAGACTTATGGTCTCCTATACTCACATAATAACCTCTCCCATCTAAGTATGACCTGAACCATTTTAGGACTATCCCAGAAAGCCCCACCCAGTTTTCCAGCCTGTCCAGAAGTATGTTGTGATCGACAGTGTCAAATGCAGCACTGAGGTCGAGTAGCACCAGCACTGATAATTTGCCTGAATCAGTATTTAAGCGAATATCGTTTATTATCTTTATGAGCGCTGTCTCTGTGCTGTGGTGCGGTCGGAAACCAGATTGAAAATTGTCAAAGTATCCATTCGAGCTTAAGAATTTGTTCAGCTGATTGAAGACAACTTTTTCAATGATCTTGCCTATGAAAGGAAGATTTGAGATCGGTCTATAGTTGCTTAATATGGTCTTATCCAGATTGCTCTTTTTCAGGAGGGGCTTGACAACTGCAGTTTTTAGGGAGTTTGGAAAACTCCCAGAGAGAAGTGAGGCATTTACCACTTCTAGAAGATCTGCTTCTAGACTGTTTATCACACTTTTGAAAAACGATGTGGGAAGTGTGTCAAGAGCGCAGGTTGATGTTTTAAGGTGCTGTACGGTTTCTTCCAAAATTTTCCCATCAATTTCTTTGAAATCAGACATAGTAACTACTTTCTCAGGTGGTTTGATCTGTCTGACCCCAGCGCAAGTCAAGGATGTGCTGATCACCTTTCTGATATTATTGATTTTCTCAGAGAAGAAAGAAGCAAACTCACGGCACTTGTTGTCTGAGAGCATTTCACTGGGAATCTGGCTTGGGGGGTTTGTCAGTCTCTCTACAGTAGCAAAAAGAGTGCGTGTGTTGTTTAAATTGCTGTTTATAATATTTGAGAAGAAAGTCTGTCTAGCTTTGCCTAGTTCCATATTGAAAGCATGAAGGCTGTCTTTGTAGATGTTATAATGGACTACAAGTTTTGTCTTCCGCCACATGCGCTCTGCTTTTCTGCATTGTCTTTTCATATTTTGCACTGCTGTTGAGTTTCTCCAAGGTGCCTTTTGTCTGCCACTCTTCTTCCTGACTTTAACAGGAGCAATATCATCAATTACACCTTTAACTTTTGAGTTAAAAGAATCAAGGAGAAAATCAACAGAGTCAGCAGATATGCTTGGTGTTAAGGATATAGCCTTCATAAATAGGACACTAGTGTTCTCATTTAAGCATCTCTTCTTGACAGACACAGATCTAGCTTCAGTGGCAGGAGAGATCAATATATCAAAGAAAATACAGAAATGATCAGACAGTGCTACATCCTTAATAACAATCGATGAAATGTTTAGACCCTTACTGATAAGTAAATCTAAAGTGTGTCCACGATTGTGTGTGGGTCCATGTACATGCTGAGTCAGATCAAAAGTTTTTAAAACACTTTTGATTTCTTTTGCCATATTGTTTTCTGCATTATCTATATGGATGTTAAAATCTCCAGTAATGGCAAAGCAGTCAAACTCTGAGGTAATTGTTGATAACAGTTCTGTAAAGTCCTCAGCAAAGGCTGTAGAGTATTTTGGAGGCCTGTAAATAATGATAAGTAAAATGCGTGGAGCACCTTTTAACACAATACCCAGATATTCGAAAGACAAGTAATTCCCAAATGATATTTGCTTACATTGATAGATATCTTTAAAAAGAGCAGCTAGACCCCCACCTCTCTTAACAGCTCTGCAGACACTCATAAAAGTAAAGTTAGGAGGGGTTGCTTCATTGAGGATTGTTGCACTGCAGCTGTCTTCTAGCCAGGTTTCATTTAGAAGCATAAAATCCAGGTTGTTTGTGGTTATTAAGTCGTTAACTAGAAGTGATTTATTTTTAAGTGAGCGAATGTTTAAAATAGCTAACTTAACAGACTTACTTTTCCTCACAGCAATATTAGTTTGACGTGTAATAGGCACCAGATTAGTTGGGTTTGCTGTACGGCTATTGAAGGCCTTAGACTTTCTATCTTGTAATAAAACATCAATAGAGAAAGATACAGGCACACTGGGTTCCCGCTTGTTTTGTAAACATTTGAGAAAGTTACTGTTATCAAAACGGGGACCCGACACATATCACTGAGAGCTGGTATCAGTTGTTTTTGGTTCACCTCGAGCAGAAGGAGGAGGGTGTGGGCCCTGGCGTTGTGGCAGAGGCCGAAGAGCTCTCACAGGAGGAGGGGGAGGGCGAGCTGGGCCCGCAGGCTTTGGTGGTAGTGGTGCCTGTCTTTTTTTAGTTGGTATCTGGGGGCTTGCAGCAAAAGAGTGGGATAGTCTGGTTCCAGCATGCACCAGTTCTTCCATTTTCTGTGAGAAGCACAATAGTGGCGTTGCAGGGGAGAGGGAGAAAGTGTCTGGTGAGAGGGGCTGTTGCTCTGGTGTTATAGGAGGCTGTAATATGCTGTCCTGGCTTCCCTGGCTGTTTTCCAGGAAGTCGTCCTTGGGTGCTGAATCTTCAAGCAGTTCTGATATGGCTGTCTGTGGTGAGCTCTGTGTGCAGGGCTCAGCTGAGATTGTGTCCGTGAGCAGAGGTTGTTGTGGCGGAGTGGTGTTATCATGTCCATTTTGCTGCTGAAGTGAAGTCCCGTGGTCATTCATACTGTGTCCAGGTGTGTGTGTGCCGTTCAGATTGAGCGGATTGGCACAAACCGCAGAAGGATGATTTAGGGAGAAGTAGATATTGTCCTTTAACACTCTTGAACCAAGTTTGTTTGGGTGATGGCCATCCCGATGAAACAGTTGTCGTTGACTCCAGAAAAGATTGAAATTGTCAATGAAGTTCACTGCTTTTATATTGCAGGTTTTTTGCAGCCATGTATTTAGCCCAAGCAACCGTGAAAACCTGTTTGTTCCTCTTGCTGGTAGTGGTCCACTGATGAATGTTTGAACTTTCAGTCTTTTAAGTGTTTCAAAAAGTTCATTGAAATCCTTCTTAAGGAGTTCTGACTGCTCTTTATGAATGTCATTCTTCCCCACATGTATGATGAGTCGATTTGCAGTCTTATGTTTCATCAGAATGTTCTGAAGTTCCCTGTTTATATCAGAAGTTGTTGCTTGTGGAAGGCAGCACGTAGTTGTATCCCTGCTGCTAATGTTTCTGATTATGGAGTCCCCCACTATCAGTGTCCTGGGCCCGGCTGCGCTCTGAGCTGAGTGCCGCTGTCTGCTCGACCTTGAGCGCCAGTTAGCATCAGTGTTAGCTACTGGCCTATTCAGTCTGTGTTCGATCACATTCATCACATTTGGGGATTCCTCATTTACATTCATTAGCACTTCAAATCTGTTCTCAAGATGTATAGGCAGTGGTAGGAGACCAGTGTTTGCAATTCTTGTCAGAGCTGTATCTGGGGTAGAGCATGCTACTGCGGCAATATGTGAGGCTCGTGACAATCTGATGTCTCGAGTGCCTTTGGGTTTCGCTCCCTGTATGTGCCATCTATTTGTAAGTCGATCGGCTTGTTTCTCTACCTGTCGAGGAGTACTAGTTTCATGGGACTCACCGGCTGTATCACAGACAGAAGGTGGTCTAAATCGTGACGTGTGTTGTGCAACAGCTTCACTCTTTTCAGGTCTTTGAAACTGTGTGCAGAGGTGGTCAGGAACTTGCAGTCCTTTTAGAGATTCCTGAAACAGTTGTGGCTGCTCCAACACACTTTCAAAAAGCAGATCCTGCAATCTGTCAACATATTCTGCAGAACATTAAAAAAGAAATAGTACATTACAGATAGATAGATAGATAGATAGATAGATAGATAGATAGATGATAGATAGATAGATAAAGACAGACAGAGGTATATATAAATAGATAGATAGATAAAGACAGACATAGTTATATATAAATAGATAGATAGATAGATAGATAGATAGATAGATAGATAGATAGATAGACAAAGACAGACAGATAGATAATACCAAACGTGGGATTTCTTTTCAGAAGTCGTACTGTGTACTCTCCTCTTCTGTAGCGTGGATACTGTATGTGCCATCGGAGCTCCCCTGCAGCTGTTGTTGCTTGTAGTCTTCCGCTATTTTCGTTGTAGTGCATGGCTGCAAGTTGAGTCCTAAAAAATAGGAGCTGAAACATTAGATCAGGTAGTGCATGAACAGATAAGATGCAGAGATGTGTGTAGAAAAAAAATAAACTGTAAGAACAATTAGAATGCAATTCAACTTAATTTGAATAAAAACCAGAACATACCGGCACAGCATCCCCACAAAAGAGAATGCCACGCTCTTTGGTGCAAACCTGAGGATCAGACTGTGATATGACTCCAGTCCTGACGTCTGGAAGTCAGAACTTAGGTTCTCTAAGTCTTTCAGCAACTTGGGTGCCAAGATGACCCGAGTGAGCTTTTCACATGCAGCAGTACCTAATTGTAAAATAAAAAAGTATAAACATAAAATATATTGATCAATCACTAGTTTAGACATTATACAAAATTTAATGAATTAAACTACAATAAATGTTAAAGGTTCATTACTTGGTTTAAGCCACTGTCTTGCCTGGTCACCAACAAGAGGAGGATGCTGACATCTTTGGAATTCCCCATCATGCTCATGGATATCTTGTACATGGTTGACAACGGATCTCCATTTTGCAACAATTTCCTTTCCTGATGATGATGAGGCTCCACACCAGTAAAGGTGATTCACGATGCTTTTTTTCCAGGGGCCAACCTCTTTGCAGCTTCTCTGCTTTGCAAGCTCATCAATTTTCTTGCCAACACCCTAGAGTATGCAAAAGCATTAATACGATATGATAGACGTAACAACACATACATAACATATAATTATGAATCCTTGTTTTTCTACTCACAGTTAGCTATGGCTATTATTAAAACTATTAAATTATTAACCTTTTGCCATGTGCCATGCATCATATCTGTGCAAAATGCTTGGTCTACTCTCTCTGAGGAACTTCATCACACCAGGATGTCTATCAGTGACAATCATTCGCACAGTTACTCCTCTCTGCTCTAGCTCTCTCAGGCTTCTTTCAAAACCTTCCTTCTCCATACGCTGACTGTTGCCGACTTCATTGCTCTGAAAAATCATATCAAACTTGAAGCATGATTGTGTTCAAAGACAAGTTTATGATCTGCTTTCCACTCATTCAACGCTAATAAACAAATCACTACAACCTTACCTGAATGAGCTGAATGTCCATGATCTTGTTTGCTCTGAGGTCCATCAGCGAGTATGTTCCATACTTTGCACTGTGTCCTAAACAATGTCATATTAGCATGTACATTTTTAGTGCTTGAAATAAACTCTGTAGTACATATTTTTGGAGAGAAAAAAAAATTCTTACCTTGGTGACTTGCAAGAAAGATGAGCCACTAAAGAGCATAGCAGCAGCAAGCTGCAGATTTCCAGCTGGTATGTTCTTGACATACGGTTGGCTGGCCCAATGTTTGTGATGTTCACAATGAGCACAGGTCTGGTCCACATGTAGAACTGTACCCACTGTTCTGGGGCCTCATGTACAAAGACTTGCGTTGAATTCATACTTAAACATTGCGTACGGACAAAGCTGTAAATGTGCGTACGCACCAAAAAAATCAGATGTATGAATCTCTGCGTACGCAGCATTCCACATACATTTTCTTTGTACATCCCAAATTAAAATTGAGCGCACATGCACAAGCACAACACCACACCCTGTCTCCTCCCTCAATTAAATTAATTTAAATATGGTAATTAGTCCAATTTGGCAAAAGAAACCTGCAAGAACATGGCTAAAGCAAGCAAGAAACGAAATTTCACTGAAAATGAATTAGAGGTGCCACTATCAGAGGTAGAAACAAGAAAAAAATATTTTATTTGGAGGTTTGTCCTCTGGAATTAATAATAAAAGAAAGAAAAAAGAGTGGGAGAGTTTGTCTGATGCCGTCAACGCGGTGGGATCTCAGAGTCGCACCGTAAATGAACTGAAGAAGAAATGGTCTGACATAAAGGTGGAAGTTAAGCGGAGAACTGCTGCGCACCGACAAAGTGTGGGCAGAACAGGCGGTGGTACAGGGGCCGATGAACTTGCACCCTTTGATCAGAGAGTTGCCTCTATTGTAGGAGACACGTTAATCTCTGGAATCGTATCCGTTGATGTGGGAGACTCGGATATACTACAGGACTGCCAGCAAGGTGACTAATTTAAAATTTATTTCCTTAACTTTGATACATATAGCCTACCAGCCACCATTTAATTTTAAAATGCATGCAATGTGGCAAAAAGTACACCAGAGATTTTACGTAACCACTGCTTTTATTGCAAATGTGTGTACCCATTAATAAGGAACAGACTCAAATTACAGTTAACATGTGCCTGTGTTTATTTGGACTTAGGAACCGCAGGAACAACAGCAGGAATGTCCACTGGCACGCACTCAGAGTCCGCACCACCCGAGCAGCCAGAGCCCATTCAGTCCAGCGTCTCCGGTGTCTCTAATGCTCCCCCCAGTGCTGAACCCTGTCCATCTGGCCGCGTCTTGACGCATGCTGTTCTGGAGTCACAACAGCAAATTGTTAGGGCCATTGGAGAAATTAACAGTCACCTGAAAAATGTCACTGACGCACTCACAGAAATAAGCCATTCATTAAAGGAATTGGTCAAAAAATGAACTTTGTGTCTGAGTACCATTTATATTGTCGCAATTACACGTTGACGGGCCTGAATGGCTTGTTGATTGTGCTGCACATATACTGGTCCTGGGTCAGGGTCATCTGGTGGTGCCCCCACCTCACCAAGGGGTATGCCATGCCTGTGCGCGACATTGTGCAGCACTCCACAGGCCAGTATGATGCGGCAAACCTTGTCAGGGCGGTATAACAGCATCCCCCCGGTCCTGTCAAGGCAGCGCCACCGACTTTTCAGCTGCCCAATCGCCCGCTCCACAACTGACCGAGTGCAAGAATGGACATCATTGTATCTGCGCTCTCGGTCAGTTTGTGGGTTGGTGAGGGGGGTTAACAGCCACGTCTTTAGTGGATAACCACTGTCTCCTGATGGGCAGTTGAATAATTACACACACAAAAATTTAACTTTTAGATAGAACCATACATTTAAATAACTTACCAAGTAGTCACCCATCGCGCACCCTGCCAGCTTGGAGTCTCATCCCAACCATGCTGTTTGTAAGGATATATGAATCATGGGTTGACCCAGGCCACCTTGCCACAATATTTGTTAGGCACATTTGTGCATCACATATAATCTGCACATTTATTGAATGAAAATGTTTCCGATTCACATATGCAAATTCTTCTTCAGATGGCGCCTTTATAGCAATATGTGTGCAGTCGATCGCTCCGATTACATTATGAAAACCGGCTATCGCTGCAAATTGCGCTTTAATATTTGGCTGGTCACCTGCATCGTATGGGAACGTTATATACCTGGTAGACAAGCGGATGATCCCGTCCCATACAGCTGGCATTGCACGGCTCAAACACGACTGGCTTATTCCTGAACGGTCTGCCAGTTCTCTTTGGAAAGAACCAGTTGCCAGGAAACCAAGTGTAGTAAGCACCTGTAAAGGAACGGGTAATGCGTGGCTCCTCACTGTCTCTCTTTCCAAATTCGGACCCAACTCAGCGCAGAGCTCCAAGAGTATAGCCCTTGGAAGTGGCTGATAAGCCAGTCACCATCGTGGGCCAGAAAATCATTGTGGTCCCTAAAAACTCGTTCTCTCCGGATTCTTCCATGGAAAATGTCCTCTAATAAAGCCAACACTGCCATTGCTAGATGGGTTGTAGGCTATCAATTTGCACATGCTTTATATATGTTCTTACTTAATTGCATAATTAATAGAATATTTTAATAAGACTTGTGTGACAATAATATGTCAAATAATTTATCAATTACAAATTATAAGCAATATCTGACAGCTGGTGGTGCGATAGAACAATTCGTAGTGTAATGTTTGCCACTTCACTTTATTGCCTCTATGAGTCCCCAACGGGCAAAAATCACGACAAATGTACGTACGCCAGGCATGAAGTTTACGTGGAGGAACGCACATTCTTACGTTAATTTCACTGTTAGTACATCTGACCGTGAACGTGAAAGCTGGCGTACGCCGTGTTTTTGTGCGTACGCAGTGTTGATACATGAGGCCCCTGCTCTTTATTGCACAGTGTCTTGAGCAGGCAGGGCAATTTTTGAACAGGTCCATGAGGTTTTCCTCATAAACAATTAATTTCCTTATTATATGGGGTGGTGTTGCAATTACAGTGCTACAACAAACAGCAATATCAATAAACATTATTATTAATAATTAATTATGAATGTCTGATGAATAGAAGTAAATTAAAAAAAGCACGTCCAGTCTATGAGTACCTCTCATTATAGATGCTGCTGTCAGTCATTCCTGGTTGGAAACTACGATCAGAATCCTCAGCCTCTCTTCTGAGCCTTTTCAAGGGGGTAGAGGTAGCAAGAGGACATTTCTCTAGTGGTATGAATGGTGTGGAAGTGTTGCAACTAACATGCCTTTTCTGTTGCTTCACCTGAATGGCTATGACATTAGATATTTCTAAATGAAATAAATACATTGGTGCCTAATACACTATAATCTAAAAAAACTATGAAACTATTAACGATTTTTGTTGTTTAATACTGTAAAGTGTGCAACATACTCTTGCTCCTTCGTTCGGGTTTCCAGCGATGTTGCGTTGCCGTTGACATATGCTTCATGTCGGGATGGGTTTGACATGCAGAATCTTTTTTGGCGGGCTGTTCGATCTGACACGCCATCTCGCAACACAGTTTAGGCTGAAAATACAAACATATTAATTTCCAAAGACATATTTCCCAAACATATTTAAATATATGACATATTTAAAGCTACAATATGCAAGAATTTTTTGCGCTACATTCCAAACAACAACAACAGCGTAGCTTGATGACGATGTGAAGGAGCGTGGAATGATGGGAACTGTCGTTTTAAACTCCACCGTGGATGTAAATCAGTCAGACGGGAATCGAAAAATCATGTTCATGGATGAGGCTAAGGTCTTTTTTTATAATGACATGCTTTTTGTGGCAAGGGGGGCGTGGTTCAGCGCGGTCTGTAATGGGAGAGCGAAGAGACGAGCGTCCCGCAAGTAGGTCAAGTGCAAATGACGAACACCTGTGTCTTATTGCTGTGATCCGCGTGGAGAGACCGCTTATAAGCCGCGCGCTGGAACGAGAGAGAGACTGGAGAGAAAATTGGACGCAGAGAAAGAAAACCGGTGGATCCGAGCTCTCATTTTTGAACCGTTTTGTGCCGTCGCGGTTGCCACGGTGAATGCGCGTTGTGCAAGACTTTTGTTTGTTTTGCTTTATTTTAATAAAGTACGAGTCCCATGTCACGCCGACCCGTCTTCTTTCTTCCTGACTCTTGAACCTCATCACACTTTTATTTCATTAAAATGAATTAACCGCAAGAAAAGTAAGGTTTAATACTAAATTTGTTATCATAGATGTTTCTGTATGTCGAATTCATTGTTGTGATAACGCTGCGCAGTTTTACGTGTTCTAAACAATTGTTGTAAAAGTACATTTGAACATACCCACATCATTTGCCAAAATACTGATTAATCTTTATGTATAACACATGCTATATTTATTTACATGGCCATAAACACGAGACGTGATAAACAATGTCAATAAACTAAACACAAATCTAAAGCAATAATACTTCCCTTACATAAACATAACTATTACCGAATGCTACATTTGGAAAATATAAAATTAAGCATGCTTTGTCGACAGAACCAGCTGCAATCGGTAAAGAATAATTGTGTTCCATAACGACTGCACGAAACAAGCTAACCTTTGTTGCTTGATAGACGCTACAACTACAACTTCCGCATTTGTCCAGGACTCCACGCAGTACGAGCGGAAACCGAGGATAACGCGGATAACGCGGATATGACGCAATTGACTGGCGACTCCCAGCTCCCCCCTGCTCCCCCCTGCTCTAACGCCCCGTTTCCTTGGTTAAAATCGCAATTTTCTCATGATTTAAAAATAGTTGGAAACATTTGGGATATTGTAAGTAATCAACTTAACAAAATATATAACAATGGCCTTGAGATTATGGGATATTTTAATGCAAAATTCTTGCATATTGTACCTTTAATTACACGAATTAAGCATACAATTGAGGTATTATCGAAATATCAAACATTTTAATAACGAGTGCTTATTTAACAAAAGGCAAGTAAAACGATCAGGTTTACATTTTAGACACACACATACCTCTGAAGGGATAGAAAAGTCCTCGGGACTTGGTACCGCATCAATCGCAAGACGCAACTTGCATTGGTTGTAAACAAGGCTGAAGTCCACCATTCTCCAATTCTTGAAGCTCTCTCTCGAAAAATGTTTGCTGCACACATATAATTTAGATGTGTCCATGGTTGATGGCCAACCAACCGCCCGCAGCCAGAGTCTAGCCCTGGCAGCATCGCGGGGAAACATATGCAACCCATTCGAACTTTTGCACCACGAAAACAAACACTTGCATCCCATGATTGCCACTCTCATCTACTACGCGATATCACAGTTTGACATGTCTGTCATTGGAAAGATCCACGTGGTGTCATGAATAATTAATAGACAGTGTCTTCTCATTGGATAAAAAACTCAGTCTCATTAATAATTATGAGACACCGATGAGTCATCAACGTACTATAGTGCTCTGATGAAGTATAGTAGTCATGATGAAGATTTTAAACCCGGAAGACGAAAATAGTGTATAAAAACTAAAATTTAACCATTTTCCCCCCTACTATTAAATCTAACAGATGCTAACATTGTCTTCAATGGTGTTCAACACACATACCTCTGTTAAAATCTCAGAAATTTGGGTTTAGTTTCATGACCCTTTAAAGCCATAGTGAATCCACTGCAGGTGTCATTTATGCAAATCATCTAACATGTCTGAGGAGGGGTTCTACGTCACCCTCCCGTGCAACACATCGATGGATGTCTACCCTGAGAATCGCGTATCTACAGACCTAGACTGGCAAGAGCAATACATTTAAAAGGTTTGTGGGAAGTAGGGTTGGTCGAATTTGAATATCCAATGTCGTGGTACACATTTAATGAGGAAGACGCTGCTCTTATTATTGATTGTGATCAATGCCTGAATGACGGTGTCAGGGTGTGGTGTAGATTGAAGAAGACAAATAGGCCAAGGGCTCCAATACATCAATTTTACTAAATCACTCAGGTAGGCACATACAGGCAGAAGGTTTAAACACACCAAACACGACGTAACTATGACAATACATAGACATGACTCAGACCAAGACCGGACCAAGACTGATAGAACAGAGGGAACTAAATACAGACACTGATGAACACTGATTAACTGAACACAGGTGATGTAGATGATGATGATCACAGATCACAACTAGACACATGTGATACAACTGAACAAATGATGACAGTGAAGACAAGTCCAATACGAAAAACAAACTAAACACAACAGTGACAGACAGTGAACGTAGCGAAGGGCGAGGAGATCTTAATATTCAAACTTTTCGGAAGGCCCTAAAAATAACAATTTAAAATGCGGCTATTTTGAGGATATCCCGGTATTACTCACAGAGATAAATGCATCTCTCCCACCACGGGTGCAGCTCGGCTACGATCATATTAAGAATAATTGTTAAGCTTATCTGTACACTCTATTTCTCAAATAAAAAAATAAAATAAAAAAGAATAAGATATTTCTGAAAGCACCTCAGAGGGCTTCACCAACGTTTTATGGTAAGCTGGCTGTTATCCTAGGATTAAAACCTGGTGTTTCTATAGAAACTGTAAAAAGATTGGATGAGAGTCAAGACGCACGCACCACATCCATCACATATGCGCCATTTCAGGCTGATATAAGGATTTTACACAATATACGTATACACAGATATAATCGATTATCAGTCAGTCGGTGACACATACGTACCTTTATTAGGCACAGAACATATTGAAGGGGATACTAACAAAGCCGTCAGTATCAGATACGACAAATCACACTACGTACGTCTTAATAAAAACAGTGTCTCCGAAATTAGTATCGAAATTAAAGACGACCTTAACCAAGACGTACGATTCACCTACGGGAAAGTAGTATCCAAACTACACTTTAGACCTGTAAACCAACACCTGTTTTAAAAATGGCTTATCTCGCTCCGTACAGATCGGACCCCGAACGCTATATAGCATATAACCAGGCACAAACCGGAAACGGAATGCCTGATTACGCAGGGGGCGGGGTTATGTACGGATCCGGATTTGCGTCAGGAATCGGGGGACTTTTTGTGATGTCGTTACCACAGTTACCACAATTACAATGACGGTCAGAGCGGACATGGTCTCATGGTGATGAGACGTAAAAGATTAAAACCTCCAGGGACCCGTATGAGGAGGGGGTGTGGTCACGGCATAAAGAAAACTAGGCGTACCAGCAAGAAGCGCTCAGTTGCAAAAATCTAACGAAGAATTTCTTTCGAATTTCGATCTACAAATTTAAAAAGACGAGTGATCACTATTTAAATTTTTTTTTTTTTAAATTATGTCACTGTTACATTCTATGTCTGACGAATGTGTTAATAATTCATACATAGAAATACAGCCTGTTTCAGTTATAACAGATTCATCTCCGCTGGAATTCTTCATAGCAGGGACTGGTGAAGACTACACATATCTGAATAATACGCTGTTATATACCCGCCTTAAACTAACTAACCCGGATGGATCTGACACTGCAGACGGTGCACCTGTCGGCCTTATCGATTATCAGGAGCCTACGATTTTTTTACGAGTGGCAGACAAAAAGCACCTTGGAAAAACCCAACAACAGTGCAAAATATGAAAAGACAATGCAGAAAAGCAGAGCGCATGTGGCGGAAGACAAAACTTGTAGTCCATTATAACATCTACAAAGACAGCCTTCATGCTTTCAATATGGAACTAGGCAAAGCTAGACAGACTTTCTTCTCAAAAATTATAAACAGCAATTTAAACAACACACGCACTCTTTTTGCTACTGTAGAGAGACTGACAAACCCCCCAAGCCAGATTCCCAGTGAAATGCTCTCAGACAACAAGTGCAGTGAGTTTGCTTCTTTCTTCTCTGAGAAAATCAATAATATCAGAAAGGTGATCAGCACATCCTTGAGTTGCACTGGGGTCAGACAGATCAGACCACCTGAGAAAGTAGTTACTATGTCTGACTTCAAAGAAATTAATGGCAACATTTTGGAAGAAACCGTACAGCACCTTAAAACATCAACCTGCGCTCTTGACACACTTCCCACATCATTTTTCAAAAGTGTGTTAAACAGTCTAGAAGCAGATCTTCTAGAAGTGGTAAATGCCTCACTTCTCTAGTGAGCAATCTAGATAAGACCATATTAAGCAACTATAGACCGATCTCAAATCTTCCTTTCATAGGCAAGATCATTGAAAAAGTTGTCTTCAATCAGCTGAACAAATTCTTGAGCTTGAATGGATCCTTTGACCATTTTCAATCTGGTTTCCGACCGCACCACAGCACAGAGACAGCGCTCATAAAGATAATAAACGATATTCGCTTAAATACTGATTCAGGCAAATTATCAGTGCTGGTGCTACTCGACCTCAGTGCTGCATTTGACACTGTCGATCATAACATACTTCTGGACAGGCTGGAAAACTGGGTGGGGATTTCTGGGATAGTCCTAAAATGGTTCAGGTCATACTTAGATGGGAGAGGTTATTATGTGAGTATAGGAGATCATAAGTCTGAGTGGACATCCATGACATGCGGAGTCCCTCAAGGCTCAATTCTTGCACCACTCCTGTTCAACCTGTATATGCTCCCAATGAGCCAAATAATGAGAAAGAACCAAATCTCTTACCACTGCTATGCAGACGACACACAGATTTACTTAGCCCTATCGCCTAACGACTACAGCCCCATTGACTCCCTGTGCCAATGCATTGATGAAGTCAACAGTTGGATGTGTCAAAACTTTCTTCAGTTAAACAAAGACAAAACTGAAGTCATTGCGTTTGGAAACAAAGATGAAGTTCTCAAGGTGAATGCATACCTTCACTCTAGGGGTCAAACAACTAAACATCAAGTCAGGAATCTTGGTGTGACACTAGAGTCAGAGCTTAGTTTCAGTAGTCATGTCAAAGCAATAACTAAATCAGCATACTATCATCTGAAAAATATTGCAAGAATTAGATGCTTTGTTTCCAGACAAGACTTAGAGAAACTTGTTCATGCTTTCATCACCAGCAGGGTGGATTATTGTAATGGGCTCCTCACTGGACTTCCCAAAAAGACCATAAGACAGTTGCAGCTCATACAGAACGCTGCCGCCAGGATTCTGAGCAGAACCAGAAAATATGAACATATCACACCAGTCCTCAGGTCTTTACACTGGCTCCCAGTTAAATTTAGGATTGATTTTAAAGTATTATTACTGGTATATAAATCATTCAATGGCCTAGGACCTCAATACATAGCAGATATGCTCACTGAATATAAACCCAACAGATCACTCAGATCACTAGGATCATATCAGCTAGAAATACCAAGGGTTCACTCTAAGCATGGCGAGTCCGCTTTTAGCTATTATGCCAGCCGCAGCTGGAACCAGCTTCCAGAGGAGATCAGATGTGCTCCTACAGTAGTCACTTTCAAATCCAGACTCAAAACACATCTGTTTAGCTATGCATTTACTGAATGAGCACTGTGCCAATGTTCGTCCGACTGTTTGTACTGTACTGTATTTTATTTTATTTTTCTAAACTGTTTTAATTATTCTTATTTCTTTTATTATTTTAATTTCTTCTATGTAAAGCACTTTGAATTGCCATTGGCAGACCGGAGGCAGGTATGTTGTGATATCTGTTTTTTCAAAGATTTCGTAGCTACACTATCAAAACCATCCCCGGTTGTTTTTCTTTTAAGCGATTCAATCGTCCGTCTAACGCGCTGATTGCTTATGGTCGAGTAAGGTATGTTTAATCCTGCAAATGCATCCAGAAATTCATGCCAACCTGTCCGGCGTCGATTGTCACGTATCATCTGAGGCATTGGTACGCTTTTCAGGAGATCAAATGCATGGGATCCAGGAATGATTTTCCCTTTTTAAACAAATTCTCCGTCATCTGTCCATTAAGACAAATGTCGGGCTTTGGACATCTTATCCAAAATATATTTCAAATTTTTTAAGCATCTCTGAGGCACGTTGTTTAGCACCTGTTGTTTTAGATACGATTGCATCATCATTGACGTCATCAGACCTATCACAACTATGCAGTTTTAATTTTGGCAGCCATTTTTGATTTAGTCTTAAGGCCATTGCACACTGAGTCCGAAATTCGCATCCGAATTTTCGCACGTAAAAAAAAAAATTCGACCTCACGTTATGTCAATCATGCTTGCACACTGCCTACGAAACTTTCGTCCGTAAAAAAAAAATTCGGATTGGGTTCGATTTTCTGCGTTTTTCGCATCCACAGCCAGTGTTTTGTGAGGTTTTTTGAAAATTCAGAGCCACCGTACAAGCGAACGACAAAATCCAGAATGACGTCTGACAAGTTGATACACTTCGTCTCGCAGCACAAGTACTGTATGAAAAACAAAATGCGGATTACAAAGACACTGAATAAAATATAACCTGTATACAGCTGTTCTGTCTGCCTAGCGCTTCTGCCGGCCGCGTGTGTGTGTGTGTGTGTGTCCGTCCATAGACATACTGCTAGTTTCTGTTCAGGATCGATTGGTTCACGGAAATTGGTGGTCTTCTTTTTAATATGTGGCTCCAGTATCGCTAGCAAAGCATCAAACTGTTCCACTGACATTCTGAGGTAAATTTTGAATCGTTTGGGATAATTTCGCAACTCCTTGATAAGGAGGTCAAACTCTCCTTCCTCTCGGCGCAATCTCAGGATTGGATGGACCCAATATTTCCTCTTTCTTTTTCTCTTTTTAAGAAGAAAGAGGGCAACAAATTCATCCTCACTGCTTGACGAATCCATTTAGTATTTTTTGCGTTTTTTTCCGCAAAGGTTTAATAAATACGCATCGGACTCAGTGTGCAAGGTTTCTGTGCGTGACGAATTTTACTGCTGACGAACACGAAAAAACGCATACGAAAATTGTGTGCAATGGCCTTAAGTCTTCATCTTCAGACGAAAATGGTTATTGGTCTTAGTCACATTTTAGTCATTTTGTCTTTCATAGTTTTAGTCTAGTTTTAGTTGACGAAAAGTCATTGCATTTTTTGTCAACTTTTAGTCAAACTGCAGTTACCGACATTAATTTTGGTAGCTATTTATATGTAGTCTTTAGACAAAAAATGTCCTTATAATTTTTATCTCTAGGCCAATTCAATTAAGCTAATGAGAAATGTAAATTAAGGTAACAGGCTGTATTGACATTGCACTCTTTAGCAGTAGCACTTATACTGCTACACTTGCAATTATACATACCCCTTTTCCTTAGTTCAGTGGCTCAGTGGTTTTTAGAGTGACCTACCCCCTGGTACTCTAACTCTTCCACTTAGACTGCAGTCATCACCTTTTCCATTAAGGGACAATATTTGCCCACTTTAATCGATTTTTTCAGTTAATTTTCTACCTTTATAAGTACCTTTATAAAATAAATAATGCTTTAAATTAAACAATGTTCAATAAATATGCAATGATGGTAAAAACGAAGTGATACCGGTACTTTTAAAATATTAAATTAAAATCAGCAGTAGGTGGCGGTAAGTCACTGTCTTTATGAATGATTCATGGAGTCATTCATTCATTCAGTAAGGAAGCAAGATGCTATTTTTATGAACGGGTCATTGAATCTCACAATTCCTTTAAAGCCACAGATTTGTTCACGAATCACCGCTGTGTGCTGCAGTTCTGCTATGGCTTTCGTTGCAAAATAGAGCAATAAGCCTACTGACAATACTGTTTTAAATGTAGTACATCACTTAAATGTAGTTACCCTTCTGTTTGTTGAACTGTTGTATAAAATCAATGTCACATTTGAAATCGTGTGGATATTCAGGAAACACTGCATTCTTGCTCGTATAATATGATCAACATTAACAACAATGCTGGATATCAGCCTGCATTTTGATCGCAGATTTAGTAGCACCGATAGCACAAGGTCCTGTGGCAGAACACAGACCGACTGAACGACACTTTAATTTATGTAGAAAATCTAAAATGAAGATCGCTGAACTCCAGCTTACTTTTCTGTGTTTTCAGATCATCCGCGCTTCTTCAGCAGTGTAGAGAGTGTGCATGCATGGTTGCCAGATACTACTGAAAAGACAGAAAAGCTCTGACTGGGGGTTTAATTATTAAAATCTGGCAACCGTAAGCCTGAACGCTTGTAAAAACAGTCAATGTGTTGTCGTCTCCACACAAACAAGTGGTTTTGGTCAAGTTTAAAAAATGTTTAAACACATTTCAGTCTCGTCTTTTTTCGTCTACGATATTGCATGTGTTGATATAGTCACAGTCATCGTTTAATGACATGGGTGTCGTCTCTCATCGTCTTGTCTTAGTCAGGGAAAAAAAAGTCGTCAACGAACATTTTTCGTCATAGGTTTCGTTAACGAAATTAACACTGCCACTATGTGAGATGTCAGGTGTTTCGTGCTGCGGTAATGTAAGCGTTAGGATATTATTTTCCATGTCGCCGTGCTTTACCACAATTAGAAATCTCTGTAAAGCATTAGTGTACAGTTTGGCTTTTCGTGAGTGTCCAAATCATGTCTCTGTAATATCTCTCTAATACATGAGTCCAAGTTATCCTCCACAATCATATGTATATTTTCGCGAGGTGCTGCATTCCTTAGTCTGTCCAATTGGTGTTTTTGCACTAGATAAAAATGTTCAGCATGCTGCATCTTATCCTCAGTTTCTACTTATCAGACTGGTTATGAAAGGGAGTGCTACGCTTAGAAGTGGTAGTAGAAAACCGTGGTAGTCTCTTCCTGGCAATATTGATATTTTTATTCGCAACGTATTTTATTTAGATTTTCCGCCTTTTTAAAGAGCTATGCTGCTTCGGAGTTAGAGGTATTGTACTGTAAAGTATATTAAGGGCTACTTCACATATACCCCTTTTCCACCAACAAGAACCGGGTGCTGGTTCAGAGCTAGAGCTATTGCCAGTTCGGAGTTGGTTCGACTGACGAGCTTACTAAGAACCCGTTTGCGTTTCCACCGGCCAGAGAGCCACAACAGAGCTATATCTTACGTCACTGCATACGTATCATGTTGCCCAGCAACGCTAGTGCGGCAGCGCCAAACACAAACACACCAGACTTGTTCGAGATGCATCGGCTTCTCGCAGAACGATCAGCACATGAAATCAAAGCACTGCGAAAGCGATCAAAAAGCACAAGGAGTCGTATGATCTCCAAACACTCCCGAATCTCTGATCGGTCCACGCTGCTCCGATGCATCTCGAACAAGGCATCAACAATAATAGACGTTGCGTTACTATGGATGCTCATGGGTTTGCGAAAATAAATCGGCATCCAAACACGGCGAATCCAACGCGTTCGTGCAGCTCGCTGTAACTTACATAGACGGATATTATAATCGAGCTGCTATTAGCTCGACTAGCTGCTATTTAAAAATGGCGGTCACAAGTTTCTCTTCAGTCTTCTGTTGGCCACGGTAACCCCGCCCCCAGCCTCTGACGCAAGCGGTTCTTTCTTGGCGCCGTTCTAGACCCTGCAATGATTTGGTGCTACTTAAGAACCAGTTTTACTGGTTCGGAGCTGGTGCTTTGGCGGTGGAAAAACAAAGAACCGATTTGAAACTAGGCTCTGGCTCCGAACCAGCACCAGCTCTGCCTTGGTGGAAAAGGGGTAATAGAGCCAAAATAAGCTCATCTGGCACTGTATGCAGAATAACACGTCGTTGTTTGGGGGTCGACTTATATAATGACTTTGAAAGCTTAGATTTTTGGAAAGTCTAAAACTCATTGTTAAACTATTTTCTGGATGTACACCACCGGATGATCTGACATCAAATCCGTTCTGAGACGGAATTTTTCAGGCGTCTTTCTCTGTGCTTTATAATCTACCAATAAGTAGCTGTAAGGAGCCTTCGTGGTGTCCTCGTACGCTTCAATAAAAAACTTTGTATTGCCTGGAAACATCTGACGTCCCAAAATGCCTATCTGTTGCTTATCGCTGGGGTTTTTAAATATTATTAAATAATTTGTGTTAAGGCTTATAGTACGGGTAGATTTGCCCTGGAAAAACTGATTCTGTATTAACAGCAAACAACTCATCTGTCTGTGATGGACATATTGTGTAAAAACTTTTTCGATCTCACTGTTGGAAGCTGCACTAGCCATGACATCATCCAGAACTAGCAGTGATTTCCTGTCAGGAGGGAATAATGAGTCGTCATTCAGATTCTTTGGTATGTCTTCGATGAATTTAATATCAAAAGCACATAACAAATCATCGCAAACAGTTTGCCAGCATGAATACACGTATATGAAATTATCAAACTTAACAGAACACATTTTTTTCTGAATTATACATTAGAGTCTTTACAAAACTAGTCTTGCCGCTCTTGCTTGGGCCACTAATAACCACCAAAAAAGGGTGTTGCAGTCTCCAATCAAACCCGTCTGTTTCACACATATTTTCAAAATATTGTTAAAACCCGTAAGGCAGTGTGGTATAATCTGATAGAAGAACACGTTTGTCATACACTATCCTAAAGTTTTTCACAACGTTTCTATTATGCAATGTGAAACATGTTATTGCGCGTGATGGTCTCTGTGTGTGGTTGCAGGTGCAATCTGATACCTGTCTCAACATACACACACACACTAGACCTATCAGACTCTGCAACATGACTATTTGTGCGTTCTCTGCATTCAGCGCTATGCCTTTCGCTTTGAGACACATATTTCCTTTTGCAGTACTATAGCCATAAGATTTTGGCCCAGAAGAGCAGAACTCTTCTATGCTATTCCCCGGCTCTAATTCATTTGTGAGTTGTCCGAGGTATGCTCCTGTATCAAGCTACCTGTGTCTGAATAAAGGACACGTTCACCTAATTTATCCAAAATATTTTAGAGTTCAAGGCGTGCATATCCCACATGGAAATAACCTATATAAACATATATGTTTTAATATAGGTTTTGATAGGGTACTCGTAATATCGCGCCTAAAGACAACTGAGAAAGCCTGAACACAAACAAAAAGCCCCCCAAAAGAAAAAAATCTCCATGTTTACGGTGCTGATGCGATGTAAGGGTGGCGCTGCCAATAAAGCACCTAAAAGCTGTCACAAAGAACCGATTTTAAGAACCAAAATTAATGATTATGAATATGTAAAATATAGCAGGAGACATTTTAATTGTTTAATAATAAACAAGTGTTTTCTGTGCAAATATGAAGTTGACAATGCTGACTCGATCTTCGCAGTATGCCTAGTGAACGCGCCAGAGAGAAATGCACATTTCATACGAATTACATAAGCAGAGAACAGTCAGTTTTCTTTTGTTTTGAATTGTTCTGTTTAAAATTAGACATTTCAAGCTTTCAAAATTTCGGTTAATTTATGAGATCAGCTCCAGGTCACGCGCCCGCGCCTCCGTGTCCTGATTAAATATTTTCTATTATATTTACTTCTTATTAAATCCAGGCAATTGGTTGATGAAACATTGATTAAAATTAAGATACAATTAATACAAAACGAAATACAATTTAAAGACAGGCTTTTTGCTTTCTGTCTGAGGTCTCTGTGAAAGTTTTAAAGCAGTCTTTTTGTGCCGCTTTCAGAGCGCTCACGTCCGTAAGGGTGAACTGTCCCATCCGAACAATTATTATTATTATTATTATTTTTTTATTTTTTTTGTGAAATAGGCTACATTTCTAAATTAATGCGACTTATAGTCCAGTGCGACTTAGGCTATATTATGTTTTTTCTTCTTCATGATGCATTTTTTTACTGATGCGACATATACTCCGGAGCGATTTATAGTCCGGAAAATACGTTAAGTTATATATTCTTTCTGTGAGGCCCGGTACCAAATGTCCCACGGACCGGTGGTTGGGGACCTCTGATCTAGAGAAGACAAAAAAACTGAAAAACTTAGCCACTCCCGCGTTTTTTGGTTTGCTTAAAACACAGGTGAAGTACAAATTCTGCAGTTGTTTTAGGGAAATTAAGACCGCTCTGCGGATGTCAGAATGCTATTATTCTGAATAAGGCTTGGTGCATGTTAATGCACGTCATGATTAGATTATTTGTTTCCATGTAAACTGATTCAGATTTTCCAATCCCTCAAATTTTTTATCTGATGTAAGAAACTATCTAGTTGTCAATGGGCTGCACTTTTATAGCATTTTTCTGCACCCAGCAGTACCCAAAATACTTCACAATGGCCTCCCATTGACCCATTCACACACACATTCCACCGGCGAGCTGCCATGCTAGGTTTACTCGAAGAGCAATAAGATATGCATTAAAATCAAGCAAATCAATTACCGGTATAGACAAAATAACGCACAAACACAGGACAGAGGGGATTAAGGGTGAAGGAGGGGTGAATATAATTATTTATTAACACTTCAGACGAAAACAATTAGTGCCATGAGGTTATTTGCAACACTATATGTTCTACAAAATAGAGGACTCCACACCTTACAGCGCAATACCCCAGAAATGTGGCTTTAGAAGAGGAAAGGTAAGATCAAGAAGTGAGCAAGCAATGAATTAGTATTATAGGTGCCAAGCAGATACAGTAACAATAATGGGTGCCCTACCTTATGCAGTCCCCATTGATGCCTAATAAACATTGATACAAGTAGGCTATGGTTAAAGTGGTGAACTTATAAAGTCTTAAAAGTTTTGTTTTCCCTTCTCAACGCATTATGCATTTACTCACCAATAATGGCTGCCTTTTTAATTTGGTCAAGGGCGACCAGCTGCTCCCCATCCCCTCTGGTTGGCTTCCCACCTTAAAGTAATATTTCAAAATTATTATGAAAGGGGGGTAAAATGAAGGTGGAGAAAGCAAGATTTTTTTTTATATACACATCACGTTTTCTTGAGGTGCAAGGAAATACAAAAATGCCAAGTAAAAAAGCAATGGTATGCCTACTATGCCCGCACACAAACATAATTTATTCCACAGAATATGACTGACTTGTTTTTTTTCAAGGACAGAAGAGATTAGGAACATGTTGTTTTGTACCATTCAGGTTGCTTTTCAGCAAAGTCTCCGAATCAAAGGTGCCCATCAGCATATTCCGCACCATGGCAGTAGCACAGGTGGCAAGGCGGGCTGCTCTCCACGCTTCTGCCTGGCAAAACACCCCAGAGCCCTTTATAACTTCAATCTGAAAAATAATTTCACATCACAATATTAATTTATTGGCAACTTTTAGAAACTTTTTCATGTTTCATATTGATTCTTATGCTTAGTTTCCCAATAGTTAATAGGTTTTTATGTATAAATGCAGATTAATGATATGTATAAATGCAGATTAATGATAAAGATATGAAACAAATTAATCATTGCCTCTAAACGTTAAGGAGAGAAGGAGGAGGACAGGGTGGGGGGAAAGGAGGAGGTTGGATGGAGAGTAGGGAAGGAGAAAAGACAGTGGGTGGAGAGGAGCGAAGGTGGGCAGGAGGAAAGGATGATTGTCACTTATAACACTAATTGGCTCCTACAAAGCACACAGTTTATACCCATCCTTACTACACAATATGTTATTCACCTGTGTTTTCGCTGAGGTCTCAGCTGTTGCTGCAGTCTTGTTAGAGAAGAAAAACATTGTTAAACTCTTCAACAATTTTATGCATAAGGGGCAAGTAAATTACATATTACCACAAACTTCCCAACATAAAAATCCCTATAGCTCAGTTGGAGCCTTAAGTAAAATTAGTACAGAAAAATCTGAGGTATAAAAGGGTTACACACACCTGTGGTGTCTCTCGAAAGCGCTCAGTCACCATGGGACTCTCTTTAAAGGGCTCGGTCTCCTCTATGGAGTCTTAGAGAAGAAAGAAGCATAGTAAAACTCTTCAACAATTTTTATTCATCCAATAGACTCTTATTTACAGGGGGGGCTTGGAAAACATTAAACATGTCAATAAATTAAAGTTACATGCAAAAGTAATCAGCCAAACATCATAAAAATCCATATAGCTCTGTTTGAGTAACAAGTAAACTAAATAAATAAATCAAATTGCAAGGGGGTTACTCACCGGTTGCACTTCTCCAAAAGTCGAGAAGGAGGAATCTAGATCCTCCACAGGAGTCCTTTCAGTCTTGTTCATAGAAGAAAAATATAGTTATTCTCTTCAAAAAAAAATTTAAAGGGCAAATACATCAAATAATTAACACTATCAATCAGCCCAACATCACAAGTCTCTACAGCTCTGCTTGAGAAACAATTTAAAAAGCAATGAAAATCAGAGGAACTTACCTTTTGAGCAATAATGGCGAGGTCACTTTTCATTTGAGGGATTTCTAGAAAGAGGTTATAAGAAAAAACAATAATTACAATCACTAGATCAAAATAGCACCCAGCAACTCAGTGCCCTTACTCTCTGAAAGACATTTCCTGCAGCTGTGAACGCAAGCTACAACCCTCCAAAGCCCATTGATAAGGCTCTGCAGAGGAAATCTGGTTGTGAACGCAATTTTCTTTCTCCAATTTCTCCCAAATTCAAATTCCCCAGGGTTTTTTTTCTGGAGCCGATTGCCTTCTTGAGCCATTGAAGGCAGAGAAGCATCATTTATTCTCATGACCTGTATGTTCTCTAGGCTATGACTTTTGTTAACCTTCTATGAAATCCTCCAGAAAGAGACAAATAAATATAATTCTAATTTGAATCTTATCAACGGCTATATGAGCACCCACACTACCTCACCAGCTAACAACATAGCATTTATTTTGCCAAACATGTGTTTCAGCACATAAAGTTTCTAAGTTTATACTTCTCTGCCACCGCAATATCCATCTCCAGAAAAAACCCTGCTAATAAATATTAAAATTAGGAATACTTACGATTGATGATAATGTCTTTCAGACGTCCATTTTCATTTTTAAGAGAATGGACTTCATTTCTCAACTCCTGCAAATTTCTTTGCATTTGGTCGAGTTTCCTTCTCTCCCACATCTGTTCGTCCAGGTGTTTTCTTAATTCAGCAGCTGTCTACGAGAAAGAGACAGAGAGAGACAGAGAGAAGAACAACAGCTAATTGTTATATAACTTCTTTTGTAAATGGTTGATTCTGATTGGCTGGGATGATGTCACGAGAGGTGTAAGAGGTGGCAAGAAGTCTAGGGCAGAAATCCCTCCACTTGGCTATATGTAAATAGTTGTCCAGCCTCCTGGTGGTTATTCCTTACTTAAAACATGAAACTTCCACATCTTGTATTTCATGTAATGTATGTATGTAATACACCACACATATGATGACATTATTTAGGCTACCTTTTTCTTAGAGGGTGGTACCATGTCCTCTTCATCCCCAATATGCTCCTCCTCTTCGCTGGCCCGCTGGGAGGGAGAGAGAAAGAGAGAGAGAGGACAAAGTTGTCTGTGTATGGCGGGTGGATAATGCCACGGATAACTTACCGAAGTCGACAGTCGTGTACTTATACGTGACAGAAGGGGTACGCCGCACCACAGACACGTGACACCAACGCGTGACTCCAACGTCGCACCACAGCACGCCGCACCACAGACGCGTGACACCAACGTGTGACTCCAACGTTGCACCACAGACGCGTGACACCAACGTGTGACTCCAACGTTGCACCACAGACGCGTGACACCAACGCGTGACACCAACATCGCACCACAGCACGCCACATCACAGACGCGTGACACCAACGTGTGACGTCGCACCACAATAAATTAATATCCATTTTTTCCCCCTAGCTTTTCTTAGCTTTCTTTTGTTATCTTTCTAATCAATCATTCTTTTCTTGTGTTCTGATAACATTGAAAATATCATTGGTACAAATTTTGTATTGTATACTGTTGTGTATGTCATTAATGCCATCTCTGAATGGTTTACGAACATAATATATATTTTTAAATAATTCACTCACTTTCTACTGGATATGAGGACTATGCAAATTATACACCATCAAAGTCACAACTTTTTGCACAATTATTAACAACAACTTTAAAGTTGAACAGATAAATTCATTAATTGTAATCTATAAACATAATATTCTGGAATGTGTCATTCTGAGTTTTTACTTTTGAAGGTGGTAATAATTTTAATTTACACAGTTGACCACAATGGGCGAAAACACAATATGAAAATATTCACGATATTGTTTACAGGAGAAGGTGACAAGAAAGTATTTTAATAGCCTATTATTTTCAAGAAATCAACAATGAAAAAATATAAGGCAGGGAAATAGTCTTTTAGTCACAAAATGCAAAACAATGTAGGTTCGTGTTCAAATGTTCAAAACTAAGGCTGTCAGTGTCGACTGACATGTTGGTCATAATCTGAAGTGAACATGCCTTTAGTATGACTTAAATACATATTACAAATGAGGCAATATAATTGGTTCAAATAAAGTATTAAAATTAATTAATTATATTGTTTTATTTAACAACACTATTAAAATACATGAAGAAATATATAAACAATGAACTTATGTATATTATGTATTATAACAAATGCCAACAGAGGGCGCAAGAGGCCTGACGCAGAGCAAACCATTGTTTATCTAGTGTTTGATTGCACTTAATCTGTAATGTTTTGCTAAAGCCATCAGTTTCATTTTGAAACCTCAAACATCTATTTGCATTCTTAGAAATATATTGGTTGAATTTTTTGTGTTGTTAGCGTGTGTTTTTAAGTTGCTAAATAAGTTCAACAGCACAAGTTTCGTCCATATTCCCAAATGCAAGTTAGCCTATTGTGAGAAAAGTACCGAAGCATAGAATAAAATAGTACAAGGAATGTCCATTTTTGCCACAAACTCAACTCTGTTGAACAGAATAGTACCAATGGGTTAAATGTATAAGGATCTATGTTGTCCCACAACCGTATTTCTTTTTCGTTCTTCTTTGGAAAATAAAAAATACAAGACTTATGGAAGACTTTTACACGTCACTCAAAAATATGATTTTTGGGATTTCCTCAGATAAACACAATGGCTCATTTCAGAGAAATTTTATAAAATGTCTGGTTTTACCTGCGCAAGTGATTCCTTACAGGCATCTTTATACACATTGGCACCTAATGAATTGTATATATTTGATCTATTAATTTATATACTGTAAAAATTTTATATTAATTATAATGTTTAATTTTAAATCAATAGTTATGTATTTAGCTATACTCGTTAAACTATATTTTATTGTGGGTGAGCTCAAAAGTTTACTATGAAGACTTGAAAAAAACTCAAAATAGACAATGTCGTCAAACATTATTTATTATTTCAACATGAACAAATTATATATATATAAAGTAATCAACATAAAGGGCCATAGGCTAGTGCAAAATGTGGGGACTGCACTATGCCTACCACCATAAATTGGCTGAAGCTTTCAAATGAGGCATGCAGTCTGTGTAAACCATTGACTGGATTATTTAACAATTCAAATTCGTTAAACGTTTTTTTAATATTTCAACATGAACCAATTATTCAAAAATATATATAAAATTAAGTAATCAGCATAAATGGGCTATTAGGCTAGTCCAAAATGTGGGGACTGCACTATTCCCAAAGCCATATATTGGCTGAAGCTATCATACGAGGCATGAATTGGTAGCCTCAGTATCAAAGCGCATGTGTTGGCCTCTGGGTACAGTCTTTGTAAACCATTGACTGGATTATGTAAGAAGTCAAGAGTGGGTTGTTGGTCAAACCCTAGGGCAGGAATTCTGTCCGTCCCAGTGGCAAACATCAGAAGAAGTTCAAAAGTTATCTGAACTTCAGCTTCTTCAGACAGCACAGCATCTCCGCCTGAAATGTAAAAGGGAGGGGGGATTCAGAAATTTAGATTTATAAAGTCTATGCAGGCCCCTTTCTTCTCTATTGTGATGTATCTCTCTCTCTATACTGTATATATATATATATATATGAGTAAAATGGTTGGTGTGTCCCAGTTCACCTACTTATACTCAGCCCTACATGTACGTACTCTTTTTTTGAAGAAAAAGTGCATACTTGCATTATTTACGTGTAGCAAAACAGTAGAATGGCTTTGGGACATATTGTCATGTCATTAAATTGTCTTTTACGGAAGCTATGCCGCTTAGTTATGACCATATTGTCACCGTAAACTGGTCTGTCAATCATCTTTAGGTAATGTCCTCCACATTTAATAAAACTGATCATATAATTTAATTTAATATAAAATAAAATAACACATCTCAGACAATGCATGGTCCCAAATTCAGGCTGTGCTTGAATGATAAGTATACACAAAATTGCAATATTTCAAGATACCGGTCTTGGTGAGTATTCATGCAAACATAGTTGGTTATGTATTGTGCAAACATTTGAGGAAAAACATTTGATATGTAACATTACATTATATCTGTGCATATGATCATAACAAACTGCTGTCTGTAATTAATGTTCATCAAATAACCTAAAAGAGGCAATTATCGATTTTGAAGTGACATTTTTTTTTGGCTGCAAAATATGTATTCAATCTGTTTTGTTACTTAAATGCTTCTATTTTGATATGGAGTGTAAAACAAAGCACTGTTTGTTTCATTTGTTTCTTATAATTATTGTACTGTTTGTTGTTTTTAATAAAAACATACAATAACAAAAGGCTATTGTGATTATCAATATAGCAATTAATTTGAATAAGAATGGGAGGAAAAGAGAGAACTGTGAGAACTGTTTTGTTGTTCAGTATGTATACCCACCACGTGACAATGTTGATGTAAGTACTTGCAGACTGTGTAAACTTAATATTACTATGTAATACATTGTTTATGTTTGGCATTTTTCATTTGTACTTATCAAAACTGTGCATACCCTCAATGTCAATTAACCAGTCTCTCCACTGGCCAACTGCACGCTCCTCCTGTGACCGCCGAGAACTGCCTCTCTCCGAATAATTGACCTTAAAGAGGTCTGTCATTGATTGTGCAGTCAATGGGGCAGGGGGACCTCCAACAAACAGGCTGCTTAGGGCACTGTCAGGTTGAAGTGCCTGTAGCACTCTCAATGTATCCAGGCCCTCCTGCAATCTAGTAAAAACATTACATAAACTGACTTCATTGAATAGTAACTTTACGATATGGTTGTAAAAACAGATGCTTGTGACAATTACATTTTCATATATTTGCCAATCTTATGAGGACATTAAAGGGGTGATGAACTAAGAAATCAAATTTTCCTTGAGCTTTTAACATATAAGACGGCATCATTCTATAAGTATATTCTGTAAGTTTCGGAACTGAAAACTTCCTTGTTAGTCCAACAAAAGCTTTTATAGACACCAGGCTCAGCGAACGACATGTTTTTCAAAGTGGAGATCTATGAGGTCAAAGGGTATCAAACCCCACCACCGCAGAAGATCAACGCCTACTTCAACACTGCCTGTCTAGACCCCCTCACCGATTTGCGCATGAATTGCAATAGCTAAATAATAGGCCTACGTGGTGGGAACTACCAAGCAATAAACATGCCGTTTACGAAATATTGACGCTGCATAAGCCTCCTTTGGATTCCAATATTAGTAATGCGTGGTTAAACTTTATTTTTAATAAAGTTCCAGCTGACGTGGGTAAAACATTGTGCGTTTGTTCGCTTCATTTCACCACAGATTGTTTTTGTAAACAAGACACAGGTCGAAACTGGATTTGCAGATCGATTAAAATAAAAATAAAAACCATACTGTGCCTTCTATATTAGATTCGACAGGAATGGTGCAACATTCTCATGTAAGTAAAAATGTTTTTGTTTTATATATATATATGCAGTATATATACAGTATATATATATATATATATATATATATATATATCTGATAGTATTGCATTGTTACAGGTGGTTTGATATCTAATGATTATGTGTACATGTCTAACCAGTCACAGAAGGGTCCAACTATAAAGCATGTAGCTTGTCAAAAAGACACACTGAATTTAACATCACAAGGCTCAAACTAATTATGAAATAAAAAAATATGAAAAATAAATTTGCAAAACTGTTATCCAATCATAGCAGTGGGCGTTTACTTCCAAGTCTTTAATGCGGCACTCTCATAAAAACCCAGCGTGCCAGGAGCTAGGCTGAAAACCAGGGTAGAAAATAGCTTATTATTTATTCATTTTGATGTTCTTGAATGTAAAAACCAAGCGAACGTCACAAGTTAACCTTAATTTTGATTTAAATCCAGTTCATGACCCCTTTAAAACGGCACTCAGGGCATTTACCTGCACAAAAGGTTGCATACCAGAAATAACTGCCACAGTAAAAACACTTACTGTCTCAAGGGCGCTTCCAGTCTTCCCTCCAGATAATATTTCAAAGAGGACTCTAAAATATCATCACGGTCACTTAGTGAACGAATCACAGTCAAGGACCCTAAAAGTGCCAGGTTGGAGGCTGCCTCTTCTACAGCTTCCTGGGTTTCCTCCACTGTATTTGCTTGTTGAATCTACAATAAACAAAACAATTATCTTTACTATTCATGACACAACTTCATAATCTGTTGGTTGTTTCATTGACATGAAATGTCACTGGTATCCAGTATATGTGACTGGAATATACTGTAGGTGCAAAGCAAGGAATGGATGGAACTGACATTATTAATTTTTTCTGTAATATTTTGTGTAGATACATTCACCAACTTATTTCAAATTTTGAATGTGCAATGAACCCAGGTACAGTATTGTCAAATGCCATGGAAATCTTGTGGGTTTATTTTTTCCAGCCAAGCTATGCAATATTTCAAATAAATACAACCACAATAACAATTGTATTTCATATGCCTAAGTTTATAGTTAATATTCTCATATGATCCATGTGTTTCATTTAGCCATGTGTTTCAAAAATGTGTCAGGGTATGAGTGTTTAAGTGGTAAACTGTCAAATGTGGTAAATGGTGTCAAAACGGTAAATCTGGGCAAAATGTTAAATGGTAAAAATGTTGCAATTGTCTTACAAATGTAATTGTTGTAATTAATTTGCAACTAGCCTTCTGAAATTGATTTTTCAAGTCTTCATCATCCACTTCCTGGATGTCAACAGGGGGTCTTGGCTCCCCGGTCAGCTGGCAAAGCAGTCTTTTTGAAAAAACATGGGGCCCTATCCCTCCATGTACCAGGCAGACAGAAATGATGGTTCCAATCACCCTGTACATGCCCCTGCTCAGTCCTGAAAATATAAAAGACATTTCCAATTTTGTAAGGTTAAATTCAGAAGGTAATATACAGTTCAAGACTGTAGTGGAAGCTGCAGTTGTATTACCGTTATTCATTGTTTGGCTTATACTGGTAAGTTGTGAGCTCAACTCACTTTTTATCAACATGGCCTGGTCCAACTCTCAGCAAAAAAACAATATCCTCTCACTTTCAACTGATTTTTGTCCATTAAAGTTCTGAACGTGTAACTATTCATAGGAACATAAAAACAACTGAGACATAAACTTGACAAATTTCGAAGATGGTTGACATTCTGAAATTGAATGAGACCATGAACAAAAAAAAAAAGGCAAAAAAAACTACAATCCAGTTTGTCCTCATGGAAAAAAAAATATATATATACACTAGGGGTGGCACGGTTCACAAAACCCACGGTTCGGTTCGTATCACGGTTTTAGGGTCACGGTTTTCGGTTCTGTACGGTTCATGTTGTTGTTTTTTCTTTTAATCTTTAACACTCCAAAAATTTACTTCAGCATATGATATATAGCTGAATTATCTAATTATTTATTTATTTATTTCATAAATGGGGTGTGTTTGCAAAACGCAGCTTCTCATTTCCCATTCTGAAGTAATATGAGTGAGCAGTCACCCTGAGGAAACTTTCAGTGGCCCTGGAGGTCCATCATCTGTAGAGCTACGTGGGCTGTGTTGGACCGTTATTTGTCAATTTATCCTCGTGTCTCGTCATCATAGGCGGGACATGTCCCCACCATTTTTTGCCAGGGTTGATATTATCTTGCAGCACGGGTGTACCAATACAAATAAATAAAACATTTCCAGTTAACTAGCAAAGTATTTGTTTCATTCGTTTGTTAAATAAGAAGCAATTTAGCGCTGAAATGTGTTTTTTTAATCAAGTGATCAAAGTGCTCGTTGCAGTTGCGATCAGTGGTGCTGATACAGTGTTCTCGTGGCTCGCGCACACACCGCAGCGGCCGCACATTCATCACTCGGACGCGCGCTTCAATCCATTGAGGAGACTCAAGGCTACTCGTTCCGATTAAATAATAAAACAAAATTCATACAAATCGGTCCCTGCTTGATATACAACCGCTGATAAACATAATCGGTTTTGATAAAGAAAAAAATATATACGAGCGCAGATTAGAACTCAGAACCTTTGATACGCTTGGCAAGTTCTGCCACTGGACCATTAGGCTACGTGGAACAGTCGATCTATGTAGCCTATTTATTCACATGAAAAAAACAACATATAGTGGAGTAGATCTCATTAAATGTCTAGGTAAACTCAGTGTACTATATAAATCGATTGCTGGACATTGTAATGTAATTCTACATATGTCTGATTTATGATTTAGCATTGTATTAGCACGGGCACGAGGCTACATTGCGCATGCGTCGAACCGTGCAAACCGCGCGACGCACACGCGCACCGAACCGAGACAAGCGAACCGAACGGTTCGGATGTTTTTTCATGTACCGTGCCACCCCTAATATACACACACACACACACACATATATATATATATATATATATATATACATACATACATACATACATACATACGCACACACTCACATACCTGTATATTTGTTTATAAAAAAGATATACATGCTATCCCGTCATGTACATACCTATGGAATCCAGTCCCAGGTTCTTCCTCCACACAGGCCCCACAAAAAAACGTGAGTTGAGAAGTTCTCTCATAAGAAGGGTCAGAAATTCCCTGGTGGGTCCACCACTGTCCACTGCTCCTTCACCTTGACCACACTGGTCTACAAACACCACATCAAGTTTGCTTTTTGGGTCGAACTGCCTCCTTTTAAATGCTCTAAAAGCAGATTCTAGGATGTCTCCCCTCACAACATTGATTCTGTTAGCTGTTGGAGGCAGTTCCTCAAAATTTACATTTAACTGCAGAGTGCGGAGTACCACTCTTAGGTCAGACTGTGGTGGAGACTGTGGTGGAGACTGTGCTGGAAACTGTCGTGGAGACTGTGGTGGAGACTGTGGTGGAAACTGTCGTGGAGACTGTGGTGGAGACTGTGGTGGAGACTGTGGTGGAGACTGTGGTGGAGACTGTGGTGGAAACTGTCGTGGAGACTGTGGTGGAGACTGTCGTGGAGACTGTGGTGGAAACTGTCGTGGAGACTGTGGTGGAGACTGTCGTGGAGACTGTCGTGGAGACTGTCGTGGAGACTGTGGTGGAGACTGTGGTGGAAACTGTCGTGGAGACTGTGGTGGAGACTGTGGTGGAGACTGTGGTGGAGACTGTGGTGGAAACTGTCGTGGAGACTGTGGTGGAGACTGTGGTGGAAACTGTCGTGGAGACTGTGGTGGAGACTGTCGTGGAGACTGTGGTGGAGACTGTGGTGGAAACTGTCGTGGAGACTGTGGTGGAGACTGTGGTGGAGACTGTCGTGGAGACTGTCGTGGAGACTGTCGTGGAGACTGTGGTGGAGACTGGTGGAGACTGTGGTGGAAACTGTGGTCGAGACTGTCGTGGAGACTGTGGTGGAAACTGTTGTGGAGACTGTGGTGGAGACTGTGGTGGAAACTGTCGTGGAGACTGTGGTGGAGACTGTCGTGGAGACTGTGGTGGAGACTGTGCTGGAAACTGTCGTGGAGACTGTGGTGGAGACTGTGGTGGAGACTGTCGTGGAGACTGTGGTGGAGACTGTGGTGGAAACTGTCGTGGAGACTGTGGTGGAGACTGTGGTGGAAACTGTCGTGGAGACTGTGGTGGAGACTGTCGTGGAGACTGTGGTGGAAACTGTGGTGGAGACTGTGGTGGAGACTGTCGTGGAGACTGTCGTGGAGACTGTGGTGGAGACTGTGGTGGAAATTGTCGTGGAGACTGTGGTGGAGACTGTGGTGGAGACTGTGGTGGAGACTGTGCTGGAAACTGTCGTGGAGACTGTGGTGGAGACTGTCGTGGAGACTGTGGTGGAGACTGTGGTGGAAACTGTCGTGGAGACTGTGGTGGAGACTGTGGTGGAAACTGTCGTGGAGACTGTGGTGGAGACTGTGGTGGAGACTGTGGTGGAGACTGTGGTGGAAACTGTGGTCGAGACTGTCGTGGAGACTGTGGTGGAAACTGTCGTGGAGACTGTGGTGGAGACTGTGGTGGAAACTGTCGTGGAGACTGTGGTGGAGACTGTCGTGGAGACTGTGGTGGAGACTGTGCTGGAAACTGTCGTGGAGACTGTGGTGGAGACTGTGGTGGAGACTGTGGTGGAGACTGTGGTGGAGACTGTCGTTGAGACTGTGGTGGAGACTGTGGTGGAAACTGTGGTGGAGACTGTCGTGGAGACTGTGGTGGAGACTGTCGTGGAGACTGTGGTGGAGACTGTGGTGGAAACTGTCGTGGAGACTGGTGGAGACTGTGGTGGAGACTGTGGTGGAGACTGTCGTGGAGACTGTCGTGGAGACTGTGGTGGAGACTGTGGTGGAGACTGTGGTGGAGACTGTGGTGGAGACTGTGGTGGAAACTGTGGTCGAGACTGTCGTGGAGACTGTGGTGGAAACTGTCGTGGAGACTGTGGTGGAGACTGTCGTGGAGACTGTCGTGGAGACTGTCGTGGAGACTGTGGTGGAGACTGTGGTGGAAACTGTCGTGGAGACTGTGGTGGAGACTGTCGTGGAGACTGTGGTGGAGACTGTGGTGGAGACTGTGGTGGAGACTGTGGTGGAGACTGTGGTGGAAACTGTGGTCGAGACTGTCGTGGAGACTGGTGGAAACTGTCGTGGAGACTGTGGTGGAGACTGTGGTGGAAACTGTCGTGGAGACTGTGGTGGAGACTGTCGTGGAGACTGTGGTGGAGACTGTGCTGGAAACTGTCGTGGAGACTGTGGTGGAGACTGTGGTGGAGACTGTCGTGGAGACTGTGGTGGAGACTGTGGTGGAAACTGTGGTGGAGACTGTGGTGGAGACTGTCGTGGAGACTGTCGTGGAGACTGTGGTGGAAACTGTCGTGGAGACTGTGGTGGAGACTGTCGTGGAGACTGTCGTGGAGACTGTGGTGGAGACTGTGGTGGAGACTGTGGTGGAGACTGTGGTGGAAACTGTGGTCGAGACTGTCGTGGAGACTGTGGTGGAAACTGTCGTGGAGACTGTGGTGGAGACTGTCGTGGAGACTGTGGTGGAAACTGTCGTGGAGACTGTGGTGGAGACTGTGGTGGAAACTGTCGTGGAGACTGTGGTGGACACTGTGGTGGAGACTGTGGTGGAGACTGTGGTCGAGACTGTGGTGGAGACTGTGGCGGAAACTGTCGTGGAAACTGTCGTCGAGACTGTGGTCGAGACTGTGGTGGAGACTGTGGCGGAAACTGTGGTCGGGACTGTGGTGGAGACTGTGGCAGAAACTGTCGTCGGGACTGTGGTGGAGACTGTGGTGGAGACTGTGGTGGAGACTGTGGTGGAGACTGTGGCGGAAACTGTCGTCTGGACTGTGGTGGAGACTGTGGCGGAAACTGTCGTTGGGACTGTGGTGGAGACTGTGGTCGAGACTGTGGTGGAAACTGTGGTGGAAACTGTTGTGGAGACTGTGGTGGAGACTGTGGTGGAAACTGTTGTGCAGACTGTCGTGGAAACTGTGGTGGAAACTGTTGTGCAGACTGTCGTGGAAACTGTGGTGGAAACTGTTGTGCAGACTGTGGTGGAAACTGTTGTGGAGACTGTGGTGGAAACTGTGGTGGAAACTGTTGTGCAGACTGTGGTGGAAACTGTTGTGGAGACTGTGGTGGAAACTGTCGTGGAAACTGTTGTGCAGACTGTGGTGGAAACTGTTGTGGAGACTGTCGTGGAAACTGTGGTCGAGACTGTGGTGGAGACTGTGGTGGAAACTGTTGTGGAGACTGTCGTGGAAACTGTGGTGGAGAACCTGGAGATGCCCATGGTGGAGAATGTGGTGGAGACTTGATGTGGCAACACAGAGAAAACATGCAAGAGTTTATGTTGATTTAAATGGCAGCTTGACTTCTTCCAGCTGCTCATTCAAAGAGATGAGACATAAATTGAGTAATTGAATAATCGCCTTTTGAAAAATAATGACATATCTCATTTGCGCAGTATTTCTGTTTTTCCGTTCACAAATTTAAGACCTCTTAGAATTACTTGACTTTTGTAATAGTATGTCAGACATTTTATAGCCTTATGATGAAAGCAATTTTAAGAATTGTTGAGGACCTGCAGAAACCCTGTAATTAAGTTTCTTGTTGAATTACAACAAGGTTGCATTATGTAGTGAACTCACCATATTTGTCTCATTTTCAGACGTGAGTCCCGTGTGTTTTTTCTTCCTCTGCATCACTTTCCTATTGGGATACATTACTATATTAGTAGATCAGTTGCTGTACATTGTGACTATTTTCTGAGTGCATTATAGCTTATCCAGTCCATATGATAGTCTTTCGAAAAACTTTTTTGGTTTGCAATTTAAAAGATAAACTGTAATTAATACAATTAAATACCTAGTACTTTTGTTCAGAACCTTAACAAAGAAATCACCTCTGTGATGTCACTGTCACCGTCTGTGTTAATGTCATGCTATGAAATATAAAAACATTTAAATTAGAATAAGACATTTACAGATAACATTTTAACTCTGGTAACTACCTGTACCTCACCTCTGGACGAATGTACAGTGCGGAGTGCCCCAACACTCCACTTGACCTAATGGCTTGGGGAGTGCATTCAGTCAGGGGGACCACAACCCGATGTCGATTTACTTTGCAAAGGTCAAAGTTTATCCTTTCAAGTTGTGGATAAATTGCCCTCAAGAATTCCCGAAAGCCTGCTTCAGTCAGATTCTTTGGAACCTTGACGACTTTTACCTCTTCCGCTAGAAATGTACGGAAAACATAGACAACAGATAATAAAAACTGAGAAATAAATAAATCAGTTGTTCCCATGTCGTTTGTTATTTTGACTTTTGAATGTTCGGGATTGTGAATGTAAGTAAAGAAAAATTGCACACTGATGTGACACAGAGGTCACTAATCAGCCTTTTAACTACATCCAAAACAGAAACTCTATTATATGAGGCCATCGCAAACACATTCATCATTAAAAAAGTTTAACAGACATTGGTTTTTACCTTGCCAGCAGTTGAATGTGATTTGATGTGTTAACATCAGGGTAATCCTCATTGACCATGTGTTGCACCTTAGAGTATCTGGAGTCCTTCTTACAGAAAGAAAAATGATCACACAATCAAGTAAATTTTAAACATTGTTAAACCAACCAAACAGAGAATAATGTTGATGGAAATTTGCCATTACTAAACATTTAGGAAAAAAACTGTAAAGAGACATCATTTGATACATTTTCAAGTGAAAGAACACATGTAAATGTACTTAAGTGTTATTAATTAACTGGGGTCTCAGAAGTGCAACATTTCCTTGAAATACAACTCCAATTCAAGACAAAACATTTGTGGCACACCTACACGACAATATTCTGGAATGAGCTTTAGACAAATTTAAGCAACCAATTTAATGCTAACTGCTTACTCAGCAGTGTGACATTGAAGATGATAACAACACAAGAACCCAGTGATGGAAACTAGGTACAATACTTTATGCAACAGTGTTATGTCAATATAATGACATTAATACAAAGTTAGTTTAGAATTTTCACTCACATACTGGTGGAGTCTGTCACCTTTGCAGCAATGCTGTAATGCAAAACCATATTAAGTCAACATCAATATGTCCAGTTATTTATTTAGAAAGAAATATACGTCTAGCAAGTTATAAGCATTGTTCACCCAGAATGCACAGTTGATGGTCCCCATTGACTTCCATAGTATTTTCTTTCTTACGCTTGTCAATGGGGTCCATCAACTTTCTAATAACCAACATTCTTCAAAATATCTTCTTTTAAGTTCAACAGATGAAAGAAACTCACACAGATTTGGAACAACATGAGGTTGAGTAAATTATGACAACATTTCCAGTCAGTGGTGAACTATCCCTTTAAGGAGTGAGAAACCTGTGAGTCTAGTGATAACTAACTATCAGAACTACCTGTCTGAGGAAAATGTGTGACTTGCTATAGCTAAACTCATTAGTTACTAAGGGCATTAAAAGTTATTTAATAAACAGACAGTCAGCATTATGTCCTGGTATTGTTATGCTGAGCCAGGAAAGAAGCGGAGAGAGAATCCACATGCAAGCACTACTTTAATAATAAGAATAATAAAAATAATAATAGTACAAAAAAGGTTAGCCTTTCTCTATTGTGAAAATAGTAAAAGAATGAGTCGCATACCTAGTGATGCAGTGTGCTTTGTGGCTTTCAAGAACATGCAATGCCACTTGTTGTTTGCAGATCATGCATGTTTGCTGCAAAGGTTCCCCCTCTCTCACACTGTCATCCTAAAATGCAAATCACACAGAATATCAGAGAATATAAGGGAGAACATATACATAATACACACAAAGAAGTAACTGATATAGCTTACCTTTTGAATATCCCCATTTAGGGGGAGATCGCATTGCAGCGGGACAATGTAAGCCACAGCTTTGTTAAGATTACTTGTTTCCTTTAGATATTTCACAGAATACCCTTCTGGCGGCATTGCTATATCTATAAGCTGTCTGCTCCTGCAGCAACGCATCAGCTTGAAGCCTCCAGCATGCCTCAGTAAAGGAAAAGACTCCTCAATTATCATCATAAACTGTTGAGGTGTGCACTTCACATCACAAAATCTGACTTTTTTTTTGCCAAGTCCGTTTGCCTGGAGGCTCATACTGTCCTCAAGACTAGGAATTTGATTTGTGTTAACTATAGCACAGCAAAAAAATGTGTGCTCCCATGGCTGGCTGGCATGAATTTTTTTTTTTTTGAACCTTTACTGTAAGGTTGAAACAGTCTGCTCAAAGATCCTGTGACCTTGTTTGGTCGGTAACCTGAAAACTGACACAGGGAGGGAAAATGGGAGCCGAACAGTTGGAGGCACAGATCCAGCAGCCGACCCCATCAGTCCAGTAGCCGGTCCCGTCAGTCTGGCAGGTGGTCCAGTCAGTCCCATCTGTGCATGAGTCGGTCCCGTCAGTCTGGCAGGTGGTCCAGTCAGTCCAATCTGTGCATGAGTCGGTCCAGTTAGTCCGTCAGGTGGTCCAGTCAGTCCCATCTGTGCATGAGTCGGTCCAGTCAGTCTGTCAGGTGATCCAGTCAGTCCCATCTGTGCGTGAGTCGGTCCAGTCAGTCCGTCAGGTGTTCCAGTCAGTCCCATCTGTGCATGAGTCGGTCCAGTCAGTCCGTCAGGTGTTCCAGTCAGTCCCATCTGTGCATGAGTCGATCCAGTCAGTCTGTCAGGTGGTCCGGTCAGTCCGTCAGGTGGTCCAGTCAGTCCCATCTGTGCATGAGTCGGTCCAGTCAGTCCCGGTCCATCTTGCATTCCTGTTTGGTCCCTAAGAAGGCGACCCAGCTCCATTATAAGTGCAGATGCCCTATATTAATAGACAAATAAAAAGCATAGACAAAAATCAAATATGGCTGCAATCAGGCCGATATATGGATTTTTTTTTTTTAAAATATCAACAACAACAAAATATCGGTCGACCACAAGTGGACAGAGGAGAAAGAAAAACCAAAGCAGCTACTTGAAACTGAAAACATTGAAATAATGACATGGCCAGCTACCCCATTTCAAGTCCTGATCTACACCTGACTGAAAATCATAATTTGGTGATAAAGGTGTGTCTGAGAGACACACTACAGTAACCCAACTGTGAAAGGGACTGGAAGAAGTGTGGAACAAGGTCATAGCAGAGCAGTGTGAAAGACTATGTCCAGTGGCCGCAGATGTGAAGTCATTGAAAGCAAGAGGCTCTACACTTCCTACTACCTTTTGACTGCTGTAACCTTCCAAAATTTTAGTTGTAATCTTCATGTAAGTTCTGACTTTTCGTTTACGAGAAATAGACTTTGGCATGCACTTGGCCACACCCATTTTCAAATTATCTGCATTGACTATCAGCTTGAATATACAGCAAGTTTTTGGTTAAATCTGTAGTTTACAAAAAAACTTTGCTTTGCAGACAATGTATGACTTACATACAGCAGATAATAATTCATCCCCAAAATGTAATGTTGTTATTATATAATTTGTATATAATCTGTCATTACCAAAATGTATTATCAATAACGTTTTACTCCAAAAATCAAACTGTTTTAAGTTACATTAACCAGCCCATTAGTTAAAATGCAAAAGTAAAAGTTAGGGTTGATTGCCATGGCTAATATCATAATCATTCATATTTAAGTCAATATTAAAATTAGTCATGTAACATGTTTCAAGTATTTTTCAATCAATGTAGTTTCAGTGATCCATCCAGTAATGAAACAACTACGCCGGCGATTATAATAGATATGTTATGCCCTAAATTAATACATGATTAACTAACTGTATTTTTCTATGTACATTTCTGAAATGCACTTTCTGTAAAGCTGCTTTGAAACAATATGTATTGTGAAAAGCGCTATACAAATACATTTGAATTGAACAATTGAAGTATTTGAGGGAGTCATTGAAAAATACATCTAAAATGAATTTTTAAGTAATTGGTTCAATATAATGACACATTTTTAAATACACAGCCAGATGTATTTTGCCAGAATTTTTTAATCTTGCCAGTTATTTCATTTACTTTGCATTCTGAATCATGGGAGCATTAGGGCAAGGATGATATATCTCCCGATTCGACACTATGTCGGTACTTGGTGCTGACTCGATATACTGTATTGCTATTTTTTAAGAATTGCTAATAAATATTGCTATGCATTGCGATTTTCCTTTTCTTTAAACACGAGTAGCCTACACCACGGACAACCACTGAATCATGCATTACTATACAGACATGATTTATAAGATGAGTCATATTTACACACAAAAAAAACATTTTATTTTAGAAGTAGGCCTATCATCCATAACTACGGTGACGCATTGCTGCCACATACATATTATTTTTTCCACTCAATTATGTCGTAATAACGAGATCTTATTACTTTTTTTTTACGTTACAAAAAGTAACGAGATCTTATGTCGTTAAAACAACGTCTTTTTCTCGTAATAACGAGAAGTTTATATATATATATATATATATATATATATATATATATATATATATATATATATATATATATTTTTTTTTTTTTTGGCCTTATAAGGACAGGTGTAGTCCTACAAAATATCCCTTTATCCACATAAATTTGATAGCCAATCATGTCTTTATCATACATCTACGTTCAAAAAGCTGAAGAAATAACGGCCCACAATGGACATTCATGTTAAAAGATCAAATTCTGTACACACGTTAGGCTAAGTGTTTTCCTAGAAAACCCTTATAATAAAGAAAAAGCTTAATGTGGCTTAATAGGCTACTTCAGTGATAAAGATCAAATGTTGTACACACCTTAATAAACCATACTATCCTACAGAAAAGCAGATCAGCCCAGAATATGAACGCAATGCATTTAATTATACGTTAAGCGTTTTCCTCCCATAGAAACCCTTTATTATAAAGAAAATAAAGGTGTCTCTTAACGTGTCTTTCTATGGGAGGATGGCATTGCGGTGCACAGCAAATCCTTTAAATGGTATTCAATGCAAAACAAAAAGAAAAGTAGCCAAAAAAAATAAACAAAGTATTGTGGCATTAATTAGCCCACAAACAATATTTATTTTAAAGCCTAAACGAATTTGTTTAAAGAAAAACACCATAGGCCAAGTGTTTCAGCCGCCCTTTTCAAAATGGTGCAAGAAAATGCAACAGAATTTGATTAGTTAAACATGAAGAGGACTTATCAGTCTGGCATGGCCGCTCGCTCTAACGTTAACCTAGATAAATGTTCGCTATTATTAAGCGCATATCCGAGTGTTTGTGCGGAGTGTGGAGCGCGCACTGCATGACATGGAGGCGCAGGTGCCATCACTCCCATTTTCCTATCAACAGTGGAAACAACTTAAAATACTCCATCATTTCTGGTCATACAGAAAAGAATAATACATCAGTCGCAACTACTTTTATTTGTGTAAACTCATAACAACAAGAAAACGTTGTGCTTTTGTAAAATAAAATAAAACGAACAGGGCGCGCTTTCATGATCTCTGTGAATTGGAGCGCGTCTCAAAAATGAACTGAAGAACAGACAAGCCTCACAGACATTAGAAATATAACTATATATATATAAAGTTTATAAAAAAATGTCCACCAACGAAAAAAAAAAACAATCAAAAGCAAATACGAACATTACAGCGGAAATGGAGATATGTTTGCAGGCAGCCTACACTGATTTAGAAAATACTAGTTCATTAATAAACAATTAAAATGCTTGTATTTTTTTTTTTCAGACACATTTATTATATCATTAGTCTACTTTTGCCGGTGCTTTGCGGCAAGTTTTATGCATGTGCTTGAGCGCATAATATAGGCTATAGCCTACATGCACCCAGGATTGAATATAAACGTGCTATTAGTCCTAATTGCTTAAATGAATGACTACTAGTCTAGAAAAATCCTTTAGTCTATGGCAACTCTAATCAATAGCCTTAATATTTGACATTATTTAATTAG